>NC_085084.1:40301259-40625447 GCF_963662255.1 Cinclus cinclus | reverse complement strand
TATTTCAATTATGCAAAGACAAACTTTTTTGAACCAATTGTCACTTTTACAGGAGTCCTAGGACTTAACACATCAAGTTCAAAAGCAATTTTGCAACCTGACTACTATTGAACCAGATTTTGGATCCAAAGTGGAATCTGCATGTCACAAACAGACTGTATCCCAGTCCCTCAAATAGAAATGGCTGACATACAGGGGGTCTGCTCTGTGATAGTTTAGATGATTTGAGTGTGTTTTCAATTGAAATTGCATGAAGAAGTATTTACAGGTTTTTAGCATTTTTCATTACACACAGAAAGAAACATAACACCCTGGTGCTTCAGAGTTGAACTCAGTCTTCCTGGACCTCTCTGTTGTTGCAGTTGAGGTCCAGATGGGTCCTTTCTTTGCCAGGTGCAAGTTCTCTACAAAAACCTGAGGTACTGCTCACCCCTCACTGTCTCCAGACTACCCACCCACCTGAATCCACACAGCAGCCACCCCAAAGTCCTGAGTGCCCAGCAGCTGTGGCACACCACTCACAAACAGAGCGTGCAGTTCTGGAGGATTCTGTTCTACATCTCCCAGCACCATCCTCTTGTTCTGTACACCCTGCATCTCAGCAGGCTACAATATATCAAACGAGTTGTAGTTTTAAATAACTTTGGTGAAAAAAATTTGCTTCCTAAGCATTTTTTTCCTGCAAGACTGTCAAGTCCCCCCCAGTCACAACCAGAATGAAAACAGAGCTGTTAAAAATAATTAATTGTATTTATTCTTAGAGCACCTAGAGACAAATATTCAGTAGAAGCCACATTGCATGTAAAAAGTGTGCAAAAATATCAGGCTAAATAGGAAAATATCAAAAATAATCACCTGTTTATAAAATGAGGAGTGTTGTGATGTTCTGCTTATCAGGTCCAGGGAATGTAACTAGGAATACCATAGATAAGTCAGAGCTACGTAACATCTGTGTTTGAATAAGCAATGCATGTTTCTTCAGCATGTTTTCTTGTTAGGGCTTCCAGCCAAAATATATCCAATTTGAAATACCAACTTCTTATTGAATTATATTAAATATAAACTGCATGATATGAATGACTTCCCTAAAATTAAATTACCTTCAAACTAGGTGTCTTACCTATAAGCAAGTATAATTACAGGAATATATATGCATGGGCATGTCATTCATTTTACTGAAGATTTAATCAAGATTTCTATGCAACTAATGTAAATCCTTAGCAGAGGTCAGGTAGGCATGTGATACTGGCTCTTTAGGAAGAGACCTGGATGAATTCCAACTTACTTAACCCTTAAAATGTTACTGATTGGCAACAAAGAATTGACATTTCCCATGTATGCAAATATGTATGGATTTAAAAAATCCATTTGCTGTGAAAATTACCATTGGATTTAAATTTCACAGCACAAAAGAACAAAAGGCAAGAGCTACCATGGCTGTGGTGTTGTCCCCATGGGAAGGGTCTCCTAGGGTACCTGCTGGGGGCAAACTTGTGTTCCTCTTTACCCACTGGTGCTGAGGACTGGGAGTGCTGATCTATGTATGTGATTTGTGTAAAGGGATCAGATCCTGCACCCCAGGGCCCATCCAGCTGGTCAACAAGTTGTTCTGCCAACACAGCATGGTCCAAAGACAGGGAAAAGAGGTTGGCTTCTCTTTTTTCAGAAACTGGAGGCCTGCTGCAGTCAGTTTGCAAAGCAGAGGACTCCCACTACTGAGTAAGCAATGCCAGCCACCTCCACGTCACAGCCTTCAAGAGCAAGGATATTCATTCTGGGGACAGAAGTAGGGCCAGAAGGGAGAGCAATGCACAACCAATTTACAGGTGTATGCTGCCCTTTGTAGAGCATCCCTTTGCTGCCATGTTCCCATGTGAACACAATCAGCCAGTGTACATGGCATCCTTAGGCCACCGCCCTGTTTATCTTAGTATGATCTTTAAGGGTTAATGGTTCCTGCTGCGTTCCCTGGACTGTGGCTGCTCAGATGCCCCATGTATACATATTTTTGTGTGTAAGCCTTGCAGAAGGTCTGGTCACATATCTAAGAAAGATGCATTTGAGCACTTCCCATGTAACCATGCGCCCTTTGTCCTGTTTCATGTGCAGACACAGAATAGCTGTAATTCTAATATGTAATTTATTTTTAAGTACAGTGTATTGCTCCTTTCTGAAACTTTTTCCTTTTTCTTTCTTTTTTTGACAACTTTCTGCATTGGCAGAGCATCTTGGGATTGAATTTATGGGTATGGACCAATCATTCCTTTTAGCCTGCAGATTCTAGACCCTGAGAGATAAACCCCTTTTTATTTTTTTTTCTCCACTTCCCCTTTTCAATTCCTAACCAATTTCTTTATGCTTTAAAAGGGATCATACAGCTATAACAACAACCCTTGTTAAAATGTTAGTGGAGATCGGTTCACTAAAATGATAGTATTGATAAGATATTCCAGATTAAAGGAGTTCTAGGAATTACTGAAGTGATCATAATGTAGTGTACATTCCTTTTTCTGCTGTATAGTTCTGACTAGTTTTGATATTTGCTTTAGGTGAGTTTTTTCTCGGGTTGCCAGGTTTTGGAAACACTGTAAGTGTTAAGCAAAATGTCTAACTAGTACATTAAAAGAGAGAAACTGTTATGGTTACTCAAAATTTTCTGCAAATTTTCAGCATTGAGCTCTGATTTTCAAGTAAAGTTTTATGTATAAACCCACATCTAGGTGGTTACACATCATATATAAATTAATTCCCTATACATATCTGTAAATTATATGCACGTACACATTCCTTTCCAGGTCTGTAAATTCAAAGTGCACTAAAGTTATTTAGGAATTTAAGTAGAAGTTTACAGCTAGACTTCAGATCTTCAAGTCAAATATAATCAATATTTCTAAAACTAAACTCAACAAGAACATTGGCAGTGGATATTGTTTTCATACTTCAGCTCTAAATATATTAGAAATAATTTTTACGTTTTATTCATTCATAAATTGTAGTTATCTGACTTGCTATTTGTATTCAGGGGTACAAATAATGCATTTGTTGAATAGGCTAACTTAAAATTCAGGTCAATTTTAGTTTGGAATCTCTTATAATTATTGGTTAACAAAAAAAAAAAAAGAATTAAAAAAATTAAAAGGGAAAAACAGATGATGGTAAGGCAGTTTTAGTTCACATTCTTATTAAAAATGCCCCCACAAAATGTCATTAGTTTAAGCGGTGAACTGTGGAAAACCCCTTACAAGCCCAAACTTTAAAAATCTCTCACAACCTAACTTATTTTTGATTTTATTATTATCCTAAGTTAGCATTAATTCCCATTCATACATATTAGATTGTAGTGGAAGATATATGGCTACATTGACATACGAACATATGAAATTAAAATCCCTTCAAAAACTGACATACAAATGTTGTTTTAGATATGAAATTACCTCAGCAGAACAATCTCTTGCAGTTAAAGTATTTTGGAAATCCCCAGAGATCTGGGGAAGAAGAAAAACTTTAAAACAGAGCAAACTTAAGACCACATATATCATCAATTATATAGAAATTATAGTGATGTGAAATTAATTGCATAATATGCATATTTGAAAGGCTGCCAATGTAATACCTTGACTTAAATCTTAAGTTGATTTGATTTTCCTAACAGTCAGAAAAGTAAAAAAATTATTGAAATTATTTTTAGTACTTAACAGGCTAAAATATTTCCTAAATTCTCACTGCTCATACAATTCTTTACAGACTTTCCTAAAAGGCTGCTATATTTTTTTTCAAGATAGTTTAATCAGCATGTGTTATTTAGCTGGGTGTCATTAACTGACTCCATAAACATTAACACTGGGGCTAGATGTAGTATAGCCACAAGTGCCCCACAGGAGCTCTTTGCAAAACTCTTCTTGGCCTTTAACAGAGTTCAAGGCCTGTCTTTGAGGTACCATGCTATCTGCAGAGTCTTGCCCAGGATCACAGTCCTATCGCAGCTGCCAGCATCCCCTGTCACCTACACTGGCCCCTGGAGAACACCAGGGTATCCCCCATTTGGCCCTGGCTGTCCCCTGTCAGCCAGGAGCACAGCCTGGTTTACCTGAGAGCTTGCTGGTTTGCTGGCCATGACATGCCCAGGTGCATTTGCTTTCCTTGCCCCCAGAGTTTGAGGGGGCGCGTGGTTGCACCATTCATTCACACCATGTCAAGCTGCATTGTCCTTAGGACCTTGTTTCAAAGGGCACAGGAGGGAACTAAAGCTATGAAAGAGGATCCAGGGATTTAATTTCCCATGCCCATCAAGAGCTGTAGTCCAAGCAGACTTGCTGGTGCTAGGAGCATTGCTCAGAGCTGCATCCACAGCATCCTGCATCCCCCATCTCCTGCAGTGAGTGAGCACTCCAAAAAGTCCCACATACAAACAACAAACCTCAGCCCGCTGACAAACTCAGTCAGGCCATCACCAGCCAACACCCAACTCATTTGCAGCAGCCTCAGCCTGCAGCAAACCTCCTGGAGTCAGTGCAATTTTTCTTTCAGTATAAAAACTGAGCAGAGTGTCCACTGTAAATTTTCTACTTCCTCTCCCTTGCACTCCAAAAAAAAAAAAAAAAGGGTTAATATGTTATTATTCATTTTGCTTTCACAAGCTAACAGCTGACAGCATGACAATAAAAAAATAATAATAATTCAAAGCTTTTCAAATTAGCCCCTAAATTGCTTAGCACAATTCTTCTGTTTCCTGTGACATCCTCATAATACACCATTTCCATGGCTAACTAATAAGCGCTTTCAAAAGGGGCAAAAAATGGAAGGGGATCCAGTGCCACTAACTAGCCTAGGTGAGGAGTTATGCTGTATGAGAAATCCCTTCACACTCTGCTTCAACCTTTTTTTTTTGTCCCCAAGCATTTCTTCTCTCTGTTTTTTTCCAGTTCCAAGCATGCTGTGCCAGGCCTGTAGCTGACTTCTCTACCATTTTTTCCTGTGTTTCCTTATATTTCACCTTCCTCATTTTCTTTGTCATAGTTTGCTTTGGTTGGAGTTTCAGCCCTTTCTGTCTTCCTTTTTTTTTTTTTTTTTTTGACTTTCTGCTCTTGGAGTTATATTTGTTTTTCTTTAATATACTTTTCATCATCCTAGTTTTACCACACTCACTTCTTCTCTCCCCTTCCCCTGTCTTTGTTAATAAGTAGTGCTATTAATTTTGTCTGACAATGCTCATGACCTGTTTGCTGGTGTTCAATTTACAGTGGGTTTGGCTTGTAAGACAAACTTGTTCCATGGTGTGGTGCATTGTATCAGAGAAATTATTTTTGCTTTTTGGTTTGTTGCATGGGGTATTTGTCACTTACCCACAGCAACTTTAAAACAAAATTAGACAAGCTCACGAAACACATTGGAGGAAAGTCTGCTCCCTGTTCAGTAAGGGTGTTTTCCCCTGAACTGGTGTGTCATTCATGACAGCACATCATTTGGACAGAGACATATGGCACATGTGAGAGACCATTGTGCACCTCTGTACCAGCCAGATATAAGTCCCTTCCAGAAGGAATAATGCTGGCATTTATCCCAAAGGTAGTGCAAAGCTGTACAGGTCTAATTCATTCATTTATTTTTAATCATCTGCTGGTATTCTGACTGTGCTCGATACTGCAGATTACTATTGGTCTGTCTGCTTAATCAAAAAAAAAAAAAAAAAAGACTTGAGTAAAGCTAGACATCCATTTTTGTCCTAACAGCCGGCACACAAATACACATCTGTAAAGCGTCAACGCAGAATGCGCCTCTGTTTTGGAGTCCTTATGTAACATTTCCCCAGCAGAGCACTCAGAAATGCTCTCTGCCAAGCATGAGCAAGGCTGGAAAGCATCAGTAGCTCCAGCCCAAACATTAGCAGTGCTACTAACACCTTTATAAAAGTGAAATATCTCAAATGAATGAGATCGGTAACAAGTTGTCATCACTGAGGAAGCTGCCACTCTAGATAGAAAGTTCCTTTGTTAGTCACAAAGGGATACAAGTTAGAACTCTGCATTTCTCTCACACAAAGCACTGATGGTTGTTGATATTGCTGTTTTAGGAGAAGAACTGGAAAGAGTCTGAATTTTATGACTAGGGCTCAAAACCTGTCTTCATTTCCATTGGTGATATAATTACAAGCCAAGCTCATGTCTCAAATGTAGAAGAGTATTTTGAAATTTTCTCCTGTAAAGACAGCTGAAATATAAATTGACATGGGACCAGAGGGATATTGGATAAGAAAACAATCCAAAAAAAGATAATAAGAAAATAAATTTCTCATAAGACCTGTAAAAATTACTTTCATTCCAGCTGTCTTTGCAAAACTTCCAGAGCATTTGCAAACTCATGTTATTACCTTATCACACTGCATTTTTATTTCCAGCAAATGCTGTGTTTGTCAGCTATGAAGTTGTTTCTTAGATATTATTCTTGTTAGCTTAAAAAAAATACTTTTGACTGTAATTCTGTAATTGTTCTCATCCCCAGTATTGTGTTAATAGTTTGTGGTGTAGTCCTGTTCTCCTTGCAGTCAATAATGAGTGTGCCTGAAGTGTGGTGGCTGTGTCTTGGTGTGAATCTGTGCAGTGGTTTGTAGCATGACAGCTGTTGACTGTGTGCTCCCTGGCTAGCCATCCTTCATGTTGTGACTTTCTCTGTTTTTGTCCCTTTCTAGAAGCTGAGGAACTGTACCAGAAACGGGTGCTGACCATAACTGGCATTTGCATTGCTCTTCTAGTAGTTGGCATCATGTGTGTGGTGGCCTACTGCAAAACCAAGTAAACTTTTCTCTTCTACTTCGTATCTGTGGTCATTGGTCAGGGCCTTCCCAGTTGACAGTAGCTTCTCTGGGCATAAGGTTGTATCTGGGTTTCTCTAGAGGTGAGCTTAAGAGACAAATTTGCGACCAGGCTGCTCTGGTCCAAGCCAGATGAATGTGGGTCTCCAAGTCCATCAGCAGTGCAAAATTAAGATAGGCATCTGAAGATTTCTCAGTCTTCAAATGTAATTTGCATTTTTTTGTCTTTTTTTTTTTGTTTGCTTTCTTTTCTGTCACCCACTTCAGCTGGTTTCCCCAGCTGAAAAGGAACAAACTCCAACAGTGGAATCATGTTGCTTTCCAGCAGTAAATTTTATGTATAAGACTAATTTGTTTGTAACTGAGGCACAATTAATGATGCTAAAAGTTGCTATACACCAAAGGCCAAAAACTGAACTTAAAAGTGCTCTCAATGCAAAAGTAGGCATTTAAATACATTCTGTGAGTCTCTAAATTACTGGGGGTCACTCTCATACATGCATGAGGCACTCTGGACCATAAATTACACAGAACATCAGCAGAATTTCTGCTGCCAAAACTTCTGGCTGCCCTTATAAATCTCCCCACCAAAACACAGAAAACTGTTATCATAAATATTCTACATTTGTATAAACCTGATTTACTGTTTCAAGGCCTGATTGGCAGTCGGACTGTTGATCTTTGTTGTAAGCCCCACCAATAATGGATGTGTTAAAACTGGGGGAGATAATTTGTCCCTCTCAGAGAGTCCAGACACATACACACAACTGCTCCCACCCATAGCCTTGTGCCAGTGGGGAACAACTGAAACCGTAATAAAAATTCAAATCAATTACTGCTTTTAGAAATCACATCCCATTTATTTCAACAAATAGTCAGGATCCTGAAGTATGGTTTTCTGTATAAAGAGCCCATAGAATCCATCAGGGGTCTGGATGATTTTTTTTGCCCCAGACATCAGCAATCACTGTGAACCAAAAATTAAATGTTTTCAAAACCAGTTGATGACAGTGGCGTGCCAGGACATGGCCCTCCAAAAGTAGCAGTGAGGCCAGACTGGTATCTGTAAGGTGATTTGCATATACTCCTTTCCCTAAATTGAGGAAAACTCAGAAACCGAGAGAAATCTTGAAATGGTGTTAGGAGAACAACCAATCTAATAGATTTTGTTGGTTTCCTTGCAAGAAATACTGCTGATAAATTGCCAAGGCAATATCTTTAGACACTGAGTCTTAATTCAGAGGTACTTCATTTGCAAATAATTTGCAGGAAGATAAAAGCTTCTTAAGTACACACTGGCTTTCCCATTATTCTCTTCTCTCAGTTTTGTGGAGTGATTTCTTTTTTTAGTTAGTCCTTTTACTACAGGACAAACAGCACCGATAAAAGCATGCAAATTCAAATACATTGGTCACTGAAGGTGGGAAGTAATGTAGCTTTTTACGGATGAATTCCCAGGTTACATGTGCCAGAATTTCAGTCCTGTAGAAGACAACTCAAATTCCTTCTTGAACTTGCTTTCTCTACCACATTAAGGAATTCAGATTGTTCTCAGCTCCCAAGGTCTCCAGAGCCTCATGAAGAGGAGCTGTGAAATCAAGTTCAAACCTTGCTTGAGTGTTGCTTCTCAGCCCAAGGAGGTCTTTGGGTACCTGAAATGTCTCCTGTTACTGCGCTCTCTATACACCTTAACTGCTTACATGTCCTAAGATAATGCCTGGTTATCCTCCAAGCATAAAGTACACATGAACCACAGACTGTATCCTTCTGAGACAAGAGCATTTCCAAGACAGATGTATCTGTATATGCTATTCATGTGATGTGATATAAATTAAGCATTTTCTACTATCCAGGCACATACAGACAGAGAAAGTATGTAAAATGCTGCGTGTCATGTTTTCTTTGTCTTTAAGCTTTCATGACTATCAAGCTTCAACATATTTATTGCCCTCCCTCACTCCTCCTTTTTTGTAGAGCTTGGGATTGTCCCCTTGAGTTCAAAACAGGATTGAAAATAGTTATGTTTTACACTGTCCTATCTTGCCACCACTATCTGCACTTCAGCATATGGCTTAGAATGTATTCCAGCTTTTGCCACAGCCAAAGTCATATGCATCCCAGAGTGTGTTGGAGCCTGCATCCTCATGCTCTGGATTCTCTAACAGTATGGTGGAAGTTCTCCAGAATAAACTGGAGGGATAAACTAAGTCTGAAATTGAATAGCCCTTTCTCTGGTTATTTATTTTGGTATTTTAATTAGTGTGTTCTGCATAGCCAGGTTTTACTGTACTGTAAGTTTTGCTGCTGAAAGCTTGTAATGATCTTCTGAAAAGTTCTTCTGAGGAGAGCTGGAAGGATTACAGAATCATAGAATTATTTAGGTTGGAAAAGACCTTTGAGATTTGGAGTTGGATGTTTGTGTCCAACTTTTGATTGAGCACCACCTTATCAACTAGACCATGGCGCTAAGTGTCATGACCAGTCATTTTTTAATACCCCCAGGGAGGGTGACTCCACCACCCCTCTGGGCAGTCTATTTCAATGCTTAATAACCCTCTAGGTGAAAAGATTCCTCCTGATATCCAACCTGAATCTCTGCCGGCACAGTTTGAGGCCATTTCTTCTTGTCCTGTTGCTGCTTGCCAGGGAGAAGAGGCCAATCCCACCTGGCTACAAGCTCCTCTCAGGCAGTTGCAGTGATAAGGTCACCCCTGAGCTTCCTTTTCTCCAGGCTGAACAACACCAGCTCCTTTAGCCACTCCTCATAGGACATCCGTGTTGTTAGCAAGTGGGGAAACAGCAGCTAAGGACAGGAAACAGTAGAATCATCAAAGTCAGTCAGAGATCATGTCATTAGTACATGGATAGTTCTACTAAATGCATTAGCAGCCATGGCATCCACCTGGTAATCATTAGGCTTCAGAGCAAATCTGATGTTGCTGAAACGAAACCTTCCAGAGCTGCCAGGAAGTCTGCAGGCTCAGGCCTATCCCATATACTCTCACTTTGGATTTCTGAGGCTTCCTCTGCATTCTTCTTTAACACATTTATGTATGTGAAGTACACTGCTGAGGTAGGGGATGAATCCCACAAAAAAAAAAAAGTGTAATTGCCATATCACAAAAACCATGTTCCAGTGACTGCAAGCAAGCCCTGAGGTGCAAACACCTGGGCTCCCTGTGGTGAACAGAGAGGTGTAAGTCGATGGGCTGTCAGGAAGTTTGCCTTGGCCCTGGTAAGGGTATCAAGGTGTCTGGGTTAAAATCTCTCCCCCCTCCCTTCTGAGTGCAGAAAAGTGCTCCTCCTGAGGCAGAGCATTGCTTGGAAATGGCTTCCCTTTCCCTCTCACTTATTCCTGTCCCCCTGTGTCCTGCTTACTCCTGGAAGGGATCCCAAATAGCCTTCCTCCTGTCCAGGTCCCCACAGTTCCAGCTGCAATTAGACCTGTGGTTTTCAGAGTTACTCTGAGCTCTAGCAGCAGTGGAGAAAATTCTGGCAAAAAAAACCCCCTGATGTTATATTACTATCACCAACATCAATATGCTGGAAGGTGCAGCTGCTTTCCTTTCGTCTACTAAAATTGTTTCCGTGTTTCATGCACAGGAAGCAGAGGAAAAAGTTGCATGACCGCCTTCGGCAGAGCCTGCGCTCAGAGAGGAACAACGTGATGAACATGGCCAACGGGCCACACCACCCCAACCCACCACCCGACAACGTCCAGCTCGTCAGTGTAGGTGTCAGTGCTCGTCTGCCAGCCTAGCCTGACAGTGCCATAGGAAAGCTCACCCCACAGCTTTTAAACATCTGCCTGCTGCAGGCTGGTGACTGATTTCTCTTGGCTTTCTCCACGCAGAAAAAAAATTGCTATTGCAAACTGCTGCTGTCTTCTCCATCAGAGAACAGTATTTTTGGTGTATCTGATGGTAATGGGAGGTTGCTTTTCCACACGTCTGTCTTTTGGGACTTCTCATTCCCTTGTTAAAAACATTTTTATAGCTTGATTGGAATGCAGACCTTTGCTACATTCCCCGTTTGTCTCCTCCTATTTTGAGTCTAGATGGGCTATGTACGCAGAGGTGTACATGAATGTGCTCAAGTATGTCAGTATGGTTTCTGCATGTATTTAAGTGACAAAATTTGTGCTTTGGCACATGTAAAAGACTGAAATCTGGGAAAGGGGGATTGGGAATTATGTCTATAAATGCACTGTGAATTACAGTTTGTAAACCTGAGGTTTGTCTGGGTTTTTTCAGCAGTACGTTTCGAAAAATGTAATCTCCAGTGAGCATGTCATCGAGCGAGAAACAGAGACCTCATTTTCTACAAGCCACTACACCTCAACAACACATCACTCCGTGACAGTCACCCAGACACCTAGCCACAGGTATTGGAGGAGGAAGGCAAATAGCAGCTGTAATATCTGATCTGTTGCTGTTGCAAAACCAAAAAGATGTGTAAAACAGCAAACCTGGGAAGATCTATGCTCCCTTCTTAGTGTTTTCATTTTAAGACTAACAATATTTGATGTCACGTCACCTAATTATCTTCCCAGGATTTTACAAAGACCTTTATTATCCCAATGGCATTCCAATACTGGTGCAGTGAACTTCAGTACATGCAAATTGCTAAATCAGTGACAGTTCTGATGATAGTTCTGATGATAGTTCTCTCCTTCCCTCTCCTTTTATCCATACATGCAAAATCACTTTGCCTATGGGCTCATACAATTGGTTAAACTCTGCAGCTCCAGTCACCAACCCAAAGGTTTTGCTGCAGATCCTGAGTGGCAACAGAGCCCCTCTGTTTCCCTGGAGAAAACCTGTTTCCCTGGCTAGACTTCAGCTCTCATGCATTTGCCACCAAAACCCATTCTCACACTCCCCCTTTCTCTTTTCCTGGTTGGTGCTCTCCAGCTGGAGTAATGGCCACACCGAAAGCATCCTCTCTGAAAGCCACTCAGTGCTCGTCAGTTCCTCCATGGAGAACAGCAAGCACACCAGCCCAGTGGGGCCCCGGGGCCGCCTCAACGGCATCGGCGGGCCACGGGAAGGCAACAGCTTCCTCCGGCATGCGAGAGAGACCCCTGACTCCTACCGAGACTCTCCTCACAGTGAAAGGTAGGACACACCACCCCACTGCTTTCAGCTAGCAAGACCTGCTGTTTTCCCAAATAGTTTCAAAGATTGGGAGCACAGCAGAAAATGCAACAGTGCAGCACTTTATATAGGGCATACATCTCCGTATTCATAAAAGTGGAGAGCTTGGTAGTAATTTAAAGTCCACCAAAAGCATTTCTTCCCTTATTGCCTCTACTGGATTTAGTCCTATTAGACAGAAGTTCACACTTGGAAAAGCTCCACTGGAGTAATTATTCATAAATTTCCATTGTAAACTTTAAACGAAACTTTACCTAATTACCAATTTCGTAGAACATGCACGTGAGAAGACTAAAAGATTTTGCAGTGAGAAAGTAATGTATTGATCCAAAGGAGAAGGGCACTAAGGACCCCTAAGTAGTATAGAAATCATGCCACCACCTACCTTCTGGAGTAGTCCAGCTCCTAAACCCTTTAAAAACTCCCCTTAACACTTTACTAAATAAAAGCAAGGAACACAAAGTGCAAGCCAGGAGGAATCATGTCATTATTAAATTAGGAATAGTTATAAATTAAGCTGGCCAGGAGTTTTCCAACCATTTAACTTTTTCTCAGAAAAGGCTGGTTCATCAGTTCCTAAGGTCTGCCTAGAAGTGCATCAGTTGCAAAAAAACTTTTACTGAAAAAGTCCTTCTCAGGTTTAGGCCAGCTTTTTACTTCAAGATGGCACCAGAATATCAAAAGAAAGACAGAGAAGAAACAAGATATTTAAAAAGAGCTTTTCTCTTAGGAATCATAGGCAGAAGAAAAGGAAAACAAAAGGTTATGGACCAGTTCTCTGAGGACTTCGAAATCACTAGGGATTTGGCCTTGTGTAGCATCCATGATGCCAAAAATGCAGCCAGGCAATCCCCAGGAGACTGAGTTGTGTAGGAGACAAATTGTGGTTTTCAGAAAAATGAATGTGCAAGTACAGCAAATGCCATTTCTGTGGTACTCCCTCTGCCACGTAAACAACTGCTAAGCAGGAGGAAGAGGGTCCACTGAGGAAGGACCTTGAGTGTAGAGCCACTAAGTATAATAAACTAGCCCTCTCATTAAAAATTATGTGTTATTTATCATGGAATTTAATTTGAAGATACGTGGCTCACATGACATAAACAGCCATGGCTCCAATCCAGCAGAGCACTTTGACAAGATTATCTTTTAATCGTGGAAGTAGGCTCACTGAAATCAGCAAGATTACTCACATGGGTAGAGCTTAGCATGTGCTTAAGTGCTTTGCTGGATCAGGACCTGCAACAGTAAGTACCATGTTGTCTCCTGCCTGGGAACCAAGCAGGGTGCACAGCCACATGCCTGCCAATGGTGAGTACTACAGCTTAGTATATTTGGGCATCTGCATGTCAGAAGTAAAGACTGTCCGCCTGCATTGCATGGGACACCCAAAGCATCATTCTAATACAAACTGTTCAGATTTAACTGGGAGAAGGGGTGCTGGGGGGAGGGGAAAGGGTAGAGTATATTCCTTTTTGTTTCTCTGAGAAGAAAGAAGGCATTTCATCAATTATTGTGTCTCTTGAAGGTTTTACTTTAGGTCAAAAGCAGCAACATTTCTGTGATAATTCATCAGGCATTAACAGCCTAGCCTGTGCCTGAAGCAATCACAAATTTGGAATGTGGGAAATGATCGTTCCCTGGGCATTAATTGCAGGCCTCATCTATTTTTAGCAAGCAGGAAATACATGGCCAATTGTTCCTGAGATGGCTTGTGTGTATATAAGGGGGAAAGTGAGAGTTATTTGGAACTAAAAATTACTGAGAAACATAAAGGAATGTAGGAGCTGACAAATTACTTCCTGCAGCCATCAAATGTTGCTCTACTGTGAATTGGTAAACCAAGGCTCTGCTCCCTCAATTTTCAAATTGAATTGAGCAGACATTACAAGGGGTCCTTTTGTGTTACACTATCCATTTGTTGGATCCCATGCCACCTGTGTACACAAGCAAAGGGCACAAGCAGTTTTATCTTGGATGTCCTTAGCTCTCTTACAGGAGAGATCAAAAAACACTGCCTCTGCACAAAAGGCTGGACTACATGATGAAGCTGACAGCATATAACTAGTTAATGTGTGCTGGATGGCCATGAGTATGCTCTGATCCCCTTTCACTGAGCCAGCATAGTTGGCCATGAAGATGGATAAATCAATCACCTTTTAACCTTCTTTTCAGGATGGGCTAGAGCTGCAGGAGTTCAGCTCCTGAGCCTCAGATTGCAGACAGCCGCTAGTTAGCACTGCTCTGTTAGGGTGTGGGGGAATGGACCAGAAATGTGTGAATGCACAGCACTGCAGTATGAGTAACTTGACACTGTTGGAAGCCTGCACAGTACACTGAACACATTTAACTAACTCAATGCATTAACAGAACCAGTTTAGCTAAAATTCAGTGTGTCATAAAGACGTATATCCAACAGTGTACCAGCTGGTAGAAAGTAGAAAGGCTTCAGTTTTTCAGATAATGCCTATTAAAAATGTGAAAGGGATGAAAAGCTCACTCATGGAAGGAGAAAAAAATTACTTAATTCATCCAGCGCACAGACCTATTCATTGCCCTTTGCTCAACCAACTTGATTAATTCCCAGCATAACTCCAAGTTTGTTTTTTTTTTCCTTTCTCTTGCTCCTCAGTTCATGTAAATCAATGCACAGTCAATGCACCTCTATGGAAACCAATTGATGCTACTGTACGTCTGTCCAGAATCTGCCCTGTTTTCTCCTTTTTCCCACAACTCCATTTTTATCAAGTGTAATATGTGTAACTAAGTCACAGATTTGATAAGATAGCTGGATTCAGGTTTATTTTGGTAATTTCAGGCTCAGATAAATAAGCCACTAATGGAAAACTAAATAACTACATCAATCACAGACATACAGCTTTTCTCAATGTGCCCATGATGGGGCTTAGAACAATTTTAACTTTAGACACAGACAAAATTTGGGCAGGTGAATTTATGATAAGAATAAAAGTAAAGCCAAACCATGCAAAGTGTCATGCTGGGCATTGTGCTTTTTGATCAAGTGGTTTTATGCAGATCCTCATCTGGCATAAATCCACATGACCTCATAGCATGTCTACTGATTAAAACCAGTCTAGAGCTTCACATTTCTGGGGACAAACCCTGTAATGGCAACTGAGCTTAATTTTCAGAAATCACTTCTTCCCACAGGAACAGGGACAAATTTTGTGGAGAAATCATGGGCAGTAGGCCAGACAATCCTGTCTTTTAGCATTTGTTCCCAGAGGAGGACAAATGATACTCTGTGCTTCTTTGCAGATAAATCTACCAGCCAGAGTAGATCTATCTGCAAAGGGTAACTAGCACCCAAAAAGCAGCACAAAGCTCCTGGGATGGTGCTACAAATGCTTCTCTGATTACCCCTGGTGATTAAAATTAGCAGAATCTGGCTCTAGATTTCATCCAGACATTACTTTCCTCCCTAGCTTGAGACAGTTTGGTTGCCAGAAGAGGGTGAACCCCCAAGAGAACTGTCCTTTCTTTCCCCATGTCTGTTTGCATGTACCCAATTCTGATCAAAACCTTCCAGAAGTGCTGCAGCTGTTTTCCTTTTGAGAAAATACTTGCAAATGCATTTTGTTTCTGGCAGCCTGTCTGTCTCTGAATCCCATTCCTGGACTCATTCCAGAAAGTTATTCTGGCAAAAAATTTACAGCATCTCCATTGCTGGGATCTGGGAGTTTCACCGCACTCCTTCTGCTTTCAAATGCTTTTGCCCAGAGTCCCAGAAGTCAGCAGTTTAGAGGATTAATAGGAACAGGAAAGGTTTCTTAGTAGCCGTGTGTGAGAATGCTGGGGATCTTAAAGGATCCCTGCCATTTCTCTCCCAGTCCACATGAGCTGCTGTGTTCACAGATCACCGCTGCTTCTGTGCTCGCAACCTTTCCCCATCTCTTTTCTTCAGGTATGTCTCAGCTATGACCACACCAGCTCGCATGTCACCTGTTGATTTTCACACTCCAACTTCTCCCAAGTCCTGCCCCTCCACAATGTCACTACCAGCTTCCAGCTTGACCATCTCCATCCCTTCAGTGGCAGTGAGTCCCTTCATAGAAGAGGAGCGACCACTGCTCCTGATGACTCCACTGCAGCTGCATGAGAAGTATGACCACCACCTTCAGCAATTCAACTCCTTTCACCACAATGCCACCCATGAGAGCAACAGCCTGCCACCAAGTCCTCTGCGGATCGTGGAGGATGAGGAGTACGAGACCACGCAGGAGTATGAACCAGCACAGGAGCCTCCAAAGAAACTCACCAACAGCCGGAGGGTCAAAAGAACAAAGCCCAATGGCCACATTTCCAGCAGGGTGGAAGTGGACTCTGACACAAGCTCTGAGAGCAGCAGCTCTGAGACCGAAACCGAAGATGAAAGAATAGGTGAGGATACACCATTCCTGAGCATACCGAACCCCGGGGCAACCAGTCTGGAGCCAGCCAACGCTTTCCGGCTGGCGGAAACCAGGACTAACCCGGCAAATCGCTTCTCCACACCAGAAGAGTTACAAGCAAGGTTGTCCAGTGTGATAGCTAACCAAGACCCTATTGCTGTATAAAACATAAAACACATAGATTCACATGTAAAACTTTATTTTATATAATGAAGTATTCCACCTTTAAATTAAACAATTTATTTTATTTTAGCAATTCCACTGATAGAAAACAGGAGGGGGGAAAAAACTTTTATAAATTAAATATACGTATGTACAAATGTGTTATGTGCCATATGTAGCAATTTTTTACAGTATTTCAAAAATGGGGAAAGATATCAATGGTGCCTTTTTGTTATGTTAAGTTGAGAGCAAGTTTTGTACAGTTACAATGATGACTGTCCCATAGTATTTTGCGAAACCTTTTAGCCCTCAGTTGTCCTAGCTTTTTTGTGCACTGCATTATAATGACTGGATGTATGATTTGCAAGAATTGCAGAAGTCCTTCTGGTCACTTGCTGTAGAGTGTCCAAATCAGAAAGCCCTGTAATGGCACTCCCACCCTACTCCACCAGAAAAACACATATATACATACACAGAGTCAGAAAGAAAAAGAGAAAAAAAAAAAAAAGAAAAAAAAAGTTTCTTATATGAGAAGTTTTATTTGCTTTCCGTATATGAGATGAGTTTTGTCTGCTCTCTGCCAGCCAAAAGGTTTGCTTCTTTGAGCACTGGGATAATAGTAGATCCAACAGCATGCTACTATTAATTACAGCTGGATAACAAAAAACATACAAATGAAAAAAAAAAAAGCCAACCTGCATTAATGTTACTTATAGAAAGAAAGTAATACTGTGATTTTAAACCAAATATATTATTAATCAGAGGTCAGCTTGTAATCACTAGGAGATGCCATTTCATTATTTTCCAGATATTAATTGTTCTAGTTATCCCTTAGGAAATGGGTTTAAGTTAGCTGAGGCTTTGAACCCAATACTCTATTTAAGCAAAAAAAAAAAAAAAAAAAAAAAAAAAAAAAAAAAAAAAAAAAAAAAAGAAAAAGAAAACAAAACATTTATATTAGTTTATGTTAATGGGGCAAATATAATAGATATCTGTAATCAAGCAAGGAAGAAATCTAGCTGGAAAACAAATGCCACTAATAAAAGTGCAATCAGTTTTCACCTCTATTTCTTAATGTTGATTTCTAACACATGATTTATTCTTTAGTTTCCCCTCAATTTTCTTCCCCTTTTCCGCATCCTCAGAAAGAACCCTGACAAGCTTCTAGCAATACCTTGTTAGAGTTGCTGTTGGAGTAAGGCTTACTCTTGGACACAGAAAGGCCTATCAGGGAAGAACTTGATTTGCTGAATGGTTAAAAAATATAGGCACGTAGGAAGGACAAAGCAGATGTATGGAGTTTTCCACTCACCTTTATCGACTCCATTACTTGGGTTGAGAGGCAAGGCTGATGCAGAGCCCATTTATGAAGGCAAGCACACCATGTGAGTTACAGCCATAGTAACACATGTGTGACTCTTTGATATCAGTGTTTATGTAGCCCATGAAGTCATGTATATAGTCTTGAAGTCATTGACTAGTAATGCTGTCAATGAACAAGGATGCTGTCAGTTCTGGAGCAGATTAATCCATCCAGACAGAAGCAAATGGCCTCTTTTGCACTGAATTCCTATCAGTTTAGTCAGGGTCACTCTGCCTCTTCTATAATTTTTGATTTTTTGTTGTGTGTTCAGTTGGCACAGCATTGACTCAGGATTGATGTGGAAAACAAATGTTTTTCCTAGACTCTGGGGATTCTGAAAATGAGAACATATGTTTTACAGGTATTACTGAGCTCTAAATAAGAGCCCTGTCAAGAGAAAAATCATTTCAGCCAAACTACACTCATCCTTTGGGCCACATTCTGGTCCTAGTTAAACGAAGAGAAATACATCAAGGAAAATTTGTGAGATGCAAACCTGAGGAACAAAAGTTCCAACTCAGTAAATGGTTCAAGCATATGCTTATGCTAATTCCAGCAAAAGTTACCTTCATCGTGTGCTAGATTCTCACTGACACATCCAGCCCATGCAAGAAGTTAAGCATGTGCCTAAGAGTTTTGCTGAACAAGGTGTCCTATTGATTTGAGACCTGAAAGCAAAGTACAGCAAAAGAAGCTCTTTCCCAGGATGACAAAATTCAGTGAGTTCCTCACTGTATAAATAACCTTATTACATTAGTAAGAACACAGGTGAGTCTGCCTGAATACCAGATTTGGCTGTAAAAGAACAAAAAAAACCCCTTAGTATAGGAAACAAAGTTGTCCACTAGGATGTTTGTGGTAGAACTGGAAGGCTAGGCAACTAGCACAGCTTTGGGCTATGTGGTGGCTGAAATGGCACTGCTTATTTGAGAAATCTATGGGAGATGGCAAATACATACTGTCTGGACTTAAGTCCCCTTTGCCATTTTTCCCTAGCTGGCATGTACTTGAACACACTTTGCCTTTGAAGGCTGAAACAAAAGCTCTCTACAAATTCTAGACACCGTACTCTCATTTTCATCCCTTTAGTCATGCCTGTTTATCTGCAATCCCATGCAGCAGAATATCCACCTCTCCAGTAACTCTGCAGCTCAGTAGTACAGAGGGCCAGGGGGCCACAAGTTTCCAAAAGATTTGCACTGTTGAGTTTCCGTGGGGACTTGAATATCTGTCCTTTCAGGAAGGCCACTGCAAAGACCTTGCAGGACAGATGAGACAGAAAAATAGATGGCAGAAAAATAGATTTGCCCCAAAATCACCCATTTTAGTGGCAGAATAGAGATTATAACACAGGTCTCTTGTCAACTCCTTCAGTATACATCAGCCACAAGGCCAGCTCTCCTGAAGTAGCTATAATAGCCCAGACAGATTAATCACAATGGAAAGGGAACATGCCTTGATGTTGAGTAGATTATTTGACTACTAACAATGTTAGTGTGGAGGGATAGTACAAAATGAAGGAGCAATTCCATATTTTGGAGCTGTACATGTGAGATTTATTTGGTATAGGTCTAGAAAAGAATGTCACATCTCTTCTGTTGCACTGCCTCAAAGTCTAATTGCTGTGCAGTTCCTGCTCTTCCTCCCCCTTGGAATATACACAGTGTGTTATAGGGCAAGCATGAAATTAGGCTGGAGACTTCACATGGACCTAAGAACAAGAAAATACAATTGGGGATATGGCTGCCTAAGCCCTTAGATCTTTGTGAAGAACCCAGCCTTACAGCACAATTCATGCAGCAGTGAATTCAGGAATTGCCCTGGCTTGGCATGCACAGAAGCAGGAGGAGGACACAGACCCTCCCCTCTCAAGTTGTGTTTATCACACTGTGAGGGTGTTTCACATCAGTCAGGTCCACACCCAGAATCAATGAGTCTACCTGGCCACAGGTGCTGCTGGCAGGCTGCAGCCAGTTCCTGCTGGCCAAGGGGCTGGAGGCTGCAGCAGCACAGAGCAAAGCCAGCAAGTGCCTATGGAAAAGGCCAGCTCCCCTACTGGGGATATTTGCTTCATTACCCAAACCTTTGAGCTAGGCAGTCCCAACACCCTTAAGCCATCACTGTGTGATGCTTGCCAGTTTTTTGGCTGAAAGTCATGGCAAGAAGAAACATACTTTGAAGAGGGGGAGAAATATTCCAGTGGTGGCGGAGTTGTTAAGATTGTCCTGGTTTATTTACATGTCAATTAGTTTGAGCCATGAGTTTTTCCTGTGTATGTGTTTCTATGCAGGAATTATTCCAAGATAAAAGGTTTCTTTGAAGAGTGTATAGCTAGACTATGTTGTGCACAACCTGGTACAGCCTGCCTATTTAAGGAGTGTAAATCATTACAGCTCCATAGAGGGTCTCATGTAACAGAGAAAAGCCTACTCCCTCCTTCTGGCCCAGTTATTCCCTTCCTCACTTGAGCCACCCCAACACACCCAGGTTTAAGAGATAATCACTGCCTTTATCAGGGAAACAGGAAAGCTCCTTCTTTGCAGCACTCCAAAACAACAATGCTGCATCTCCCTGCTTCTCTCACACACATTATAAGCAGTTTCCTGAGCATCCAGGATAGCAAACTGGTGTCTCCTCAAAGGACACATCTCTAAGCCTGTTAAGCACTTCTTGGCCCTGCAGTGTGGCTACTTACCATCACCTGGGTCTTGCTTCTAGTAAGAAACAAAAAAGCACCTATAAAATGCTGCAGAGAAGGGCAGACAAAGAACATGGCCAATTATCATCATTTGTAATTCTCTATTCTATTGTAAATATGTCTTGTACATACATGGATGTTTTCATGACTTACTGTCTTTATGGATATTGTGTTAAATGAAATGCTCTTAGTTTATTGTGTAACACTGTAAATAACATAACGTCCTTTATTATTTATGCATAGGCATCTAACATGCAGAGAAAGTTATCCTCATATTATTTTAAGATATATGTCAAAAAGATGTTGCATTTTTCCTTTTGCTTTGAAAAAATTGTAATATATCCTCTTTTTCCCCTCTTTTCCTTTAAAAAAAAGAATGCTAATTTATTGTTCAGGAGAGAAAGGGGATGTAACTGAAAGGCAAACTGTTCAAAGAACATGCTATGGAAGACACAAGCTACTGATAAACTAAAGAATTTATTACCCCAAATACAGCAATAAGTAATTGTTGATTTATTAAGGTTTTGTTATTCATTTTCAGTAAAAGAGGTGCTGGATTAAATTGTTTATGTGTGGTCCTGGCACAGCTGCTCAGCAGTCTGTGTCAGGTCACTAGCTACCATCCTTCTGTATCAAACATTGTTGTAAAGATCTTGTTCTGTTGTCGTGGACCACTGTTCCTTGACATTTCTGACTCATCCCTATGGGGGTCTCTGTCAGACATTCTTGCTCCTACATACATTTTTAGTTTCTTAAGTTAGAATTATTAGCTCTACCCTGACCATTACTACTTAAGATGGATGGGGTTTGGGGAGGGGGAGGAGTTGGGGGGGCAGAAATGACACCATCTTGGGACTGTGGGAGTCTGCTCTACAAAAATGTCACCTCACTGTTCAGCAACAGTCAATAAAGCAAAGCATATACTAGGAACTTTTAGATGGCACCACCATGCTACTATATAAATTCATTATTTGTGCAGGTTGTAAATACAATGAGTGGTCTTGGTCTTATTGTCTCAGGTTAGAAATAGTATAATGGGGAAGGGTTTGAAGGGCAACTCAGGTGAATAAATATGTGAAGCTGGTGAGGTCTGGGGAGCACTGGGTAGGCTGAACATCATTATTCTGAGAGAAAGGACAGCAGAGAGAGGATATTAAAGGTCTGTTGAAACATATTTATCTTGTAGAAGGTAAAAAAAGGACTGAATGTTTAGTACCTCTTCCAATAAAAGAAATGGAGTTATCAATCAAAACTAATGGGCACCATATTCCCAGAAAGATGTAGCTCTTCATGTAAGGGGTAGGGAACTTGGAGAATTACTTGTTGCAAGAGATCAAGGATTTTAAAAGATTTCATGGGTTCATGGTGGGGGCCAAATCTTAGGCATTAATCCAATGAGGATTACTATATCTATGAAAACCACATCAGATGTGGGAAATAACTGAACTGAAAACATGTGGAGATTGTATAAATTGGAAATACTGTATGTACTAGTGTTGTTCTTACGCTTCTCCAACTATCTGCCACACTTGGAGAGAAGGAGGGCAGATATCCGATCTGGCTGTGCTTACATGGTATAAGTATGTTAAGTCATTTGCTGTTGACAAGCATTAAATAAGAAGAAGAAGAAAGCTAGGCATGAGCAGAGGAGAGAAGAATGCAGTAAAGATGTTTTGGATGTGTTTCACATCCATTTGTTGACAGGGCTAGTGCTCCCAGGCCTGCCGATTGGTGCAGAATGAGATGCCAAATGGAAAATGGATGGAGAAATGGAGGGAGGGAGGGAGGGAGGGAGGGAGGGAGGGAGGGAAGGAGAGAGAAATGGAGGGAGGGAAAAATGGAGGGAGGGAGAAATGGAGAAATGGAAGGAGAAATGGAGGGAGGGAATGACTTGCAAGGATTTTTTATCACCCTCCCTCTTCCCTGGTTCTCAACACTGACAGTAGAAACCTGGTGGTCCAGTCTGATCTCAGTTTCCCTCTGACAATTTCCCTCTGTTTCAATTTCATGTGGAGGGATCCCGTGGCTGTGAGGTTGGATGTTCGTCTCTATGCCTCACCTGAATGCCTTGGCTGTGACACCACACAGCCAGCCCAAGCTAGCACATTATGGCACAGTGCTACAATGGAGGAAAGGATGGTCCTTCCATTGCAGGCTGTTGAAATGGGCTGCTTTGAGAAGACAGACCCGCCCCCCTCAGGCATCCCCACTGTCCTATCATGCAAGGGAATGGAGGTAGCTGATTTCTGAAGCAATTAAGTACCATAAGAACAACTCAGAATGAACAGAACTAAGGACCTCAAGACACATTTGATACAGACAAGAGGGCTTTTAGGGTAGACATCCTTGGGTGTCCCAAATGTCTGTCCTGGCAAAAGTTGTTTGTCAGTCCATGCTGTGTTTATCCTATTGGCTTTCTCTGCCAAACTTCTGCCTCTGAACCTTTCCACAAGGTCAGGAAGAAGATGGTATCAGGAATACTAGAGGAAAATCAAGCAAACCCTTCTCATTTCTGCAGCCCACAGCTGGGTATGCTCTTAGCATGCCAACTCCACCCAGTTATGAGCACATGATTTGGAGAATGCATTCCCCAAGTTAATTCTCACTGTCTCAGTTACAACTGATGGGAAGAAAACTATCTCAAATGCCTTGAGATGTTGCAGTTAGTCATTGATGATTAACCTGTGCAGCAGTAGCAAAGCAACTGGATTGCACATAGGTTATGAGCCCGATAACTCTTCTTTAGTGACAACTGGCCATTGACAATGGCACTTCCAGGGTGAAATCTCATTTTACCTTAAAAAAAATATAAAATGAAGCCTTAGGGATTTCTGATTCCAGTATGCCTCTTCTACCTGATGCTATGACATTTTGCTAGTGTCATTTCAGAGTAGCTGTCATTAGAAAAGTTGTACTGATTGCAAAATTATTTCACATGTCTCCAGACTAAGGCTGACAAGAGAAATGTAATAAATCACTGATACACTTCTGGTGTCCCCAGTTCCACACATGAAGACAAGGACTAAAAGACAGTTCCACATGTTCCAGCAAGGAAGAGGTGGAACATCAGGCCTATGCACATCTAGAAAGGTTGCCATGTCGTTGGGGTTGGGCACAATATGGTGACTCCAGAGGGTATTTAGAGTGCTGCACTTCCTAAGCATTGCAAGGACTGTCAAAACTTGAGACCAAGCCTTCAGCATGAATGGAATTAATTTCCTTGAAAGCGAGACCTTTCTCTCTTAAGGTTTAAACTCCAGAAGGCAGCAAAGCACCAACTTTAGTTGGAAACTGGACTTCTGATGCAAATGGCAGCTGCTAAGTTTCCACTTAGGTTTTTCCCCCTTGGGGATAGCAGGAGTTCCCTGCTCTGGATGTAATGCCTTAGGAACTAGAGAGGAACTCTGGCAGCAGTGCATAGAAAACACCTGAAATAAGGCCAGCTCATTTGATGACAGCAGCAGAGGAGGTGTCAAGGGAGTCTTATATGCACATCAGTTGGTAGGGAGTACAGTGATTGTTAACAACTGATTAAGTCATTACTCTGGTAATGGCCAATTTGGAGCCATGCTTCAGAAGGCAGATATTGTGTGGGAGGCATTTTAACTTACCCTGTCGTTACTGCATCAGTTGGGTTATGCATTCTCTATGTGTACACACACACATACAGTCTCTCAATTTTCTGTAATGATTTCCTGATGTTCAGTGCATGCTCAGTGACAGGAAAGGGAAAAATGTCATAACAAGGCCATTCAGCAGCTGCAAAACTGCCTGTATCCAAGAGAAAACATTTTTCACCTCAGAGAGGAAAAAATTGAGGGTGGTATTTCTTCTGTACAGTTGTGAAGATAAGGAAAGGGAATGCCTCTTTCTTCCCTTGTTGGACAGGCTGGATCACAGATTGCAGAGGAGCTTTCACAGAGCCACAGCTGAGAAAGAGCTGGCAAGGTGAAAAATTAAGGGGACTCCAGCCAGGGTAAAGGGTGGCCATGAGCCTCTCATTTTGTTGAAATAACCCTAGAACATTGTATTCAATCCCAAACAGGAAAAAAATAGTCACTAAACATTCCCAAATGGTGGGTCTTGGGCCTTCTATATTTGGCAAAGAGAGACAATTTCCAAAGAGCAATATTGTCCTATATTCTGGTTCTCAGGATGTTCCCATCTTGTGCTCCTCTTTCTCACCCTAAAGGCCCCAAAGCTGAGAGTGAGGCAAGTCAGATCCTCCACAGAAATGAACAATAATCTACTCAATGTGTATGAGAAGACCTGTGCCTACGGCAGCATTCCTAGAAAAAGCAAAAGGAGCTACTAGTGCTGTGAAAGCAGTAATCCAAAAATTAAGGCCAATTAGAAAATAAAGGCCACTTAGAGTAATGCCACAGTATAAATCCAGGAACCCAAAATTCAGCATGCTGTTTTAAAATCATCCGTAATCAAAGCTCCAGAAAACAAAATAATGTCAACCTGGTGACATTCTGGTGATACATGAACCATTTTATTTTCACACAGGTCTTTATTTTGTTGTCCAATACAGTCCAGAGCTTATCTAATTATTTCTGTGCCTCTCATAATTAGTTAAAATTGCCATTTTAGGGCTTCAGATGTGGAAACCATGGTATTTTTAGTAAGCTTCACTTTCTGTCCTACAACTTCATTTGACTGACAAGAGCTCTACTGGCTCAGCAGCAGAACAGCTCTCAGCTTGGTCCCAAGCTGATTGCAGTAGGTCTTCAGCTGCAGGGGAACAACATGCTTTCTGCTCCTTCTTTGTAATTTCACCAGGATCACATCATCAATGTCAGCACGTATTTCCAGGCTGCTCTTTGAAAAGATTTTTGGTTCAGGATCTAAAAGACTGATTTTGTCTGCTTCCCACTTCATTTCCACATGCATGCACCACTAAAATAGTTTACTTTCTAAAAAATGAAAAGAGCTTGGGGTCGGGGGGAGAGGAAGAAGAAAAAAGCTTTTGCTATGAGGTTCTATCTCAGCAGTAAGAGATAAACATCTTCGCCAATGAGTCCAGGTTTAGTTTTGTCATGTACACTGAGCAAGATACTCTTCATCTCAAACTGAGGTGATGGGAAATGGACCATACTGCCCGTGGAAACTGATGACGTTGAATTTCAGAGCAGAGGCTTGAGCCCCCTTGCAGTCTGTCACCCAGAGACCTGGGAGTTCCAAAAGAATTTCAGAGCACTGCTCTAAACAGGCAGCTGAGTTTGTTGTAGCGCACCAAGCCCTTGGCATGTGTGGAGGTCCCAAAGGTCAGCCATTCTTGGCTGCAACTTGCTTTTAGGGGTGTTAAGTGCTCCCACACTGGCAGGGAAGCCCCTTGGCTTGAAGACACATAGCCAGAGCTTTTGCCCTGAAGCAAGCTAAGACACTCAGGATATCAGCAGTTCTCCCTCCAGCCCAGAGGAGGAAACAAATGCGCAGCTTGACTTTCTGTGCACTGGCCTGAAACCAGACACTGTGTCAATACTCTGCTATGACAGCTATGGTAGTGAGAATTACTTCAGAACAGAGGCATCCAGTGACTTAGAAGATGAACAATCTCTTGCACCAAAGAGCAAATGTTTTCCCTGCTTTCTTGGAGAGGTGGTGGGTGGGAGCTGAGATGATGAAATGCAATGGAAACCTGCAGCCGTGCAGGCTGGGTTAGCATCCTTCAAAGCCTGGGGGCAAAAAAAGCACTCACCAGCAGATGGTCTTACCCACTACCAACATGGAACCTCACCCTCCTACATCTGAGCAGTGACATGAGTGTTCAGTGACTGTAGTTTTGTAACCAACTGTCCCATTCAACTATATATATAGATGAACATTGTGCCTATGCAGCAAAAACTTGCAGGATATTATCTACTGCCCATGATAGGTGTTTATTTTTACCTAAAGCACAAAACTGCACTCATCCAACTGTTCACTCTCACAGAGAACTCCTTAGTTACTCCAAAGGTCTGATCTCTCTGAGAGAATCCCCTAGATTTTGCAAGCTGGTATCCTTCTAAAGGGACAGGATTTGCTGCTGATAGCAAAGTAGCAGTGACAGAAGAGCAAGCAAGAACTGGCCACAAGGCTACTAAGCTAGACTTGTACTCAACAGATGACATTCCTAGGAATTGCTGAAATATCTATAGCTGAACATAGCAGTCCTAATTCTCACTCTTTTATTCAGGCTAGTAAATTACATGCCATCTCTTACAAAGATATTTTATTCATTCCAAGAACAAAACTACCTATATTGCATATGTTGAATTCTGCCTCTCTCGAACAGCTTTTTCTACTGTTGCATCAAACAAGCAAAATGCCTGAATTCAGATTACAGAGGAGGGGTTTAGGAAAGTGAAAAATCTCTCAAATAGCTGGGCAAAAAGAATCCTACCTACAAACCATTAATGCTTTTGTTCATTCCTAAGGAAAAAAAAAAATTGCTAGCTTTTAACATAGAAATGAAAATATCTGGGTTAAATGCACTGAGTCTTCACCCTTTCCCTTCCCAGGAGAAACTTTGCTGCTTTTCTTGGTCTTTGAAGAATAATAATTTGCCCTGGAGCAAAAAACCTTCTACAAGGATTGTAGCCCTGATTTGCATGTGCTGATTCGCCTCAGTATCACCACAGTTTTGTTATGCAGATGAGCACTCCAAAGCCTCTCAAAAAATAATGTATATTCCCTGCCTTCATTCACAAAGCTGCAAAGGCAGCTCACAGATAACTATTTTGCTAACAGTAATCACTAATTCAGTAACTGGGATTAAAAATAGGATTGCTAATTCTATTAATGGCCTGTTTGAAGTATGAAATACCAATCCCATGCAATGTTCCAGTACTTGAAATTACCCCAGAAAAGAAATCTATCTGACCCTGGTGCCATTACTGGAAAGGGAGAGGAAAATATCTCTGCTGGCAGTTGAAAGACAACAAAGCTGCTTGGAGTGATCAGCAATACAGTTTGGTCTTGTTCCATGATGTCTGATCCTCAAAAATTACTTTCTAGTGTACATGTGAAATAGGCCATGAGCAGCTTCAAAGCCAGGGAAGCAAAGATCATGTTTCTGCTGCTCCCATTTTCTATTGACTGCCTAGTAATTCTGTGTAGTAGCTTTAGTGCTGGCCAAAATGCCAGTGGACCCACTAGAAATTATTTACTAATTTCCAGCTGTGAGATATGGATTAGGGGAAGGAGGGTAAAACAGGCTAAAAACTTTTAAGGGTTTAAAGAAGATTTTATTAAGAAAATTAAAAGAAAAATGGTAAGAAAATTGGAATAAGCCTTCAGAACACATCTCCCCCCACACCCTCTTTTCTTTCCCACTGACAACATAAAGAGAAAACTTGGGACTTTCAGTCAGTTTACCACCTCTAAAACAACCTTTCTTCAGTTCACTTATGGAGGGGAGTTTCTCTTGCCATGCCATGGAGACTTCAAAACAAACAGTTCTCTCATGGCTTCAATGTCACAGCAAATCAGCCTCTCAGGAAAGGAAAATCTGTTTGCAATGTTGAAGTCCCTCCCATGCCTTCAGTTTTCCCACAGCTGCTTCATGGGCCATGTCAACTTACTGGGTTGCAATTTTAAGGACGAACTGTTCTAGCATAAAAACAGAACTTCTCCTTTTTATCTCTGGGAACAGAGGTTTTCTTCTTCCATCCCTGAGGCAGCTTCTCATCTCTCTGTTCAAGTTTCTCATTGGATTACAGCTTTTCCAACATCCACCTACTCTAGCACGAGTTCCTTTTTCTCATGGGCTGCAGGTGAATACTGCATCCCCACAATGCATTCCATACATTACTGGGAAAAACAAAGTCTGCTATATCAAATATCTTCACTACAGCCTTTCAAAAGAATTCCAGCCCAAGACTAAGGCATCTCCTCAATCCCCTCCCGTCTAGAATTTGACTCCTTTAATGATCTCAGCATCCCATGTTGTCTTTGCTACATCTTCACCCTTTCCTCTTCCTGATCCAGGAAAGAATTGGTGTTTGCAGGTTCATTTGTTCTCAAGCTTTATCAATTTAAACAGTTTTTATAGAGTTCTGAAGCACTGAAAGGTTGATCTCATCCAGGCTTTGCATCAGGGAAATTGCTGACCACTCCTCTCACTGCTGCTCATATGGTCTCTGCTGACACTGTGTGAGCCGTGCCAGCCACTGGCTCTGCTCAGCGCTTTTTTTTTTTCTCCTTCACGCGGAGCACCAGAAACAAGGAAAGCTGCTGCTGCTGTTTTTAAACTTCTGCCCACAGTGCAGCTGGCTAAAAGAAGCTAAACAAACAAACACAGTTCATTGCAAGCCACGCCGAGGCAGCCATGGCCTTACCCCGCTCTCCCAGTCACGCTGATTCTGGCTGCGCAGTCCCAGACTGGGCCAGTGGTGGCCACTCCTGGCCCTGGCCGCAGTTGGCCTCAGGGCTGTTCCCAGCACCAGCCATGGGGCCACTCCCAGTGCTAGTCCCAGAGTTCATTTGTGAGCCATGCCTAGATAGCCATGGCTGCGTTGCGCTGCCCTAGCTGCATGAATGTTCAAGGCGTCGGGATAGTCCTGGTGGTAGCAGAAATCTCAGCTGAACTGTGTGCCAACCTGGCCACAAAGGCTGCACGGGGCCGGGGCCGGGGCCAGCCCAGCCACCTACCTGTCCATAAGGCCAGAAACCAAGAGAGCTCCCAACCTGCTGGCCCATCCTTAAGTGTGCCCTCAGGAGGCGTATCCAGCTCTTCTGATTGGTTAACTGGGCGTCAATCTTCATAACTAGGCAGCCGATTGGTTCTGCCAGGCCCCCATAGGGAATCACTTCCCCTGGTCATGGACTCTCTCCCCAACTAGAAACCAAACCTATTTTAAACCATGACGTTCTCCTTGGCTATTTCCATGTGGAGCATGGCAAGAAGCTGACCAGCAGTGAGTATTTAGGACCTTTGGGGAAGAAAGGCAGGAACAGCTCAGAAGGCTTAACTGAAAAGGAGTGACATAAATTTCTTGCTGATGAGAGAGAGCAAAATTTCAGCACAGCTCTAACACTTCGGAATGTCCCACCCCTGTTAGGAACAGCACCACAGGCCTTTGGGCTGAAAGGCTGGGTCTTGCAGCTCTGTTTTGAGCCCACATATGGACCTCATTTCCCTAACACCTACATGCTGCAGCCAGAGTGCAATAGCCCCAAACAGGACAAGCACCTTGGTTTTTTCATAGAAAGCTAATTCTAGAGAGGCTGTGCACAGCAGTCATCTCTCCTGTCTCCTATGTTAACAGGAACTCATTTGCTGGTCATAAAGAGCAAGTACTACAAGGAAGAACAAAATATGTGAGACTATTGTATTATCCAGCTTCATTAGGTAGAAGGTTGCTGTAGAAGAAGCAACAGTTTTCTTGTCCATTGCAAACAGTTATGTACAGTGTCAAGAAACAGCATGACAGAAGTTACCCCTGTGTAATCCGGACTGGAGGAAAATGAATGTGAAACAAAACAGTAAGGCAGTCTGCCACACTGCAAGGAGAGGTCTGCTTCCCTTCTGGCACTGAGACCCTCCACAGCAGAAACAAAGTTACAATGGATTTCAGCAATTAATAGCAGTAAGCTTCCAGAAACTGAAGCCTTTCCTCATTTACTCTTTGAATGGAGAAAGAATGACTTAACTCATTGGCTGGGGAATGTTTATATGGCTGTCCACAAATGACTCCGAGGCACTGCACCAGTCTGCAGGCCTGTGCCACATCTGAGTGGTGCTCACTAGAGCACTCCTGCATCCTTGCCACTTCTGAGTGGAAACATTCTCATCTTCCAAAACACCAACTAAGTGCTGAGCCTAATCCTCAGTCTGATGTTTGTTCTGGTTACTTTGGTTCTAATTCTGCTCTGACCTCAGACAATAAAAGCACACTAGAAAACAACATACTGTTCCTTACACTCAGATGGGGACAAAATTCTGCCTTTTGATGTTTTGCCCATCTAATTTTTCTCTGACAACTCAGTTTAACTCCAGGGTGGCTGCAGCCAAAGCACCTTCTTAGAAAAATGTTGTTCCTGTCTTGCCACACTTTGTCCCAACTACTGCAGCTTTTCCTGCTGAGGACTGTGGTTTTCTCCCTGCAGAGGGATTATTACCAGACCAGGTAAAATTTTCTTGCTGCCCCACAGGACCCTGGGAGTTAATAAACTGGGTTTTTCAAGGTGTGCTGTGGCCTTGTTCCCTGGCTGTTGCAACTTTTTCATTAAAAAACCTTTCTCAAAGACATACGTACAATTCTAAGAGTTTTTCACTTGTAACTGCACTTAGAAAAAGGAAACATAAAAGTGTTAATCATCTTGAAATGTATTGTCTGGTTTCTTTTTCAGTTGAGGGAGCTAAGTTACATGCTGGTTTCTGTGCAATTAGAAGAGAAATAAAAGATGCTTCTGGAAGTGGGAAATAGCCTAAGCAAGGTAAAAGTCAAGAAGGTTAATTAATTTTATTTTTTTTTTTAGTCAAACTGTGTATTGAAGTGCAGCCCCTTAGCAAGTCATTTTCTGAAAGTGTAGACAGTGTTGCTGTAGGCAATGAGAGTAAGCCAGAAATTTGCTCAGATTGCTGGTCTCGCTTTAATGCTGATCTATCCTACCCAGTGCTATTCATGCATTTAAAAACTCTGTGAGAGAGCAGGCAAAGTCAATTTCAGATTAAGTGTGCTGAAGGCTACATGAATGCAGTAGGAAAGGGTTTCCAGAAGTTACGGACAAAAAAAAAAAAAAAGAAAAAACCAGAGTATCATCTCTGTTGAGACTAAATCCCTGTAGCCTCTAGATTCTGTCTTATGCAGGGAGGAACCCAGTGGTTGAACAGTGTCAGATTATTAATTTTGTAATTAATGAGATCTTTAGAAAGAAATCTGTTACATCTCCAGTATTTAACTGCTTTACCAGCTATAGTAAATGTTTTCTTGGATGTGTTGCTCAAGTGGCACTGTCCTGACTGCATAAATGCAGACAGCACACATATGGATTGTGCAAATGACTCAGTACTCAACCCACTAATGCTGAGACCAGCAGACAAAGGTCTGTTTGCTGCAAGGTCTCATATAGAAAGGACATACAAAAAGGAGGCAGAGGGAGTGGAAAAATAGGTGTTAGTCTGTTTAGTTACATTAGCTTTTTCAGGCTGTTTAATGGCAGACAATAAAAAATTGTTTCAAGAACACTGACTCAGCTTCAGCCCAGGTATCTCCTCTAGGAAACTTCTGGAAGGATTGGATTCACTTATCTTCTTCAAATACGCAATTTCTTTTTCGACATCCCTCCAGTGCCTGGAAAGGATGGATCTGCTTTATCCAGCATGCGCTGTGCTACCTTGCATGTGCCCATATCTGGTCTCTTCATGAGGGACTTCAAGTGGATGGGAATATTCCCTTCCAGCCTTGAACAGACCCAGTCTATTCAAAGCAGAATATCTAACCAGCTACACAGCTCTTCCCTTTCAGGATTGGGCCACCAGTTTATATGTGAAAATTCATGTCATCTGGCTCCCAGGCTGACATATTTTAAGCAGGAATACCAGCAGAGGGGATCCTTTTCACCTCAGAGGACTGAATTCAAGCCCATCCTTTGGATTAATCACCTTAATATCCTGAGCTGGTGCCTGGAAGACAAACACAGGAGAGAAGCTTGGTGGCACCTCCCAAATGGGGCTATGGGATGGAAAGTGTACAGTAAAGGAGTTAAAAAGTAAGTGTACTGTCCAGAGAGAAGACACAAGCCCATATATAAAGACTAAAAAGTCTCCTGTGCTCATGACAAAAGAGAAGGGCAAAGAAACAACAAAAATGCAGACATCTCATCCACCATAATGTCAGGCTCAGTGGGAGTGGAGTCTGACAGGGCTACAAACTGTGAACAGTTTTACCCAGCCTTTGGGATTAGCTCTGAATACCTTGAAGGACTGGACTTACACTTCTATACAAGGCATCAATCAAAGCATTGGCCATTTTCTACAGCCAGAGTATCAGATGGAGTACATGATTGGGTAGGTGAGGGGGTCAATTTTAAACTAGATTTTCAAAGGTAATTTTCGTCTATTCCTATTTTTCAAAAAAACTATATTTATTTCCTTGTTTCAGGATGACATCTCTCCCAAAACTGGGCATAATTTTTGGTTCCAGGGCAGAACAATATCTACTTGTGTGACTAGTATTTTTATGGGTGTCTATGTGTGTTAACAGAAGCACGGTGTATCAGTTTAAATTGTTTCAGCAGCTCAGAGAGTTATGGTGTCAGATATTTTTCAGATTAGTCCTTTTAGCAGCTGCTAACATATGGGTCTGAACTGAAAAGCCATGATGTAAGCCTTGCAAAAAGCCTGAAAGGCAAATTAAGCAATAACATGGTTGGTGCTCTGGCATCATAACAAACTGTTTTTCTTTCTAAGAGGTGCACAGTGGGGAGAGGTATTCCCTCCCCTTCACTCTTCTTGCATTCACCCTCAGGCACAAGATGACAGACTCTGTGCTAAGTATCTCAGGCTGCTTTGTACAGCTGAGGGTACCAGCTGTCCTGCTGGCAGACCCCAACAGCATGACAGAAGGACAGCACCTGGAGGAGCTGGCTCATTTCCTCTCCCCCTGGGCTCCTCCAGCCTACCCCACAGCCATGTAGGAAGGGCACCCCAAAGAGATGAGCCTGGGGAGAGGAGAAGAGAGAGGGGGGGAAAGGCAGAGAGGAAAAGACTATGGAGTTGGGTTAAGAAGGGATGAAAGACTGCTATAATCCTAGACCAGTCTCATTTTTCCTGGTCACCATTACCTGTGGATGGATAGAAGGCAGAGATAGAACCTGGAACAGGACAGGCCAGCACAGGACAGCACAGAACAGCATGGGAGCATGGGACAGTCCTGCACCCTCTGTTAACAACAGGCTTTGCCTGCTGCCCCTACTCCAAGTTCCACTGTTCATGTTTCTTGCTGCAATCCAAGAGGTTTGGGAAGGGGGCAGAAAAATGAACAAAAAGAATGAAACAGAGGACACTGCTGGCAGTTATAGTCTGGGACAAAGAGCCACGAATAAAAGGTTAAGAGAGTAGGAGAGGGAAGGGGACCATTCCTGGAGAGGTCTGGAGGTTTCTCTCAGGCAATAAGCAGAGGCCTGGCCTGAGCCCTGCCAGGAGCATTGGCAATACTGTCTCTCCCAGTCAGAGCAGGAACTCTTCTCTTAAAACCCAAAACCAGGTGGCGTCTGACCTCTGATTACATGGCTCCTTCCTGAGAGGAGGTCTGCTCAAAGGGGGTCTGAGAGGGAGAGCACAGGGCAAAAACAACCCCCCTTCTGTCTGGCTGCCCTGGGGAGCTGGCAATGGATGCTCAGTGGCAGGTTTCAGGATGCCCTCGTCCTGAGCCATGCTTCAGCTGGCATCCACCACCTGATTGAAGAGTGCTGTGGTCACTCAGCAGTAACCATGAGGTGACTTCACTGCCATGCTTCTGTTTGAACAATTTGCTGGGAAAAGAAAAAAAGACGCCCCAGAATGAGTCACAGACCTGCCACAATGCCAGAGAGAGGCATGGTGTGGAAGAAACAGGCAAGATCTGTGCAGTCAAGAAAAGCCCCAATTGAACATTGCATTGAATCCTGAGACTTCCTGAAGCCTATCTTCATGTTCCAGTGGCAGTGCCAGCATAACAACTCCCAAAGTTAGCCTGATGCTTTTCTGGATCCTTGGAAATCTAGGCTGGTGTCAGTAACAAAGTTCAGATACACACTGGAACATACAGGCATATCCTGTGCTGTAATGCTGTGATGAGGGAACTCCTGTTTTTGAAATTATTGTACTACCTAGCTGAACTGCATAAGGTTCAAATAACCTCTGCTGGCTGTAGTCTAGCCAGGAAACCTTGACCTCTGGAGTGAGGTCATTAAAACCAACTTCTGGAAGCTCAGAGGTGTTTAGAGAGCCTGTTAATTACTGCACTAATCCTTTAGACAATGCTGGCTCCCAGCACTTCCAGAGCATTAGCACTTCAGTAGCACTTGGGCCCAGACCACTCCACTCTTCCCTCACTGGAGTACCTCCTGATGAAAATACTGCCAGTATCTTTTCCAAGTCCACACATGCATAAGGCAGTCAAGAGACTCACAAGGTATCAGAAGCTGGCCTTCAGCATTTCTTAACAGATGTGAGTCCTTTGTCTCATTATCTGGAGCTGACATCATCTGTTTACTGTGTTTGTCTGACACCTATGAAACCCCAGTGGTTCCTACCCTCTGTGGAACAAGCTGCCTTTTTTTTTTCAAAATCATGTCCCTTATTAACCCTGTAGGCTCAGCAAGCCAACAGGTCAGCAGAAGGACAGAGAGCTCTGGAGCCACAGCATAGATTTAATGACAGTGTGGAAAACAAATGCCTAATCCATTAAAAATGCCTATGACAAAATATGAACAAGTAAAACTGGGAACATCAAAATAGTGGTATTTATTCAATCAGACAAAGTAGCTGCTGCCCAGCAACTTTCACTGTTTCTAACTGGACACTCACATTCCCAAAGATAAGCCTTCCTTATAGGAGAGGCAAGTGATGCCCCTACAAAGCAGAGGTAGCAGCAATGTTCTGTGGGCTCCTTGTAGTAAATTATCTTTGGCTGATCCGTGATTTTCCAACAGGTTTACTGGGCCATGGTTAAAAAACAATCACAACTAGTTTGTGTTACTACATCTACTGTAGCAACCCACATCAGCTACCATTATCATGGGCATGAGAATGCTGCTTAGAACTTCTGGCCATCAGACTGCTTGCCTGGTACTCCTTCAGCCAGGCACATACAATTTCCCAAGGACATTCAGGCATTCCAATATGACTGATCTAGGCACTGAGGTTTCCAGAACAACTGTTCACATGGTGGGAGCCCCAGGGGCTCAGGGATCCCCTACTGTCTCACAGACTACACCTGCTACTCTCCAGGCAGCACAGGAGTCCAAGAACTGAAAATTAATTATGGCCATGTTTAATGATGGGTGCAGTGTCTTCTGGACAAGGCCTTAACCAAGGATTGGCATTTCCCTGGCTTTGTCATTTATACAGCATAGAACATGTTGCACAAAGCATGTTGAGACAGGGACACAGCTATTAGCAGCATCTGCAGCTGTTGACAAGCATTGGCTGTTATGGCAGATGTTACTTTGGGGGGGAGAATAATATTTGAATGAGACGAAAATAAAGTAAAAGCAAGAAAAAGCTCTCTGGCAGGCAGTTGGGAGAGAGGCAATGGAGAATCAAGTGTCCTCTTCCTGTTTTTATCTCCAGGGAAGAAGATGATCCCCTGTAATACTTCACCACAACAATCACAGAGTTTTTCATTAGTCACATAAACTCCCCCCTGATACTCCCTGCTTATAGGATGCTGTGCACAGTAAAGCATCCCTTGCTCAGGTGTGACTGTTGCACCCTACCTGGTTGTTGGCTTTTGTGCTTACATAAAACAGGCTCCCAAGTATGAACCAAAGCAACCACAGGCAGGGAAAAATGGGAAAAGCAGGCAGAACTCTCAGATTTGTGGCAGTCACTTTCTGCCCAGCACAGCACAGAGTCAAGGCTGCAAGATCATGACAACAGCAGCAAAACAACAAAAAGAGAATACTCCAGCAGAGGATCTGCAAAACACAACCAAAGCATCTTGGGGGGAAAAGTACTGACTTGCAAGTAGAAGGCAGGCTGCACTGTTGCAATTTTCAACTTGCAGCAGGTCTATTTGCAAAAGCCTTTGACCTTAAAAGAGCTAAGTCGCCTACAGTAGCCTGCAATGAGCAGCTCCAGCAGGAAAAAAATTGAGCTAGACAGAAGCACAAATTGCACAAATTGCTAGTTTTCAATTTGAGAAAGGAAGGCCGAAGTTGCTGCCTATACCTGGTACAGACCCATCAATGCAAGGATCTGAGCTGCTCTCTCCCTCATCCCATATTGCTGCCATGTGCCTGTGGCTCCTCAGTACAGGACTGTGCTCACTTGTGCAAAGACAGGAGCACTCTGTTTAGGAGCTGGACAACTGTTTATACTGGGGATCCAGAGAGAGGTTACCTTTTCCAGCTCTGCTCTAGTCCTCTGCAGCTTAGCCAGGCTTAAACAGCTGTAAGCTTGTCCTCTTTCTTCTGGTGCTAAAGTGTCTCTATTCATCCCCTTGGAAAGACTCTGCATCTGATTTGAAAGCAGAGGAGAGTCAGAGGTCTATTACTTAGCTGTTTCTGCAGATCCAAGCAATCACTCCACCATGTGGAGTGTCCTCAACCACTTCACCAGAGTGGAGATATCCTCAGACAAATTATAGCACTTGAGTCATTGTTTAAGAGAAAACTGGGGTCTTCAGGAAAGAGTGGCCAATTAATGGCTATTGCAGACTAAAATTTTGCTGCAATCTGTGGTTTTCTGTCTCTCCTCATATAAAACAGTTTCAGCATTGGCAGCTCAGAGAAGATAGTCTGTGAAAACACTGTTTGTAAAAGAAACCAAAGGGCAGTTTTCTGTTTCTGACTGATCTCATGTGCCTCAGTAAGCCAGACTGATGAAGAAGACTATGCCTGGCCTAATCTTAGATTGAGAAACATAAAATATTCCCATTCTGGAAGAAGTCCTTCTGTTGTCTCTGTGTGTGAGCTTTAATTAACTCTTTAGTGGCTAGCAAAACTTAACAGCCTGCTTGTGGTCTCAGAATTGGATCTAGACCATATAGGTATCAATCATGTAACCTGAACACAATTAAGCCTGGGATCATCACGGCAGTTGCTCTGCTGTAGCATTTCAACAATTATTAGACAGCTCTGGCTCTTGAATCCATTTATAAGCTGACTGCAAAAATAATACTGGCCAAATACTTAGGTCTGAACAAATCCAGCAGTTTGGATTGCTATTTGGGCAATCAACTCATATGAACAAGCCATATTTTGCAAGCAGGAAAGATGCTGATTTTTGAAAGCTCATCAACCTTAAGCTAGAAGCAACAAAAGCTGTATTTCTGTTACAAATAGTAGTGCTGTAGGAGAGTCTTTACAGAGTTGTGCTACCAGGCTAGTAGTAGATTTGACACTTAAGTGTATGTATTCTCTGGTATCCTCAAAATACCAGGATACAAGAGGGAGAAGTAAGAAGAAAGAGACAAGCTCCTCACCTCTGGTAACTAATGTGCCATAGATGAGTTTCCAGTTCAAGATGTGTAGCAAGATGCAGTGTCTGAGGGAGCCAAGCAGTGCAGTACCTTCCTTACAAGAAATCTCTTAGCCTTGATAATCATGTCAGACCTTTGGTCCCTGAGAAGAGCAAGAAGATGTTCTGCCCCAACTTGCCCTGCCACCTCTTTCTACAGATGGGGAGAAGACTCCTGGGAGGTAGCAAACAAAATAGATGTTACAAAATTACATGGTACATAACCATGAAGAATCAGCCAGTTACATTTTTGAGAAGATGTAATAGGGTGATGTTTTCTTTCCCCCTGTGCCTTGCTGCACAACATTGCTGTGGACAAACAAGATTTTTCACTCTGAGGGGACAGAAGGAGATCTTGTTCAGGCTGTTATGTATGTCAGGAACAGCTTAATCACCAGTAGGGTTGCTTTCTTGCCTGAGACCATTGCTTTATCTTTCAGGAATCATCAATGTTCCACTTAGGAAATATTTTTGCCTCTAGTGATTTGTATGTGTGTGTTAGCTATCCAGCAAAAGATGGCATGACTAAATAATCCAACAAGTGTTTTATCAGCTTGTGTTTGCTCCTGATTCAAAGACAATGCCCCCCAAACAGTCATTACCCAGGAATGCAGATCTTAGAGCTTTGGCATTAGATTTCACTTAATGGAATTTGCTGCACAGATAAAATACAAAAAACAGCTAGTCCTGACTCTGAGAACATTTCCTCTGATAACAAACAGTTGACATAGGAAAAAATATAATTTCTCCACTGGTTTTTCTGAGGTCAATGATTTAAAAAAACAAAGGGGGGGTTTTGAGGGATTTTTCTTACATCCAGACAAGCATCCCAGAAGAATGGATAACAAATTGATGAGGTATTTCATCCTGATTTTCTAGTCATATGAGCTCACTTGTTGCCGGACATGCTCTAGAGGACTGGCACTAGAAACTGCAGAAGAACTGTGTTGCCATTTCAACAGCCAGAAGAAACCATGCTTCAGAGCTGGTGCCCTAAGAGCCCTCTGGGCAGCCATGTGTGACAGATATCTGACCCTGGCCAGGACAGTGTTGCATCCTTCAAGTGTCTTAGGAACAGAACCAGCATCCACAGACATGTTGGTCCTGATGGCCTTATGTGTCTGATGTCTGCCAGGGCAGTCATGGGGAACCTTTCTCTGGTATGCCACTATGCTCTGCCAATCTGGAGATTGAACATGCTGGTAAAAAGTCAGGGAAAACTGGAAAAGGCCTTTGACTTTCCAAAGTACACTACCTTTTACACAAGTGGCTGTCTCTGCAAGTTTTGCTATCATGTGTTCTTCGCACTCTGTGTCAAGGGTCACTGTCCTCTCCTTTGTGGATTTGGCTGGCTGCAATGGGTATGGAAGGGAATTGAGAAGGGTTGTAATGTATTTGAAAATCCTGGCACATTAAAAATTTGTGTGATGTGCAATTGCCTTTATTAATTACTTCCTGGGCAGCCAAGGTTCCAGAAAAACTAACTAAGGCAGAGATCATGTAATCAGAGAGATATATTGTCCAGCTGCCTCTCTCTTAAAGGATACAATCCATGCTTTTGCCTTTTTCATGCCCCCTCCTCCTCTCATGGCCCTCTGGTCTGAATCTGTGAAGATTCACCTCTGTTACATCATGGGATGATTTATTTCTTTATGCCAAAGCAAAGGCCTGAGCTGTTCCACATTGCCAGGTAAAGCATAAACTATCTGGTATGGCTCCCTTTGTAGGCAGAGAAGCACTCTGCACAGAACAATGTGTGCACCAGGAGTGTGAAAAAGGAGCATTCTTCTCAGTTCCTGTGCTTTACCTGTCTCCCTCAATGACAGTCCTGAAATTAAGGAGTGTGATGCATTTGCCATCTCTGGTGAAAAAGAAAACAACGCTTCAGCCCTAGAGGGTATAACAAAGAAACACTGAGTGGCTTGACATTTGCTATAAGAAATAGCACCGTACATGTTATTTTCAGGGGTAAATTTCAGTCCCCAGATGAGGCATTTTTAATAACAGTGTACCTGGATAGACACAGCTTTTCTCAGGGACAAAAGAATAGGGCAATAACTCAGTGCCTTGAGCAGGCAGACTTCCCTGCCCTACTCTAAGAGCATGGATATTGCAAGGGTACATGGTGTAGATACATTTGTAAAGTAAAAGTGTGCTATGGGGTTCCCTGGCTGTTAAAGCCTCAGAGTCATCTAAGGCAGCCAGCTGGTGGTAGAGAAAACCACTTCCTCTGGAAAGGAACTCTATTTTCAGTAATTTTCCATGTGTTTCTAGAATACAAGTCTGCCCATCCAGTATCAGATTTCCTGAAGTAAAAGGGAAGATGTGGCAAGGAAGTTATCAGCCATGAGGGATGGCATCATGACTGGCATCTAATAGCACCCAGGAGCCTGTTTGCATCAGGAGCTAGGTAACTGTCCTCTCCAATGCTTTGCACCCATAATAGGCTGACAGTGACAAATGTCACCTGGAGCAGAGCTCTTTCTATTCAGCTCACCTTCACAATAACCAAGTACTAAGAAGTAATGCATTCATGCTGCTGGGAACTCTGCAGACTTCCAGCTAGTTCTGTAGTTTGGAGGGCAAACGAAGATGACTGCAGGCAGGAGAGGTTATTTGTAGACTGAGTTGGAAAATTGATTTGTTCCAACTATAAAGTAGTATGGCTGAGAATAAAAATAGAAACCCTTAGTCAGAAATTTCTGCATTTACTATCCATACTTGCAGCATTTGTTGCAGTGTGGACATGAAACCTTTTAGAGCACTGAAGTTTACTTTTGCTTATCTCCTCTCTTTTCTTAAATATTTTCACTTGTCAAAATTCTTAAGTGTCAGAAAATTGACCTTTCAGGAAAGAACTGCTTTCTCAAAAAACACCCTGATCTCATATTCATCAATAATTGGGATACAAAAATATGCAGTTTTCTTGCCATCATTCTGTTCTCTAATAGTCATTGAAGGTATTCACCAGTATCTCAGAGAATTACGTTTCCACATGTTTTGTGGAGGCTTAAACTTGGATAGGTAATCCATTGTAAAAGGGACTGTGTTTTAAGTTCATCAGGTGGCCTGTGGGCTGCCTTGTTAGCTTATGTCACCTGCCCAGCTGGCAGTTAAGGGCCAGTTGAAGGGACAAAACAGTGTATGGGGACAAAATGGGAAGAGTAGCAGTGCTATGCTGAGTGAAATCCTGTAGAATCTTCTTTGGAGAGTGAACTGGAGTTGTGAAAAAATTGCCTTCATTAGTGTTTCTGCTAGTTTGATGACTTTCTGGGAGGATTTAAATACCCAAATTCTCTTTATTCACTTCTCCAGAATAAAAAAAAGCAAGAGGGGAAATTGTCTTTTCATCTAATTCATTACTGCTCTCAGCAAACAAATGCAGAAATCCATCTGTTTCCATTGCCTCTCTGGTCCCACGTTGAAGGACATGTCTGCAACTCTGGTGGGCAGTGGAGGTGTCACCTCGAGTTAGGCATTTGAGACAAAAGACAGAAATATGTATTTCAGCCCAGAAAGTAATTATTAGGTCCTAGCAATATCACAGACTATGCTTCATTATCCTTAGAGAACTTGAGTGATAACATGCTAAGAACACAAATCTTGCAGGCACACAACCTTTATTTTCCCCTGACTGCTAACAGACTGTGATAGAAGAGCAATCAAGTCATCTAGATCTCTGTAAAGGATCCAATCAGGTGAGATTTGAGCCTTGCTCTGTGTTAAAGCTGGAATTGTATTCCCATTGATTCAGTAATTAATGACAATTTGCTGCCTTGACTATCAGCTCATCACTCTTTCATGGAGTTTGCCTGTAGTCAGTGGTGATCTAAGCTCCATCACTTCTCAGGAGTTTCCTGAAGCCAGTGTGTGATCTGCAATAACAGTGGGTTGTTAGGAAAACAAAGATGTATCATGTTATGGTGCAACTTCCTTCAAAGTGTTTGCAGACTCATTTTGGAAGATCTTTCACTGATACTGGGGGCTTGAATTAAAAATATAAGGACGCTATTTTAATTGTTGATTCCAGCTTTCATGAAATCCATCTGTCCTTGTGTGGATGCAATTAAATTCTTTCTTGACTCCACAAACATAGTACCTGGCAAAAGCAATTACATGTGTGTCTAACAGAATGAAAGAAATACTTAGGTTTGTGAATAAGTTGTTTGGTTCTTTGACCTTTTCTATATGCAGCCATTGTGCTAATTCAACTAAAATGGACCCTTTGGGAAAATTTGGCTGTAAAAACTCTTTCAGAGGTTTTGCTAAATTCTGTTTGCTAAATTCTCTAAACAAATCAATTGAAGTTAACCCAGGATAAACCATTTTCTCTGGGGGAGCTTTTAAAATATTTTTAGGGCTCTGACAGGTGAATTACAGTGACTCATCTGCAGCAATTTAAGCATTTTTATGATGTTCCTTGATCCTGGTCTTTGCTAATGCTACAACAGAAGCAATCACCCTGGTTCTCTCAGAAGTGCAGCGGAGATGGGTTGTAAGCAGCAGAAGCCAAGCTGCAGAAAACCCCTCAGCAGCTCCTGCTGCTCAAAGGGTGGGAGTTACTCTGCTGTGCAGGGACCCAGCACTGGCACTCTCCAAAATACTGCTTTCAGGTTAGCTATCTGAATTGCCTTCGTGGTTTGGCACGACTGGGCCTTTAAAGATTCATTTGTCAAATAGATTCAGCAGTCAAACATGCCATGGAGCTGGGAAAACCTCCACTGGACCACAGTTTTTGCCTTACATAAATTCATATTGGCTTGATATGACTTACTTAGCAGCATAGTGATGTGAATCAGCCTGAAACTCTCAGCAGGCTGTGCCATTTGGACAGGTAGCCCAAATTTGTTTTCAGCTTTGTTTCTAAGCTTGTCAAAGGGCTTGCTGAAGATGTTAAAGTCCTGAAATGCTAAATCACTATCCAGGTCTGATTCAAATGTGCTGGCCATTTGTTTTATCTGACATCCTGCCTTACACCCACAAAAGATTGCACAACCTTAGCCTGTATGTAATAGAAGCAAATATCACAGAATCACAGAATATGCTAAATTGGAAGGGACCCACAAGGGTCATCAATTCTAGCTCCTGGCCTGGCATCTGACTATCCTATCGGCTACTGCAGGCAGAGTTTCACGGGCTAAAAGTGGACAAGGCATATCTGGGCTAGTTCTTGGCTCTAAGACTGGTTGTACCATCATCTTAACGACCTATTGGAAGGAAGAGTCTGGGGAAATTTTGATAAAGTCTCTTCTATCTGATATGAAGATTCAAAGGCTGCCCTATTCCTTTCCTAGGGTGTGTTCAATGACATGGATCAATTGAGATCAGACTCAAAAAAGGGCCACTGCAGTGCTATTTGTCTCCTACAGTTAGGACAGAGAACTTGCACTTTCACATTAGATGCCATCCAAAACAACCATTGTAATGACTGGATATTGGATTTTCTTCCATCTCCTGGCTGGACCTCTCAGTTACAATTGTTATACTCAAGGAATTAACTGGTAAAAATGGCCAGCAGTTGGCATGTTTTGTTATTGCTGCATTTTTAATGAGATTATTGTCTACCATGCATATCCCTTCTGAAACTAGACATGTATGTAAAATCCAGCCTACCAGAGGAGGTGATAGATTTCATATTTGTCTGGTCTGTTCCTAGATGATAATTTAGTCCACTTAATTCAAACACAGTGTGTTTCTCATTCTTACTTTTCCTTTCCAGACTCCATTCTGAGGCTGGTGTGTGAATTGTCTTTCATTCAACTAATTTACAGTGTGTGGTCACACCCTAAATGAAGAGTTTTCCATAAAGAAACTACAGGCTTTTCAACCCATGGACTTTTATGCCATACTTGTACTTCCTTGTGGAGGGGTTGTACCTGTGGAGGAATTAGACCTCTACATTCTGGTGATACACCCAAACTGTTATATATATTAGATTTCCTTTTCTTGCTTCATGGATTTGTTTTGCTGTGTTTTGCTCAGTAATTTAGTACCTTTTTCCTACAACTTTCCCATCTGACAAGTCTCTCTGGGAAGACAGACATTCATACTTCCTGAATTTAGTGGTACCTACTAAACAAAATATCCGAGAGACATTTATGAGAACAGAGATTGAACTCTGATTTTATGTGTCTTGTTTACAAGGGACTTGGCCTATCTCACATGTTTACTGGCTGAGAAAGGCACAGCAAGAAAAATTCCTCAGTCCCATGCCTTCCCTTTTTTTCTCCTCTCCAAAACTTAACTTACTTCTGCTTTACCTCTTCTTCTTTGGAGACTTTTGTCAGCTGGACTCTCCCCACACTACGGCAAGAGAGGTCACAGGCTGGATGGAGTTCTGTCCATAAAAATAGGTCTGTAGGGGGACTGAAGGTGTTTGGAGGTGTGGTCCCAAGAGAAGAGCTACAGTTCTGGCTTCCAAGGAAGAGAACGTGATGTCCTGCATTTGCACAGGTCACAGCCCAGGCGAAAACCAAAACTACAGGAAAACACACACACTGCATGACTAGTTTTACATAGTCTGATGAAAACAAGTAAAGGGAAAATAGCTCTTATCTCTCCGGGTTTCCTCTGATACCTTCTTTATTTCAGTATTTTTTTAGATAGAGAGAAGGCATAGGGGAAAAGCTATTGATTCCAACTTAATCCTTAGTCACTTTTCACAAGGCCAAGACTCCAAATGAGGATTTTTCTGGCCATTTTCATCTTGAGTCTTAGCAATTATGATCATGCTCTAAGAATTTGTGCTATCAGTAATTCTGGCCCCTCAGAAGCTGGTCATTCAGCAGGTCCCCATAGCTGGGTCACCAGATACCTCAGAGCAAGCACGGCTCTAACCCTGTATACCCTGTCAGGTGCCAGGCTAAGAAGCTTTTTAAGGCCTCCCATCTTGGATACTCCTTTTTAAACTTGAATGCCTCCAGGGATGGTGACTCCACCACCTCCCTGGGTAGTCCATTCCAGTGCTTAATAACCCTTTCCATGAAGAAGTTCCTCCTGATGTCCAGCCTTACCAACAGGCCACTAACAACTTCCTCCTGGATTGCAGGGGGTCTATCTGCCTCCCTATCCCTGTCTACTCTTAGCCACTACTCCACAGCTGAAGGGACTAGTTGCTCTGGGGATGTCATGTCTTAGTATTAAAGACCAAGGCATTAAGTACATGAGTCTTTTCCTTATACTTAGCTACAGTATTCCCCCCTCTTTGCATCCAAGGATGATGGAGATGTCCTTGACCCTCTTTGCATTGTTGATCTATTATAAAAACACTTTTTATTATCTTTCAAAGCAGTGGCCAGATTGAGTTCTAGTTGAGCTTTTGCCTTTCTAATTTTCTCTTTACATGACCAAACAACATCTTTGTACTATTCCTGTGTTGTCTGCCCCTTCTTCCATAGGTCATGAACCCTCTTTTTTCCATGAGTTCCTGCAAAAACTCTCTGTTCAGCCAGGCCAGTCTTCCTCCCCAATGGCTCATCTTTTGGCACATAGGGACAGCCTGTTTCTGTGCTTTTAAGATTTCCTTCTTGAAGTGTGTCCAGGACTCCTCTGTTTATTAAGGACAATATTGGTGATGTAATTCTAAAATTACATTATACTGAATATATGTAAATGTGTGTGTATGTGTACAAATTAGAGTACACTGAAATGATACTGTACATGGTCCACCTGATGAAAATTAGCATCCGTTGTAAATTCAGGCTTGCTCCAGCCTAATGCTGACAATCTTACGGGTTTATGTGAGGATCAAGAACACCCTCCCAACAGCCTTTTCCATGCCCAGCAGTGACACCAGCCCTACAAACATCACTAGATCCAATCTGTGCTAGCACAAAACTCTTTTGAGCATGTTGGTGGGCTTAATATTATGGGGGTTTATCCTAGAATTTCAAATTTTATAAGAATTCCTTACTCTTTTGCAATTTCTTTCTGTTCCGACCTTTGCACTTTTTCTTATTGCTCACACCACCAGAAAGAAGGGCCTTTCTATTTCATATAAATTGTCCAATTACAGCTTCAGCTTATGAAGTCCCATCCTCCCTGTTTGTCCTCCTCAGTCGCTGTTGTTTGTACTTTTGTGCCCAAAGCTGCAACGGTGTCCTCAGTTCTCAGGCTGGAAAAGGATTATTTTGTCCAACTAAACTATGAAGAGAACTTGTTAACACTTTATATGAGGTTCAGAGTTACATACTAACGCGGTACAGAATCTCGAAAATATGAAAGCTAAAACTTAAGGCGTCATCCTCAATACCTACAACAAGGAGAAATTACTGTAGAGCAATGCAAGGCTGCCTTTCTTTTCTATGTCTGTGCAGCATCTGGCACAGTGAGAGGCCATTTCCAAATGCTGCCACTCAGATGATAATGAGTGTGAGATCTGGCAGTTCAGTACAATTAGTTGAAGGTCATGGTGCTTGTTTAGAAGCAAGGAAAAATTTATAACAAAACTCTGCTGAAGAATGTGTCAATCTCAGAATTGTGTTTCCTGAGAAATGAGTGTGCCCCCTACAACAGTGCATGTTGGCTTTCAGGGAAGAGTTTGTCCTCAGCAGCTGGAGACAGATTCCTTAGAAACCTCTTTCACTCATCTTTCATTGCCCTCATCTCTGTTCTCCATATAGAGCCAAGTAACTTAAAGTTCTGCAACAACAAAGTTCAGATTTGAAGTGAGTTCCAGCAGCTCAGAAATCCCAAACAGATTTCCCTCTCATGAGATCCATTCCAACTGCTGCTGCACTAAAAACTTCACTGCCCTGGGGTTTGGACATCCCACATCATGGTGAATATGAGCTCTAGTATATTCACCCTCAGCCAGCTTTTCTCAGGAAGAAGTACCCTACTTATATTTAATCACTCTGCATGCTGCAGCCTCTCCACACCCCACTCATTCTCGTGGTGCTCCTTTGGCTGCACAAAATTCTTCTGTGTTGAATGAATTTGAGTTGCTATTCAAGATATGGATATTTTAGGCATGTATGGATTAACATAGTAATATAGCCTGTTCTGTTGTCTTCCCATCTACTAACTTTTCACATTAGTTCCGTCTTGTATTTTTACTGTTTGCTGAACAAATGTTTCTGCAGACCAACCCACAGTAATACAATAATCTTGTTTTTAGGGAAACTGTAGAATTCACAATTCACCACTTTGTATGCAGTGCTGAGACCACTGTTGCCACACGGCAACTTCTTTGTATTAAATACCAGAGTTTAATCTACAACTTTCTCTAATATTATTTTGCTTCTCAAGATTTTTTTACAACACTTCTCAGCACCACGTGTTTTACTACCCCAACTTGGTGTGCTTGCCAAAGTTGATTGCCTCATTAGGTAACTATCCCTTCTAATAATCATCAGTAAACAAGCTGGTCAACATGCATGTTGAGGGTTAGTTCTTTCCTTTTTTTTTTCCCTCTGTGGAATTTTCCCCATTGTCATGCTAAGATACCTGTTGACTGGGCCCTGGTGACAAGGGGGAGGGGACGGGAGGGAAGAGGGAAACCCCTCGAGATTCAAACAGCCAGAAGAGGAAGCAGAAGGCTGGGCCTCGGCCCATTTCCCCCGCGGAGTTCGGACGAGAAGGACGATCGCCGCCTGTCCTCCATCCCAGCGTCGGGAAACCACCATCGGACCCTGCCCTGCTCCCTTCTCACTGTGAACTACCACCATCCAGCACTCTGCTGAGCATCAGGACCCACACCGTGAGCGGAGGGCTCTCTCTCCATCTCTCTCTCCCCCTGGGACAGCTCTGCCATCACCCCCAGCCCTCCTGCAGCTCTGCGGGAGCCGCCCGCCCCCAGCACCGGGAACTGCAGCTCAGGGAAAAGGTGCCTGCAGCCAAAAAACACTGGGACTGAGTTACTGTTCTGTTTGTGGGTAATTTCATAGCTGTTGTTGTTCTTGTTTGTCATGTTAGATATACTAGTAAAGAACTGTTATTCCTACCCCCCATATCTTTGCCTGAGAGCTCTCTTAATTCAAAAATTATAATAATCAGAAGAATCACATTTTTTTTTCAGTCCAAGGGGAAGCTTCTGCTTTCCTTGGGAAACACCTGTCTTTCAAACCAAGACAATGCATTTCTATATAGATCTGCTTCATTTGTAACCTGTCACTTACATTTTCCTTTATTTTATCCTGTTCTTTGGGTAGGCAACACATTTTTGCTTGTAGCTTGTCAAAGCTTAGAGTCTCCAAAATCCTGAGGGGAATCATAGAATTTATGAATCCAGCAAATACAGTCAAGAAAAATCCTTAGGTTCTAAGAAAACCTGGATCTTCCTCACAAAGTAATTCAGTGGCTCCCCAAAATAACCCTCACAGATCTGTGAAACATGACTTCCTTCCACAAAAACCAAGCACTCTTCTCTTATTTGTTGTATCAATGAATTTGATCTTATATTGCTCAGCATGGATAGAAGAATTTCTAACCTGCACTGCCCACAACATCTGTCTCCACAGGTCTTTCAAAACATACCTTACTTGCTACCCACGATTCCTCCAGTGGGGTTGTAGATGGTAGCACTCACACTATAGTAACTGATGTGGGAATTTCATACTTGGGCTCCTTCTGAAGTTTTGGATGAATGACATCATTCATGGAGAATTTTTCATTTTTTATATTAAGAGGTTGTTCTTTAGGTTTATTCAGACACAGATCCTCCAGTATATCCCAAGAGAAAATTAACTGTGAACCTCAGAGAGTTCATTCTGTATGAATACAGACATGACAAATGTATTTAGTTTTCTGCTGTGGCCTCATATTTTCACCTCATTGACCTCTGCAACCATCTACAACTTTTACACAGTCTGTGCAGAGCATCCTTCTCCTGATGAGTGGAGTAAAAAGATATGCCCTTGGCATGTTGCTTCTCCAAGATTTTTGTCCTGCCTGCTCATAACTGACTGACCAGAAGGATTCCTGTTGTCCTCATTTGGACCCCATTGGAACTTAGTTCCTCTTCCTTATAGCATCTTTGATCCTGCTGCTTTAATCCTATCAACCTTTTTATTTTGAGCAGAGCCTTGCATATTGCTTGTGGCCAAGTAGTCACCTGCTGTGACATTTCAGCACTCCATTAATTATCACTCTTCTACCAAGTTTCTGCTACAGTCTGTTTAAATAGTAGTTTCGTTTATAACTATGTTTTCAGCTTCCACACATTTTTAAGATGACCAATATTTGACAGCAATATGTGTGTATATTTATATATGTGTATGTATGTACATACCTATATGCTACAATTTAATTTCCTATTGCCCATTTTCTGCTTAAATGAGAATTGTTATCTTTCCAAACTTCTACTTTCCTTTTCTTTTCCATGAGTTTCTACTCAGTCCTTTTCCTAAGGGTGCAGTTTCTCTCACTTCATCGACACAATAGACACAACATTCTAAAAAATATCTTTGTTGTACTTCATTGCTTTTTCTACATTTTAATTTTCTGATGTGCTCTTTGACAGCTCAGCCCAGTTCCATGCTGGATTAGCTGAAGACATTCCACTCCAAAAGTCAATCCTTTGAGTGTTTATGATGAAATTGAACATTTCCCCCTCACACCTTCCTTATGTCATCTCTTCAACAATTCATTAAGGCTTTGCATTTCCACATCTCTGACTGACCCTGAATATGCTTCTGGAAGGACTTGCAAAGATGATACTGTCTAAAGCCATAAACTTTACATAAAGAATCTTCTTTCTTGCCCAACCCTTTTTCAACCGCACCTCAATGTCTATCAGTATCACCTCCATTCCAGCAGCCCCTAAAAAGCCTGTCTAGACACAGGGAGCGATTTACTATCTTTGCAACATCTGCCAAGCAGGTTTCCATGTGGTCTCCAATATCCTGAGCAGATACTTACACACATGCTATTTATATGCAGGTACTGTAATTGCCTGAGACTTGCTCTCTGTTGGGATACCTATTATCCTTTGTGCAATGCAATATATGTGCCGTTTCATTTCTCTCCTTTTTCAGTTAGCTGGTAGTAGAGTTCATCCTTTTCCCAGTTGCAGTACACTGCTAAAGCTGCATTGGACTGTCCTGACATGTCCAAGAAATGTCATGCTAAACACCTCTTTCTCATTGAGTTGTTCCAGACCAGTCTCTGGAGTAAGCGGTCTGTGCATGGGAGCTGAGGAGTGACCCACCTGCCCAGCAAGCAGTGACATGAGCCATGTAAAAACAGGTACATCTCCTGCACTCCTGTGCCTTGCAGGCATTCGGGGAGAGGAGAATTAAATTTCCTTGCTACTCTTGCATTAATGTATTCTTTGGTTCAGACGGGTTACTTGGTTTTCATGTGTGGTTGATTTCTCTGAAAACAGGCTCTCTGTTACACAGCTGGCTGGGTGTTGGGGCTTGTTTTGCTTACAAATGCTACAAACACCTACATACACAAATTCCATGTGCCTCAAATCTTAGAAGTAGATATTCTTCCAATTGTATTTTTTCAGAATTAAAGCCTTTCCTGGATCCTCAGCATGCTTGAAAGGTCCAGTTTCAATTGCCTTCTATCTGAAAAGGTTTCATCCACAGCATAACAAAGCAAATTCTTCCTGCATGAACATCATATCTGGAGTTATGTGCAGCAAAAGACAAATAATTTGTTGGTAAGAGGTGCACTGGTCTGCTATCTCATACATAGCATTCATAAAGATTCTGTCTATGAAGGATGACTGGATGATCTCGAAAGCACTAAATAACACATTTTCCTCCTAGCATCCTTTTAAAAATGAAGAGATTTAGGTATAGCCCTGGAACTCTCTGGCAGTAACTCGGGGCACCAGGCATAAAACGCTGCTCCCTAGTGGTAATCAACAACCACTACCAGTAAGATGGCAAGTCCCTCTGTAGAACAGGGGTTTGAAGATGTAGAACACAGCATCTCTGAAATAACGGTAGTATTTTTCATACTTTTCTTTTCTTGGACAACAAATAACTGTGGTAGAAAATAGTAGGGAAAAAAACCCACAAAGAAATGCTATGTTGTCAGCACCACAGTCAACATCAATTCCCCAGGCTGCCAGGGCCAGAATGAATGCACTTTCCCGAATGAATAAGGTTTCCATTGTGTTCCAAAGTACCTCTTCCTTAAAATAAGCATGGTCTATCAATCAATAAGTCCTGTTAAATGGATTAAAAATGGACCAAAAAATAGATCTCAAAAGGTAATTGTTCAAGTGGACCAGTGTGTGAACGTAGATGATATTGGTTGTATCCCTGAAGGACGGATTTCAGTCCAAGGGCTGTTCAATATTTTAATCAATAATCTGGAAGGAAACAGGAAAATCATTGCTGATAAAATTTGCAGAAGAAGCAGGAATACATAGAATAATGAATGACTAAGGAAGGGTTCCTCAGGGAAATCCAGATTACTGAACAGTAGGCCTTTGTGTTTGACTACCAGAAAAATCAGTAAGAAGTAGCCTGTGGTGAGAGAAAGGACAGTTTTGGAAAGCAGGGCCTCTGACAGGCTTACTTGCTGATCATTTTAAGTGAGAGTGTCCAGCTGTAAGGGTTAACACAGTTCCTCTGTACAGGGGCTGTGAACAAGGAGCAGAGATTGGGAGACTGTTGGCTTAATCTGTGGTGACATCATCCCTACCCCACTGTGTTCAGTTTGGTGTCATTGGTATGGAGAGGATGCTGAAGCAGGGAAAGATAAAATGGGACAGCAGATGGCTCAGAATACAGATATGTTAGTCATGCAAGGTCTGAAAATGCTGCCTTGAAGTAACAGCTTCAAGCAACTTGGTTTATATAGAGAGAGAAGGATGGGCTATCGATCACTTTAAAAGCAGCTATTGTCATCCTGTGGTTACTGATGGACTGACAGAGGACCATCCAAGAGAACTAAGTATAATTGGAAGTTCAAAATTTGCTGGCCTGAAATCAGATTTTGTATGGGAAAATGCTCAGGAATATGCAAATGTAAAAACCTTGAAAAGAGAAATTTGCAGCTGCTGGATTTAGAAGAATTTTTCCCTCCAGGACTGTTTGCAAATAACGAAACAGTACTGTAGTATTCTTTTGTTATTTGCAAAGACAAAAGAGGGTGGAAATGATTGTCAGTAGAGTAATTGCTGGAGTGGTGGATCATTGTTTCATTGAAAGCCACATAACTTTCTGCAGAGTGAGGTATGCTCACTTACCACCTCCACATGGCTTGTGTCACATCAAATGAAGATGGAGACCTAATAGGGCACATAACAGGCACAGCATCTCCCTGACTGAAAATTAAAATGCTCCTGGGGCCTGTGCTCTGTGGACTTGCAGAAAGGTCACATCGAGGAGATTTATTTCAGGTACTACTTCCACTTGACACTAGCAGCTACCTCAAATGAGCTACTTTGCATGGAAAAAATTCAGTTTTGGGAGGCAAACTCAGAAACAGGGTGCAGAGACACTTCCAATTCCCTGAGAAGTTCTGATCTGTGAAAAGGCATGCATGAAAGGTTTTACACCAATTATTGAAGTGTAAGATCAATTCCTAATATCAGTAAAAGTCTGAATGGAAGCATTCTTAGCACCCAAAGCTTCCCAACTCAATTTGGTGTCCTGACAAGTAGCCTGATCTCAGTGTACCAGATGGCATAGTTTCCTAGAGGGACGGAGCTGTGCGGATGTGATGAAGATAGCTGCAGGTTTCAATTTCAGTCCCAGACTAATTTTCTCTAATCACTGATGCAAAATATTGATTTTGAGACAGATTTTAAAGTGCTACTAATCCACAGGGGAATGACAGTATATATTTAAATCCCATGTGTTGCTTAGAGCAGTCAAAGGTCTTATATGTAATTAACAGTGTGTTTTTGAATACATTTAATTTTCAGTTCTGTACAGAACAATCTTCAAGATGAGGAATAGAAAAATAAATTAGATAGCAAGGATATAGGAAGAGAGCATTATGAGAAATGCAATAAACTGCCCCAGATACATAGTCTCAGGTGCAAATGGTGGGTTACTTCCTTGCTCACTCAGTTTAGTGGCTTCAGGTCCATTGCATGAGAATTTCAGTTTAGAAGGGGAGAGCTCCCATGTTCCAGGGCTTTGGCAGAGTCTTGACCATTGTGTGGTTCCCTCATTCCAACATGTTTTATGAACATTTCCTGGCCTCTAGAAGAGCTCAGTACAGGACACACTGAGTCCCTCAGTGGGAGTTTCCCCAGCAGTATAACTAGCAATTCTCATTATTTCTTTTGAAATAATGCTATTCTCTCTTGAGTACTGGCTTTTTCCTTCATGCTCTTGCAGGCATGTGGCCAAATCTGTTACAGCAGCCAGCTCTGCTTCAAGTGAAGAAGCTCTGATCCTTGATAATTCAGACTCTGTCCATTTCTTGCTTACTTTTTGCTTATCGGTCGTAGTATTTTGGTGTTAAGTGAAAGAAGTGTGTCAACACAAACCAATACCAAGTATTTTTGGAGCAAGAAACTCTTCAACCTTGCATTAGGCCTTGAGTGTCTAAGTCTCTTGGGTGTATGGGAAACTACTTGCTAAGTATCTTATTAGAGCTCATTGAAATGTTCAGACTGGACACCTGTCCATACACCAAATGCCCTTTTGATTAGATTGGAACATTCTGCAGGAACATGCCAGGTTTTATTTGTGAAAATTATTAAAGTATTTTATTTCTGCTAAGCTGGAGCTTTTGGTATGCGGAATTTGGTACACTGAAATGACATTATGATATGCAAAATGGCAACACTGAGGTGAAGAACTGGAACCTTTACAAAGATGTTGCATTTTGATACAATTATTTTTATTATACTTTAAAAAAATAATTTTAAAGGGAGGTGTGTGGGGGACAAGTTTGCAGAGAATTGGTAAAAGCAAGGCTTATCAAAAAGATCTTATGTTTTCAAGTTACCTGTCTTAAAAAAGCTCCAGATTCTGGGCAGTCTGCTCTTTAAATACTGCCTATTATCTACCCTTCCCACATCAGCAGCCTACTTTCAGCCATGCTCCCCACCTGCCTCACTGGGTGACCTCCCTTCCTTCCAGCAAGAAGCCTCTCCTTGACACAGGTGTCTTCTCAGGTCTTGCTAAGGATCTGTTCCAGATCTGCTTTTTTGGGTGGAAATTCAGGGAAAGACTCTCATGACAAACAGATACCCAGGAAAATTTGGTCCTGGAGGGAGGAGAAGGTGTGAAACTTCTGAACAGCCACTTTTCTGCTGAAAATATTGGAAGATACATTGAAGAGTTTGGACGGGGATGCCAGGATGCAAGGATGACAGGATACAAATCCAACAGAGAATGGGTGCTGAGTGTGCATCTGCAGGATGCACGTTTGAGATTCATCCTGCAAGGGAAAAAGCAAGCTGTGCACCCATGGGTATTTACCTGTGCACCGTGGGAGAGGAGGGCAGGTGGTGGAGTTAAAAGGCAAACAAACCATGGGTTGATGGGGAATTCCTCTTGCACAAAGACTAATTAAATTTGTGCTGCCATGCAGAGAAGCAGATTTGTCAGTAAGACTTCCAAAAAGGGATTAGACTCCTTAAATGGGTACAATCTGCATTTGTAATTACACTGCTTAGGATAACATTTCTGTGAGGTACTTAGCCTTGTTGTTTGGGGAATATCTGATCTGCAGCAGGGCTTGGGACAGGAGTTCCCTTGTGCTGAGGAGTCTTGCAACTAAAGGAAGATTATACATGTTTTATTGCTTACTCCAAAACATTTGGTTGCCAGCCACTGCTCTAGGCAGTCCCTGGACTAGACTGACCATCAGTGTGCATCTCTGGAGCATTTCTAATGTCCCTCCATTATATTACATTAGTGTGACAACACAGACAATTCTGCTCTGCAAAGCCAGAACATGAGGAAGCACTGCAGTATTAATGTAGTTTTCTGTTACCCAATCTGTTGTCGGGAAGAAATACAAAGAAATATAAATAATCTTTGATATTACACCTGACCTGCTTTCAAGGGAGATGTGTTATATTCTGGGACCCCAGATCAGGGATGGTATTGAGACAGTCCCAAGTTTAGTTAAACCTACCAATTAGTGTGCCTTGTGGGTGCTGGTGAAATATATGTTGAACAGCAGCCTGGGAAGCACTGAGAGGGAATACAAAGGCCTGGGTACAATGGAGACCACTCCAGGGATAAAGAAAACTGCCTGTATGGCTATACACATGGAGTTGTGGTTAACAGTTCACTGTCCACCTGGAGACCAATGACCAGTGCTGTCCCCCTGGGGTCACCACTAGGGCCAGTACCATTCAACACCTTGGTCCACTGACACGGACAGTGGGATCAAGGGCACCCTCAGCAAGCTTGTCACCAGCACCAAGCAGTGTGGAGCAGTCAACAGGCTGGCAGGAAGCAATGCCATCCAGAGGGACCTGGACAGCCTGGAGAGGTGGGGCTGTGCAAACCCATGAAGGTCAAGGCCAAGTGCAAGGTTCTGTACCTGAGTTGTGGCAATCCCAGACAGATCTACCAGTTGAGTGGAGAACTGATTGACAGCAGCCCTGAGAAGGACTTGGGGGTGATGATTGATGGTTGAAAATACAACATGACCCAGCCATGAGCACTCACAGCCCTGAAAGGCAATGGGGTCCTGGGATGCATCCAAAGCAGTGTGGGCAGCAGGGGAGGGAGGGGATTGGGGATTCTGCCCCTCTGCTCTGCTCTGCTCTGCTCTGCTCTGCTCTGCTCTGCTCTGGTGAGACCCCAGATGGAGCCCTGCATCCAGTTGTGGGGTCCTCAGCATAAGAAGGACATGGAAGTGTTGGAGCAAGACTAGAGGAGGCCGCAACATAAGAGGACTGGAGCACCTCCCCTGTGAAGACAGACAGAGGAAGTTGGGTCTGTTCATCCTGGAGAAGAGAAGGTTGTATAGAGAACTCATAGCAACCTCTGAGTATCTGAAGGATCCTACAAGGATGTCAGAGAAGGATACTTTGTCAGAAATTGTAGTGATAGGACAAGGAGAGTAATGGGTACAAACTGAAAGAGGGGAAATTTAGGCTAGATGTGTGGAAGAAATTCTTGACCTTGAAGGTGGTGAGACACTGGACCAGGTTGCCCAGGGAGGTTGTGGATCCCCACCCCGCCCCTCCAGCAGTGTTCAAGGTCAGTAGATAAAGTGTTGAGCAACCCAGTCTAATGAAAGATATTCCTGTCCATGGCAAGGGTTTTGGCACTAGATGACAATTTTAAGTCCATTCCAATCCAGGTCATGATTACCAAAAAAACAACAAACATGAGTCATGCAGACAAACACTTGGGAAATCTAAGACTGTTGGGTACCAATTTATCGCTGCTTGTACTGAGCAGTGCGTCTTTCTGATGTGACATTGGAGGCTTAAATGATTGCAAAGCAACAATGGTTTCTCTCTTTCAATTATGAAAGAAAACAGCAACTTCAAATAGAAATTAAAGCCTTCAAACACTGTGAAGACATCAACAGCCTTTATGGGCCACCCACTACGTAACTCATGACTGAAGGGAAAGGTAAATGTCAGTGCTTAATCCCAGAAAAGTGACAGAAATAACACTTGGGATTAAACTACAAACTTTTCAGAAACTTGGTGTGAGTCACAGGGGAAATCCTAGGGAAGATCCAGGGGAAAAAGACAGTCTTTTGTATTGTCTGAACTTCTACACAGGGAAATACAAGATTTCATTGACTGAACAAACAATGACACTTTGGTTTGTCTATCTGGGATATGGAAGACAAATGCATAAATTCACCCCACATGTGTATTGTACCTCTGGTGATTACATAGTTTATGATACTGTCTGTTCAAAGTTATGTATGCATTTGTAAGCAGAATCCTGTCAACAATCCCATTAATCCCAGTGCAATTACTTCTGATTAAAAGATTAAACACAGATGTAAGTCTTTTGGAACTCTTCAGCATTAATTCCCAAAGAAGCAAATGGCCAGTATTAAGGAAATGTTTGTTTTTTTTCTTTTCTGTGTTCATAATATTTTTTCTGTGGTCTGAGTTCCAATCATCCCAGAAAGTCAGGTATGAACTCCCTGATGGCTGCCAAATCATGACACTTCTATGAGAAATTGACAGGTCTTGTGCCAGTTGGGAGATTGGAAGACCTTGGAATGGAGCACATCTTCACCATGGTTAAGGGCTCTTAATTTTTTACTCAGAGACATTAAAAAACCTCCGACCATCTCCAAACAGATCATAAGACATTTTCCAGGGCCATTGAAATTCAAGCATTCAGAGATTTTTGGTGCTTGTTATTTTTGTAGGATCCTGCTATCAGGATGCCTAGTTAAGTGAGCTACGTTTCAGGACTGGAGCATTTTCTTCCACCTGAGGAGTTTAAGAGAGGATGTGTAAACAATATACATTCACAGATTTTTAAAACACCATGACTTATTTTTAGAAAATACTACTACTGACACTGACATGATGCTTACCCTTTTAAGGAGTTTGGTACTTTTGGTTTCTGGACCTTTGACTGGGGTCTTTGTTTGCTGAGTAAGAACTTCAGCAACTCAAGATGTGCCCTAAGGGTACCATAGATGGCCTAGAGGACTGAAATATTTGGAAACATGTAATGAAAAGCTCATGTGTTTGCTGAGTGTGTCCCACTGCTCACAAGTGGGATTACCATAGTTCTGGTTTCTTCTCAGGTCTCAGGATGGCTCAACATGGGCTCCATAGCTACAGAGAGTGGTCCAGGGTCCAGTTCTTGCCAGCTGTAACAGCAGTAATTCTCCTCAGAGTGCTGCCTGTTTATCTCTGACAGAGCACGAGCCCCACCCAGGAGAGGACATTAAGGGATTGTAGTCCCTCGGAGGTTTCATCACCTTTATTGCTGCCTCTGGGTGACTAAAGCAGCACACACTCTCATCAGACAAGTCTGTTGATGTCTTCTTTCAGCTCCTGAAGCAGCAACATAGCAGATGGATCTTCCTGGTAAACATGCCCAATGATTTCTGAAATCATAATCTGAAATCTTTGCAAGCAAACATGTATGTAAGTATACAACACTTCACATTTACAGAGTAGAATATCCAGAGCTTGATCTCTCTGGCTCTTGTGATGGCTTTGACATACAAAAACAGTCCACCATCAACAAGGGCATCCATTGCCTCCTGACCTGTGCATGCTGGTTTCCAAGTGGGATGTCTTACTTTCATACCATCTTACTTTCCTCTTCTGCCACAATGACAGGGCTTCTCCCAGCTGTTAAAACCTTCCCTCCAGCATGATCTTCTTGCCAGGCATTTCCCTTATGAGATGTGGCTGAGTCATCCAGGGGTCAACTGTTCTGACATATTACTGGAAATGTGACAAGGCAGGGGAGCTCACAGCAGCTCCTCCCACTGCTTTTCAGGCCGGCTGAGCTCACCAGAGGCCGATCTCTAGCTGCCTGCAGGACGAAACAGGAGGATTGTGCTGGCAATTTGGCACCTAGCACTGAACATATTGGTTTCCCAGTTGCAGGCTGTTTCCTGGAAACCAAATAATCTCTGTGGCCAGCACCATCCCCTATTATTCTTTATTAAGAATTTAGCTCAATGCTTCAAACTGGCCACAGACACATCTCAATTAATTGGCCTCCTCGGTAGATTTGCTGCTCTGATGTAAACAATGAGGCTCCCTTGGGACAGCAGAGCTTAGAAGACCAGACTTGCTTTCCAAGAGGAAAGTGCAGAGAGGATGTATGTGTTGACTGACAGAGGGAGCTGCACATAGTGCTGAAGTCTAGCAAGCATGAATGGTGTGTGTTCATCCAACTCACTGCTTACACTAGCACAAAACCATAGAAGAGTAAATATCAATGCCTTGGAAAAGGGCTGCTCCAGCACTTGTTGCTGGGCAAAGGTACCAAGGCATGGTTGCTGGACAATGCAGAGGTTTCAGCAAGCAGAAGCCCCTTTTGTTGTTTGTGGAATGGCACTTGCAAGATTTTCATTACAACCTTATGGCCCTCTGGAAGGTACAGCCCTGCTGAATGCTGAGACTGCTGTCTCAGGACTGCTGCTCCCTGGGTGCATGGGGCAGAGCCGAGGTTGTGATTTCCAGTCTGGGAGGAGATGTGTCTCCAAAGTGTTTAATGCTGTTTGGCACCCCTTTTCTTCACACTCATTTCTCCTCTCCTGGTCAAGTCCACTGAAACATCCTGAATTTGTCCCTGGGTGACAGACTTTCTTGAAACTCCGCTGTGTACTCATGCATTTCACCTCCTTTTTTGCACTTTTTTCCAAGTCCTTCCACTAGAGCTAGTAGAGAGTCTAGCACATCTCTCTAGAAGCACTAGCATGCAGCAGCCAGTGATGTTGTAGCCATAGAATACTTCAGAAAACTGCAGCCAGACCAGGAGGGGCCAAATTCTTGTGTCAGAGAGTCCCTGGCAGCAGAGCAGTATCTTGAAGGTCAGGTAGGGCTTAGAGAGGTCTTACCAGGGATGAGTAGCTATGCTCAGATATGTCACAGGGAGTTTGGAGGTAGGGATGGAGACATGCACTCAAACACAACAGACACCTGCAATCTGTGTATGCATTTTGAATGGTTCTTCTTTAGGGTGATCCCTGGACCAGACACAGTTGTTCTAGCACTGGGTGTGAATGTTTCTATGACACTCAGTCCTACTTCTGCAGCCCAGAAAGGACTTTTCTGCAAATTGCTTGGTTTATTTTTACTGTTAGCATTACCTGTGGAATACAACCTTTTTGTACAGAACTTGTATTTCAACAGAAGTGAAACAGACTTCTTTTACATTAATGGATGTATACTTAAGCTGTTCTAGTTGTCTTTTTCTGAGAAAACAATATGTACAGGAAATAAAAGCACCACTTTGTTTAAAAATAATTAACCAAGTTCAACAATTTATCTTTAGTTTCCTTGTGAAATAAAATTTTGTTCTTAACTACATTGAAAACAGAAAAAGGACAAAAAGACAACAAATTCTAGCCATCTTTGTTTCAAAAGACTTTCAAAACATGTCTGTTTCTTAGTTGAGTTTGAGATCACCATCAGCTGTTTAAATTAGAAAACACAAACATAGTTTTCCTTAAATGTGAAAATACTGGAAGAAAATTGTTAGATAGAAGAACTAATAGAAAAACTAGTGTGTCCTTTGTTTAGAAATCTGTTTGCTGTCTCATAGGCATTTTTTGTCTGACGGAGATAGAAATAAGGCATGTCAAAAATCTGAAAATACTACTATAAAGACCAAACTACCAATAATAATTCATTGCTCAGATGTTGTTTTCCTCCTAGAGATACAGCTATGTGTCAAGGTGAACCTCATCCCAGTGTCACCATGAAAAGCACAGTCACCTCCTTCTTGTCACTGTTCCCTGCTTGTACAGCACTCACTACTCTGCAGACCCCAGAATTGTGTGATTTGCAAATTGTGCTGAAGTCTCAGAGGTGCATTTCCAGCAGATTTGCACAAAAAGGACTAGAAGACCACATGTTTTCGGTGGTGAAATTGGCTGACCATTTCTACAGAGTGAAATGTGCTACAGGCATATAAAAGCTATAGGCTTATGCAGATGTAATTAGATGAAGCCCTACAGCCTGTGTGCTTTACCGGATGATGTCCTAAAAGAGATAATGGTCCCTACTGACCTTTAAATCTATGAAATGCTGACTCTTGGACTGCTTGATCATGGACTTTTCTGATAGAAATTCTCCTGATTGGTTTTCAGACTGGACCACAACATAGGATCCAGACATTTTCACACAGAAGTACCTGGAACAGGGACTTCCTTCAAAAAGTTCACAGAACATGTGCGCTCTTCTTCAAAACTTCTGCTTTTTTTTTAAGGTTAAAAACTACTTTTGTTTGGGAGCAGGGGTGAGGGGGTGTTTGTCCTTCAGGAGTAAGTTGCAGATAATTTTTCAGCTTTTGAATGTTGGATGTCCACTGTGAATTTTTTGCGAAATGTTTAAAGGAACTATTTTTTTGCCAGAGAAGGAGAGTGTCTGTGCCGTGAGAGTGAAGACACCTCTCTATAGAATGCAAGGGCTTAGACATATGGTTGCCACACACTAAATGATCCACAGCAAGTGTGCTGTGTTCACTGCTACCTCATGTGTTTTCCCCACCTCCTCTTTTTGTTGGCATTAAAGCCCCTCCCTGTCAGAGAGTTGTGCAGATAGAGCAGTATTCAAACCTGCTCACCTGCTTGCCAAAGTGAGAATGAAATACTGGCTGGGAAAATGCTGGAAAAACTACAACCAATGGTGTCCTGTATAACCCAGAATTGCCCTCACAGAGGAAACATCAAAAGAGACAAAAAAAATCATAGTCCAATTAGAAAACTTGAGTCCACTAAACATCCAAAAACTTTTACCAGGGAAGTGATTTTGGAAAAACAAAGCAGAAAATTAAATCAAACCTTTAGCTTCAGTCTCTTGCTCATTTAATCAAAATAAATAGTATTATGACAAAACATGCTCAACACATCAGCTTTTTGGCTCCAGAGTGATTCTGGCAGGACTCGTAAGTATGAAGGGCAGTATCATGAAATTAAAAAGGTAAACTGTTGAACTGAGAGTATGAATTTACAGTATAGGAAATAATGTCCTCTGATGCCCTTGTGGAAGAAAAAACTAGCCATCAATTAATATGTTACTTTCATCTCTAAATTTTATAGGAATCTCTTAAGTAAGTTAATTAATGTTTTATGAAGGGGAGAAGTGCAATACGTGCCCTTTGTAAGCAACCTAAATCCTCAGAAATATTCCTCCTAATAACAGATGCACAGTATCATAGAAAGATTGCAAAGTACCTTAAAGATCATATATCTCCAACCCCTCATCATGGGCAGGGACACCTGCCACTAGACCCAGTTTCTTAGGGCCCTATCCAACCTAGCCTTGAACATTTCCAGGGATGAAGCATCCACAACCACTATGAAAAACCTGTTCCAGTGCCTGAGCACCCTCTGAGTAAAGAATCTCTTCCTAACATCTAACCTAAACTACTCTTTTCAGTTTAAAGCCATTGCCCCTTGTCCTGTCTCTACGGGCTCTTACAGTCTTTATTCCTCCTTTCTATAAGCCCCCTTAAGGAACTGGAAGGCTGCAGTAATGTCTCCTTGAAGCCTTCTCCAGGTTGAACTGCCCCAGCTCTCAGCCTGTCTCCATAGGAGAGGTACTCCAGCTCTACAGTGATCTTGGTGGCCTCCTCTGGACTTGCTCCATCAGGTCCATATCTTTCCTGTGCTAAGGACCCCAGAGCTGGACAGAACACTCCAAGTGGGGTCTCACAAGGGCAAAATAGAAGCAGAAAATCACATCCCTCTACCTGCTGACCGCTTTTCTTTTGCTGAAGTGAGGATGCAACTGGATTTCTATGCATGGCTCATGTCCAACCCTTCATCCACAAGAGCCCCCAAGCACTTCTCAGTATGGTTGCTCTCAATGACTTCTCCCAGTTTCCACTCATGTCTGGGACTGCTGATCCAGTTGCAGCACCTGGTACTTTGACTAATTGAACTTCATGAAATTCATTGGCCCAGTTCTCAAGTTCGTCCAGGTCTCCCTGGATGTCATCCCATCCTTCTGTTATGTCAGCTGCCATGGTCAGATTTGTGTCTTCTCCAAACCTGCTGGGGATGCACTCACTCCCACTGTCTGTGTCATTGATGAGGGTATTGAAGAGCACCAGTCCCAGCAGGGAGCCCTGACAAACATCGCTTGTCACCAGCTTCCACCTGGACATAGAGTCACAGTTCTGGCTGTATCTATCCAGCCAATTCCCTCTCCACTGAATAGTCCATCTATTAAATCCCTATTGTTCCAGTTTGAACTGGATGTGATGTGGGACTGATGTGATCAGGATGTGATGTGGGACTGTATCAAAATCCTTACAGAAGTCTAGGTAAGTGACATTTGTAGGTCTTTCCCTGCTGACCATTGCCATCACTCCAGAGGTCACCAGATTGACCAGACATGCTTTGCCCTCTGTAAAGCTGTGCTGACTGTCTTGAATCACCCTGTTGTCTCTTAATGTACCATAGCATACTTTCTAGGAAGGTCCACTCCATGATCTTCCCAGGCTTGCCAGTCTGTAGTTCTCCATCTTCCTTATCCTTCCTTTTCACCTTGTTAAAACTGGGAGCAACAATTCCCATTTTCCAGTCTTCAGGGACTTCTACTTGACTGCCATGAGCTTTCAAATATGATGGAGAGTAGCTTGGCAACAACACAAGTCAGTACCCCCAGAACCCTGTGATATATTTCATCAGATCCCATAGACTTGTGGCTATTTAGCTTCATCAAGTGGTTCCACACCTGCATTTTGCTTACAGTGAAATGGACTTCACTCCCTCACACCCACCCATAGGGTGAAGGTCTTGAAAGAAAGTAGGAAACCAGATTGCCAGTGAAGACTCAGGAAAAAACTCAGTGAGTACCTCCACCTGCTGTGTATCAATTGTTACCAGTACATCCTTTTTATGTATCAGAGGAGTACACTGTCTTTGGCACTCACAGATTTTCGGACAAGGTTTCTCTTGGTACCTCTCAGTCTGGGATTGAGAATGGTGCCAGCACAAATGGTGAATATAGGGACAGAAATAGAATGTCTCCCCTTGAATCTTTTCTGTTCACTCTGATTATTGCAAATTCATCACAAGGCTGGACTAACATACAGGTCCTAGACAAATGAGATAGATTTCCTGAAATGCTGGAATACCTACCAGTCTAAAACATTTTTCTCTGAGGCAACTCAAGATTTAAAGTCTTTCTTGTGAGGTTATGCAGTGCTTGTATGTCACGGAGATATTCTCCACCTCCATGTGCTAACTGGGATCTATACTGGAAGAAAGGACAGAGATGAAACCACACCAAGGTGTCCTTTCTCCTAACTTGCATTGCCCAAATCAGTGCTAGGCCTTCTCAGAGGTGAGGAAAATAGTAGGACAGCTTTTCTGTACACTGATAATTGGAAGCAGAGACAATTGCTTAGGCAGTGCCATAGACTACGACTATTGTGCATCTTCTTTAATATTCTTTACCTCTTACTACAGCACTTAAGCACATCCTCACAGGCCTTTCTATTTACTGTAGCTGTGTAACAGGCTGAGGGATTCAATCATTTTGCCTTAATCTCTTTTCTAGTTATGATGTTTGCTGAATGTAGCAGTTATTCCCTAGATTGTCTCCTTGGATTCAGCCTCATTATTTCATCATTTTGACAATGAACTGCATTTCCCATCTGCCGGCTACAATTCTCAATATAATCCAAATCCCTTGGAATCTGTTTATGCTGTTCCTTGTTATTTGTTCATCCTCTGCATCATCTGTAAACTCTGAGCTCTCAGAGTTTTAAGCTCTCAGAGTCAGACTGTGCTCTCCATCTTTTAACTAGGGTAAATCTGGATCTTCTCTACCAAGGTCTGTGAAATTACTCCAGAGTGAGCAAACGGAAACTAGAGCTGGACATTGCTTAGGTTTTCAACACCCTCATCCAAGTAATTTTATATTTATATATAGACACATGTTATGAACAACAGATGTCCTAAAACTGACCTTGAGGACATTTTTCATCTATTCTGTTCCTACGCCATTTTTCTAGTTGACACCCATTTTTCCTCAGTCCTGGGTGTTTGTTTGAAGTTAATTCAACATCAATAAACATGTTCTTACTGTTATGAATAAGGTTTTGGCAAAGTGAATATACTTTCAGGTTGTGTTTATACTCTTTTTTTCCCCTTTAATTTCTTCTAATTTTTAATTCTTTTTTTTTCTGGTTTTTTTTTCTTTTTTTTTTCTTTTCTACAGAGAAAATGGGTCACTATGTAGCAGACCTCTAGACATGCCTGAGGAAAATAGGTTTACTGTGCTCCCTGGAATAAGCAATAAAAAACTTGCAAAGTGACTGAATGCATGGAGTTTGATACTACACACCAATATGAAGGACAAACCTAGCAGAACTGCTGACTTGTCACATAACTCTGCAATTTAGTCTTATGAAATCCATTCCCTTTCCCACACCTCTGGAACACCAGTGTGCAGCAGAAAGAAAAATGCATTTTGTCTCTATGACTCTTTCCCTTCTGTTCTATTTTTCCCACGCTGGTGAATCTTACTGCTGGTCGTAATTGCTGTTTTCAGCATAAAGTCCCAAGGGTGGACCAGACCACATGAGAACAGCATGAAGGCAGAACGAAATCTTTTATCAGGACGTTAATGCCAAACATTGCCACACACCTTGAAGGTGTTACATCTCAACCAGATGATTTTCCTGTTTATACCTTTTGCCAAACTACCTTATTCCTCAGAGTTTGCTGTTTTGCATTTTACCCACTAATTTCTGTTGCAGGGGCAGGAGGGACATAGAATCAATCTTTCCTCCAGTTTACAGCACCTAGCATTTTCTGACCTGTGGAAACAGAAGTAACGTGATCCTGTAAGTAGAGACTGTTTCATAATGTGCACACACAAGGGAGTTCAAGTGTTTTTGGCGTTACCTAACTCCTAAGTATTCAACTTCTACCTCTTATGTTCTCTTGGCAACATGTGGTGCAATATATCTGTATATATGTATATGCATATATGTATATATATATGCAGTTTCCTAGGTTTTTAACACAATAAGATACAAATAGTGCCACGTGCAAATAAAACAGCCCACCCACGTGATCCATCAGGATTTGAAATATAAGAATCAGCTGATATTGCTGGTGATTAGGTTAAAGGTCTGAGGTCAGCAGCTAGCTGGTCTGTTAAATGGTTTGGCTTTGCAGACAAGCCTTGGAGAAGAGAGGCACCACAATGAATCATAAATCAAACAATGTGGGAGAAGTGTGCATTCTATGCATGCTTAGATATACAGGTTTAGGAGATCTGGCTTGAAAGTGAGCTGAGAAATCACAAATTACATCTCTTCCTACATCATGCTCCACCTGGATCACCAGTGATCCTATTCCTCCCCTATGGTAAAAGATGTGAGTGGGCTCTTGCCTTCTAGTTTAGATGCTGATTCTTCACTCCCTACAATTAATGTGGTAAGAAATAGAGGAAGAGCATATCTCACAGGGAGGTTAAATGTAGGATAAGCTGAGGACCAGGTAAAGCACCTTGTTTGAAGACAGAAGTTACTTAGAGACAAAAAAGAGAAAAAGTTATCTATTTGCAACATAGAGAGAGATCAGAGTAGCATGGAAAGTTGGTGAGTAAAGAGCCACAGAGGAACATGAATATTTTCTCAGCTTGAGGATAAATTTCCTACTGATCTGCGGACAAAAGTTACTGGAGACCTAAAAAGTAATTGTAGCTGGATTAATGATGATAAAAGGTTCTTCAGAGTGAAACAGCAAATGTTTTCTTGAGGCTTTGCACTCTTTGCCTGGCTTTCCCATGTCCAAAAATACTTTTTCAACAAAGGTTTATACCTTTATTGAAAGCAGCCAATACTGTGGATCTTATTTCTGCACCACACCTCAGGAGAGTAGAAACAAACACCTTCTCAGTGCTTCAAGTGATAGAGACCAGTTGATTGCACTGCTAGTAGGCTGGATCTCAGGCTAGCCTAGCCCTCAGCCTTCACTGTGCAAGTACCAGTGGTGAGGAAAATAGCAACAAAAGCATTGTCCCTCTCACTCTACTGGTGTGTAGCAGTTCTTCCACCATCTGGGCATCCTACCTCTCACAAGGTCAAGCTCCCATGATGTACAGAGCTGTTCCACTATCACTAAATGCAATGAAAGTCCAGCGTTATCTTCTTTGGTCGATGGCAATCCACTGAATGTAAATGATACCTGACCGTTTGTGCACCTGGATTTCAAAAAAGGGTTCTGCAATATCATCTGACATTCGTGAAATCTACATACTATGTGCTGGAGAGGAAGGTGCAGAGGGCACAGTGATAATGGCACTCCAATGCACTTTATGCCACAAGAAGGGAAGGATACACCATGTTTTGCCCCCATCTGGCTTTATCTGTACACCTTTTCCTTCTGTTTCCTTTTCCTTTGTTTTCATAGGATGAAGTATCTCTAGTGTGCAAAGATGCTGAAATGGTAGGTGCAACTCAGAGCCCTGACCTCACTCAGTCTGTCTCCAAAACCAGGGCTCAGAAACAGGTTGCTGTGATCTGCCTTGTGCAGTTGCTCCTTACAGAGAGAGCATCCTCCCCACATTCCTCAGACTGAGCAACTCAGTTCTGCTGGGGGCCTTACCAGCCGCGCACTCTAAGCCATGGCATGTACAGAGTACTAGTGGAAAACACATTCAGAATATGTTTTCTGAAGTGACTGCTGCTGAAGGGGAATTTAGCAAGGTGGGGAGTTGTCATGGTCCATTGAGCAGCTGCATGGAGCCACATCAGACACAAGGCAAAGCCACAGGACAAAACCAGGTGACACGTTATTCATGCACCTGGAGTTATCTCTGTCAAAAAAGCCTCCTCTGAATTTAAGAACAACTTACTAAGGTTTCTAACAAAAATGTCACCTCTGACTTCAGTAAGTTTGCTTACTGTTTTAATCCAAACATGAAAACAATTGTTTTTACGGCAGCTGTAAAATACCATAAGCAGATGATGTGTGAGAGAAGAGCTTTTGCTGCAGCAAAGTGTGTCATGGAGCACTTGCCAAGGAGAGTGGGACTCCTCACAAAGTCAGGGAACAAAGAAACCAGAGGTGCCATGTGAGTTTGAAGTTGAAGAGAAGTGATAATTCAACACAGAAACTGGGGAAAGTCAGTGGAAAGCTGACACTCAAGTGCAGCATTAGCTAACTGCTGTGGAGAGTGCTTTTTAATTTGGAAGTCTCTGTCCTTCAATTCCAGCAGCTACCTCTCTGATAGAAGTTAGGAAATATTTTATTCAGCTTTAATCAATACATACCATAATTTCCCACCCATAATGCCTTTTCAGGTTCACATATAACAGGTTCCACTGCTATGCAGTCATTTTAAAAGGACTTAGTGGCCACCAGAATATATTGAAAATATATTAATATATATTTTCACTGAAATATATTGAAAATACATGAATATATTGAAAAATTACTAGCTGCTTAATTGGATTATTGACAGCCTTTCTCTTCATCTCATAAATATGTCAGCAGAGTAATCCAGTATTCCCACAAACCTCATGAAGGATGCTATGCAAATTGTAATCCTGAACATAAATTTGCAGAGAGCATGCCTATGTACCTTATGGACCTAAAATCAGGAAGAAGCCATGGTTTGATGAAGGCAGCTCAAAATCATGCCTTTCTCAGGTCTGTATGCAGATATTGTATTAATTCTCACAACTATGTGCAGTCTGATATCTAAAAGTATTGGAGATGCACTGATTTGGCTAAAGTCAGCATAAGGTAATTGTAGTACAGAAGAAAACTTTGAAAAAAAAGCAGAATAATTTATGTCTATTTCAATTCCACATGGTATGGCTTCTCTCACTGGTGTTTGATTTAGAGTCTGTTGAGTTGCCCATTGAGAAAACTAACCTTTAACTCCTTCTATAGCTATTCTATAGCTTCTAATAGCTATTCTGGGCTCTTATGTTCCCAACAGCAAAATTTATTTCCCACTCTCAGGCCAATGAAAATTGTTCCAAAGAATGTAGCTGAGACATGCTGATGTCTGCATTCTCTGTATGTGCACACACGTATATCTGTGCATGCATGTGTATGCGTGTTCCCTGCTAAGAACACACATTTGGTAGCATGACACTGATGCTAAAATCTTAAATTGATGCCACCATTAACCTCAACAATGCTTCTCTGAATTTATTCTCTTCTAAAGGGAGCAGAATCTCACCCACTCCCTTGAATGATTAGAAATGTTGATTCTGATGTCATACCTAGTCTGTGTTCACAGTCTCTGAACTACATAAATTCATCCCACATCATTTCAGATTGAGAGGTTTTTGCTAATTTAATTAAAGTTAGTTTTCTTAAATTTGCTGGCAAATGAGTTTTTTTGGTTGGATTTTTTTAATCTGTATGTGTACTTTTAGAAGATACTTAAAGTCAGACTGTTACTGGTAAAATTGATTTTCATAAAACAATCTATTATATCTACATACTCTAGCATAAAATTTGACTGTAAACATTTTGATTGAAACTGATTTTAAGAAACACAAGTTCTGTTCCACTACATCTGTTAAAATTCTGTCTTATTCTATTTTCTTTTTTTAATTGCTTTCCTGAATAGAAGAGATTATTTATATGTATAGTTATGCATGTGTACAATATTTCATGGGAAATGCCTTTGCAAATTCATCGATCTAAAAAGGAGTTTCTTTTCCTCCTTAGGAACCTAATTCTCCAAAGCAAAACTGCATGCCTACATTGAGTTACCCAAAAATAGTTCCTGTTCTTTAGATCTTCGCTGTCAAGCAAAAAGAAGTTTTACTTGAGTTCAGCATGAGCTTAAATAAAAGAAATACAGGAAATTACTTTAGAAAAGCAGTGCAGCACCCTCTAGTGTGGACACATTTGCATTAGTCAATAATACCTGATTACCTTGATGTTGACCTGCTGGATAGCCCAATAGCTGATGTAGACTGTGTTACTAAACTTCACGTTGGCCTTGGGTAACTTGGTTCACTTTGTCTCTTTTTCTTCACCTGTAAAGAAATGAAAAAACAGGGAAAAAATACCCTTTTTAAAACATGTTACACTGTCCAATGTCCTAGTTCACCTGTACAAAAGGTGAACTGGTATCCTAGTCAAAGGTGAAATTGTCTTCTCTACCTGCAGAAAATGTACAGTGCAGTGCCAGGGCTAGGCGAGCTCTCTTGTGTGGTGCTGCACATCATCTGCCAGGTAACAACCTCGGTTTATTCACAGTGCAACTTGCACCACCAAAGTCGTGCTTTTATGTGCTGGGATCATTGTCTCTACTTCCAGGTTTGGAAAACTCATCAATAGAGGACTGGTATTTCTACCCCTTGGAATGTCTGCTGCGCACTGGCTCATGTATACTGGGACACCACTCTCTTACATTAATAAATTCCATTGTCTTGCACCTTATTTTAGGACTTAGTAAAAGGACAGAACTTGCTCAGGGAAACTGAGTGAAAAAGAAGGAACAGAGATTTGGTCCCTTTATGATTACCTTTTCTAATGAGGTTAATAGATCTTCAAAGTGTCTGAGCTCTTTACAGAGGCAACATTAAGCTATAAGAGACCATGTGAGGAGATGACATTTCACTTCTGCTTTGTATTGCCTTTTGTCATTCTTTACCATTCCTGTGGGTGATTACTGAGCATAGCTATTTCTAAAAGATGGAGACTATCATATGTGCCAGAGGAAGAATTTTCGTGCAGTTTTAGAACACTAGAAGTAATGGGGAGGGGTGGGAAAGAAGATTAGTGTTCAGAACTCTTTCCTCAGAGTAGTCTGCTTGGAGTTTGTCTGGGACTATGCTCATCCTGCATATATGTGTGATATGCTCATAATATTCTTCTCAAGCCATATTGCCATTCCAGTGCGTAACCAGATACATAAATCCCAGGTGGAGTCAGATAGGATATCTTCCTGTTGACATTGTATTGAAGGGACTGTGTTACAGGACTGGACCTGAAATGTAATAATAACCAAGAACTACTTTGCTAGAACTTGTTGGTACAAACCACCAAATCTTGAATGTCTCTGACTCACGCACAAAGTGACAAAATAATAAAGTAATTAAGGACATGTCTAGGCTGAACAAGTATGGAGCAGACAAGGAAATAAGTGCCAATACCCTCAAGCAGTTCAGATGCACTGCTGCCATCTCGATAGCTGGTTTTCACACTGGCCAAGCACATGCAAAAAGAACAGGTCCACGTCAACCTCTTTCCAGTTAACCACGTATTTTATTATTTTGGGAGGTGGTGTCAACCTTTCTACCTGTCTCCCTGTAAAGTTCTTCTCTCCTTGCAGCCACCAGTTATGTCAGTCAAAAGGCCTTTCCCTTCCTTGGTTCTTTTTAGCCCTGGGAGAAAAAAAAATTACCTATCAAAAATAGACCAGGGGAGACAGCAACCTTTTTCTGCTTTCCCTCCAAGGCATAAAGTCAAGAAAGAGAAATCTCTTCACCTGTGAAAGACAGGAACTGGGACATACAACATCTCCAGGTTTTTCTTAGCACTACCTCCTGCTTTTGGGTCTGCAGTGATCATATTTCAAATCAGAAATTTGTGGTTTCAAAAAAAAAGATAGGGAAAGATATTTTCTCTGTCTTGTAATCAGCAGTCTTCAAAGCCAAAATTCAGATTTTCAGCAGGATTAACACATGCTGATCTCCAACAGGCAGAAGAGAAAAAAACTGTGAGAAGTAGTAAGATTAGATACATGCTGTAAGGAGACAGAACATTCTAGAGGTTCACAAACAATATATTACTGGATTTTATACCAGTTATATGTTCCTTCTTTTATTTAAAATCGTGTTCTTGGAGCATCAGTTTATACTGGCATCAAGTCCTTCACTGATGAGACCAATGTTCTGCACTGCTGGCAAAAAAGTGGCCAAAATGTCTTATGCACACGGCATAGAAGGATACTTTCTTGAACATACCGCAAGCCCCTTCCCTTAATAAATCTTTAGGTGTTATTAGCTCTGTCTTCCAGTGTCATGCTGCTCAGTATAGCTGCACTTAATCTGTGGATTAGGTCCCCTGATTGGCAGCGTGTCCCGCAAAAAAAGGATGTATGTACTCCCCAGCTGTTATAAAGTTAGATATAATTATTGTTCTGCCTATGTCCACCAGCTGGGATCAAGCCCTTTCTGAGCAACATAAGGAGGCTAAGGCCACATGTTGTCTAGGATTTAACCAGAGGATTTTACCTTCTTCCAGATAATTGACATATTTCATAAGGCTTAATGAAGCAAACTACTTGGACATGAGTTTGTGCTTATTTCAACATCAACAGAAAAGCTTGACAAGTCCAAGTGATTCTTAGCTAGAATTTTAGGAGGTTCTTACTGATCTGCAGTGTGGCTTTTTAAAGCCATGGCCATGCATCTAATAGGATGGAAAACAGGATTTTTTCTAGTTTAATTGTGGGGACAATACAGCAGCAGTTAAATGCTGCTCTGTATACACCCAACAGCAGCACTGGGGGGGGGGGGGGGGGGGGGGGGGCAGGGGGGAGGAGGCTGTAGATAATCTGAAATTAAACCAACAAAAATGCATATTGGATAGCTGATAATTCACAGGGGTATTTTTCCTATATAGAACAAAGTGAATATTTCCCTGTGTTTGCTTTGTGATACACAGAGAAAGGAAAATACCAGGCAGGAATGTGACTGTACTTCTGTTGCCTTGTTGCACAGAATGGAACCACAGATATGTCTAGGTGAATCAAGTCCAGCATGTGCTGATTCTTTTGCTGATGTGAGGATAATAACCTGTTAGCTTGGTGTGTCTGTGCTTGGATGCTGCTTGGGAAAGTTTTCTTCCAGTCTATGCTCATGTACTTCTCATACAGCTGTGCACACATCAGCCCACAACTGGGTCCCTCTGTAGAGCCTGAGAACCTCAACAAAGACTTGAGAACTGTGCAGGAGCATCCAAAGGAGGATGAAGCACTGAAACACTGACACAATATTGGACATCATTCCCCTGAGAGGAAAGAATGCGTACTCGGATGGCAAGACAAGGAAATGTCAGAAATTTCATCATCTGTGCTAGCAGGATTTTCATACATTTCTAGCTCTGAGACACATTTTCAGGAGGACACCAGAGGCTGACCAGATGGCACTGAGGATATGAAACACACACAAGGCAGATGCTTTCAACAGCCCTGATCCTTGTTGTGTTCTCTGAGCAGATCTCAAAATGATTCTATGTACTGTTATCACTCAGAGCAAGGGCTGGGATGGTAAGGCACCAGCTGCACCTCTTTTCTGGGTATTCTCCACATTTGGGCTTTTCTACCACCATTTACATCTTGTATGAGCCAGATTCAGAAGGAGATTTCACAATTTTCTGATAGATATGTGCTTACTGAAGAGCACTGTGTTAGCAGTCTTAAAAAAAAAAGTGCTGCTGCTGATTGTGAGGAACTGGGAAAGTTTCACAGAAATATCTCTTTGGAATGCTGTCAAATCATTTCTCTACCAAAGTTTATAAAATTACCTAGACTGGCAGAATAACATTCCTTATGGTGCTCCCTCAGTGAAATAAGATGTGAAATTTGCAATCTATCTTTCACTGCCTTCCACAGCCAGATTAAACAGGAAATGCAGAGTGATCAGTTGTAATTGGCATTATTGTTTCTAAAGCACTTGCAGTTGCAGATCAGAATGAGACCTGGTAAACACAACACAGCCATAGTGGAACTTAAATTAAATTTCAGGAACAAACTACATTCAATGAAGTACCTTGGCAATGCCCATTACACTGGAGCGATATGGGAAACAAAAATACCACTATTAAATCACACCTGCAAGCACTAACTCATGGTGAAACCATGTAGCTCATGGGCTGTTTCCAGTGATACGGGTATATCAAGATATTATTGCAAAGTTTTTTCACTGCGATAAACTTGTGCGGGTAAATCCTGTGTTATGGATAGGTGAACTGGCGCAGGATTCTCTTGATTCTTTCACATCTAAAATTTCTTCTTAAACTGAAAGTAAAAAAGAAGGAACAGCATAATGTCATGAAGTGATAAAATGTTATGCTCTCTGTTCACTCTAGATTTTTCTCACCTAGAATTTAATCAATATGTTTTAGTACTCTGCAGGTAGCAATTAACCTTTAGTCAACAGGCTCATTTATCGCATTAGGGTTCCCAGGAAAGCAGTCCAGACACAGAAGAGTCCATTCTACTGCTCATTATTTCCTCACTCAGGCAAGGCTGAGACTTTGGAAAGGTTTAAGAATTCGCTTATATTTTATTAACAGCAAGGAGAAAGTTCTGTTACACCACAAATATGTACCAGCAGCTGAAAATAACACAATACTGACAACAAGAATTTCATTACTGAATTAATGTTTCTCTCTAGTTAGAGGTGCATTTTGTCAGTTTCATCACCATGCCTACTTGTTCCCTCTCCTTCTTTGACCCCCAGAACCAGGTTGTTTCATGGGGCTGGAGTCCCTGTCTCTCACTTGAAACAGCTGTAGCCTTATGTATAGTCAAGCCAAGACATCTGATGCCTCTCTACCTGATAAGACACCTCCAGCCTGCAATTCATCCAAAAGAAAGCTGACTAAGATGAGTGGACTGTATAGGAGGTTCCTCCCTTTCCTCAACTGTGCAGGCCATATGGAAACAGCACTCAGACTGTTTGATTTATATTTTGGTTGTTATTTTGAAGAGAGAGAGCTCCCTGCCTCAGTGAAGTCCTTCCTGCAGCACCTGTCTATGCAGTGCACTGCAGCAATGCTATGAGATCCCTGTTGGAATTGGAGTCCCAGTGTGGCACACAACCTGCAAACAGATCTGAACCTTTCCTAGAGAGACAAATGAAGTGACTGGACAAAAGAAAAGTGCTAGAGGCAAAGTGGCTCCCTGAGATCATACAGCAGGTGAGTGACAAAATGTGGAGAAAATAAGGCACCTTTACTCCCAAGTGAATACCACACTCATCAAATAACACACTGCTTCACATAAAATTTTTGTGTTTATCTGTCCTTTGAATCACAAAGGTTGTGCTGTCTTTCTCCAGCTGGAATGTAAACATAGCAAAATAAAGTTGGGTCTGACAAAATTAAATAGGGGAAAAACATAATTCTGTCTTCTTGGGTGAAAAATAGTGTGTGCACTACTTTATTGCCAGAGGTATGGCTGATTCAGATCAGTTTTTGAAGACTAGTCAGTTAGCATGGAACATGTTTTTCTGAACATCACAGTCTTTGAGTTACAATAAAAGGTGAAAAAATTTTCAAGACTGTGTGCAAGAGAAGGAAGAGGATGTGTTTTCAATTAAATTATTTCAGTGGAATCCTCGCCAAGTTAATGGCTTCTTCTTTAGTTATAAACTGGAGAGAGAATTTCTTTGGCCAGGTCATCCTTTTTGCTTGTTCTTGTGCTGAGTGTTTTCTGATGTACTTTCTTTAGATTAATTCCTTGATTCCTCCCTGTTCTCATCTTCAGAGACATTAAGATTTTAATATTTTTTAATGTCCCAGCAACACACTAAAATTGCTGCATGATGTTTCCCAGTATGATAAGCCCTGAAGACAAGCCAGAGAAAAATATCTGTGCATTAAAATGACAGCTTTTGTTCCACTGACAAAAGACTGGATAATGCACTGTCAGACAGAGTCTTTATACTAATGATGTCAGCTGTGAAAATTCAGTGCCCACGTGCAAAAGCACTTCCTTTCCATGGGCTTGTAAGAGTTCAAAACTTCAGCATTTCTGCCCTGGTTTATGACCATCTCCCTGAAAGAAGAGATGATTGCCAGGCAAAGAGCCAGACCTCCCTACACGGCAAGGCATGTCTTCCTACACATTCTGGAGATGGGAACTTGGGATCCTGCACCCACTCAACTCCTGCCTCCTGCATACTGAGGCATCTTTGTGTTCTGCCCTTGCCTTGGTGCATCCCAGTCAACAGAAAACTCCCTGCAGCTGGCAAAACAGTTGACTCAGTGGCTGTTATCCCACTTCTCTACTGCTCAGATTAGGAGATGGGAGAAAAAAACAAGGCTGTGTCTCATTTTCTGAGTTATTACTCTAACATCCCTAGTTACTATGGTGTCCCCATGACACCTGTGCATGGAGTGACAACTACAGAGAGCCATTAGTTCCTGGCTTATCTCAACTCAGTTTTGGAGCAGAAACTGATCAAGAACAAAACAGTCTAGATGAAGTGCTATGTTAAAAGAGAAAGGTATAAAGTAGGCAATGATTGAGGTAATAAGACTACAATTTTCTAGCCCCCTAAGCAGAGCTATCACCAAGCACTCAAATCTCCCTATCACCTTATTGCTCTGTTCTCCACAGCCACAAGCCATCCATCCATATTTGGAGAGCAAAGTACAGTTATTCACTGCAGCACTGAAAAGCTGTGTGTGCAGAGCTATCCGACTGCTGGGCACTGCTGGGACTGGTGAGCTTGGCTGTTCTCAGCCTGGCCATAGCAGACTGACATGCTACAGTAGATGCTGAAGGAAATGCAAGGTAATACCCTGAATAGCAGCAAAGTGCTGCCTCATCACAGACCTTTGATCTCAACCCGTGTTTTATTCATCTCAAAGCTATTTCTAGATTAGATGTAGGCACTGAAGCCTTGCTTTTTAAATTACACATTCTTCTTTGTCCCTTCTTTTTTTTTCAGGAGAGAGACATTTAATTACTTATATTAATTTCTTCAATAAAGCACACAGTACTTGTTGGATGATTAAAGGCTGTACTGCTCTTTGGCAGACAGTACTGTTCTGTAATTCCAACCTATTCACATCCCTCAGCTCTCCTTTGAAAATGCCAAGACTTCCCTTCCTTGCCAAATGATGAGAGGGAGCTGCCAGCTGAGAGGGGGTTTTAAAATAATTGTGAATACAAAAATGGCAAGTAGAAATAAACTTGTTGGGCAGAAAAAAACACCTGTCATTAGTGAAGCACCACATATACCCCAGGAGAGCCCTTGCTGTTTTTGGGCCTGTTTTGACTGATTCACCTGGTGACTTCTAATGTTCAGCTGTAAAAACAGTGAAATTAACATACTTCTTCAGCTCCCAGAGCTGCACAAAACAGAGCTTTTTGCAACAGCATTTGGATAAAAGAGGGGTGATGGCATTCTCGGTGGTGAATGCTGAATATCCATCCTGCAAGGCTCCCCACTAGCACTGCTCCCCTCAAGGGAGCTAAAAGGTGACATAGCACAGACAGCAGTCATGACAAAGTCAAGGAGAGACACAGGTTTCCTGTGGTACACAAAGGTTTGCAGTCCCTGTCTGAAGAAAGAAAAAACATATCATTTGTCATATACTTAACCTCCATGGGCTCTGGATTAACTCTGTCTACATATTATTCATCTTTATTGCTACTTTTCTTCCCAAACCTAGCAAGGTTTTCTGATGACATTCCTGGCTTCAAGATTTCTTCCATAAACAGAGAAATACAACAGGATAGCGTCAGAAGCCAGGTATGAAGGGATATCTCTTCAAGAGGCCTCTCTGTGGCATGAACAAAAAAGGATACATCTGTTGTAGACAAAATAGAATGAGTTGCTGGGACACCTCACTCACCATGACACAGAACACAAGGACTTTCTACTGAAAAGTGAAGATGAGAGATTGGACAGTAGAAAAAGCTAACAGACCAGCACTATATGCCAGTGGAGACTGTCTGATCAGCCGGACCTTTCTCCATGGATCATACTGTGTGTACCTGAACATCCATCCATTGCAGCGACATCCAGCCTAAATCCCTTCTCCTGCTTGAGCTTTCAAAAGGGAGGCAGAAAATGAGGGAATCTTATCAGAATTCATTTTGTCATGCACATGGTGGGGAGAAGGACTTTCCACTCCACACCCCCAGTAACAGGGTGCTCAGAGGAGAAAAAAAGAACTCTCCCAAAAATCTAAAGTAAGGATCACTACATCCCACATTTCCCTCAGATATTTGATTGATTTGATTCTCATGGCAGGTGGCAGCAGAAACCTGGCCTTACCCATGAGTAGAAATGTGGTTTATCACTCACACTATCAATCCTGTGCGTGGTTTATCAGCATTACAGTGCATCCAGATCATCAACTAGCCAGCTGAAGGCAGCCTCCATAAGGGCATCAACAGGGTCCAAAGCTGTCTTTTAATTTCAGTAATGTAATATCTATTTTATAATAAGATGTATTATTACAAACTCGTTGGTTTCACACCCTGTTATTACACACTCTTGTCACACTCTTGTGTACTTAAATAATATTTTAACTTCAAGGGTAGTCGGGTAGTCTTGGTCATCTGCTCCTAATCTATTTACATACAAGGAAATATCAAGTAATAAATGCCACTGTCAACCCCAAAAAAAGAAATAAATAAATAAATAAAGAAAAAAGAAAAAAAAAAGAAAAAAAGAGAGAGAATAAGAGGAATATAAGAGGAGTATATTTGCAAACTTGGGATGAGAGTCCAGAAATAATGCCAATAATATACCAGCAGCCATAACAAAACTATACCAAATGTTTTCTTCTTTATTTCTTCCCCCATCCCACCCTCCAAAAGGCTACATTAAAATAGGCATTTTCTAGCGAAGTGTTTGAGTTTTTCCAGCACACTGGGATCAATATTTGCCCTCCAAATACTTGGGAGATGAGTCACTGATCAAATGTCAGCCACAATTTATTCATTGTGCAATGTTCTAATCTCAATGCAAGGCCTGCACTGTGAATACTTCTAGACTTACTAAGAGCCTATTCTGGTATTCTCCCTCTCTAAATTGCTTTTGTTCTTGAATGTCACCAGAGCATCTTAGTGGACACATGCAGTCAAAGCAGTTTTCTTAAGACAGCCAATTGTTTACTAAATGATTCATCAGCTACACAAAAGCCATAAAAGGGGCAGAAAAGCTCCAGAATTAAACACCACTTTATGCAAATCAGTGTTGCTCATACCCTTCAGTTTCTGGAGGCAAGTGGTGCTTTGCACAGAGCTGGCAGAGCACAGTGTGTTCAGTGTGGGCATACAAGGCAGGCTGGAGGCACAGACTGGTGTTTGCAGCCAGGTGAGTTACCTAGCTGGTGGTGGGCGATTCACAGACCTCCTTGGCATAAGATGGGATATCAGTTGCTAAAGGTTGATGAGCTTTCTGCACACCTGGCAGCTCTGCACCAGCATCCTTTCTCAATACACTGTGCAGAGCTCTCACCCCACTGTCCCACCCCATTTTGTTACTACCATAGCAGAGAATTTTGAAATTCTGAGGTGAAAGAATAATTTTCTCCCCTGGGGACAGTAAAATGCAAATTTTCTGCAGATGATAAGTGCCTTGGTTCCTCATCCTTAGCCAACTCCTTTTTTGCCAGGGTGGAAAAAGTGGAATGAACTGTGCCAGGATAAGAGCTGATGTCCTTCCAGGTGGACAAGTGGAGACTGACTGGAAACCCTCAATAGCTGACTATACTTCCATGTTCTCTCACAACCTGGATACGTCTGGGAATACCTGATTGCCTGCTTCTGGAAAACCAAGCTGTTCCTTAAACAATGGAAAGAGCAAAGCACATATTCCAGTGTGTCTGCTGTGTGGGTCCAGTTACACTTCACATAAACCCTCTCCTCAGCAGGAGAGTGAGTCAAGACTTCACTACCTCTCTTCTAGGACTGGGTAATGTCATTATCACTGAGAACTCTGCTCCTCTTCAAACTGGGTTGTAGCTGGCCCACATATTCAAAACATGTTGGAACTGCTGGGATACACACATGTTACTGCATGACATTCATTTTCTGAAGAAACTGGTCTGAAAATATCTCTCTGCTCATAAGCAAGCAGAATGTGCCTGTCTCCCTTTCTTCACCTTCATGATCATATCTGGCTGTGCAATTTTTCATTCAGTTTGTTTAGTTTACTACTCTGGAGTTAATTTAAAGAATTAGTGTTGCTAAAATTATACACATGGTGATATTTGTTGTAATCTCATTAAAAGGAATGTGCAATTTTCTGTTGCAAGGGACGAGGGTGTGGGAGTGGAGAGAGAGCAAGTCCACTCCAAAGATTACCAGTAATAGAAGTAAACCTGGCTTTGATTTAACCAGCATCAGCCTGATGTATTTATAGATTTTCAATTACATATATCATAGCCTGCAATACATTCCTAATACTACTTTGAACCTTAAATCACTGCCTTAGTTTGTTTTTTTCCTTATCTGTTTCAAGTCTGAGCACTTTTTAAAAAAAGAAGAAAGAGAGAGAGAGACTAGGTAATGGTGTGTCCAGCAGAAGGAGATATCAAGTTTCCTGTGCTATTGAATTGCAGAGGTAACAAAGGACTGCCATTCAACACATTAAGAAATTAAATTTGGACTGGCAGTTTGGAATGGATTTTTCTGCAGCACTCAGCATTTTCCTATACCAGGATTTCTTCTGGAACAGCTACCCCTGATGGTCCACACTACAAAAACACTTGCTCCAGAGCAGATGAGATTAAATTAGTGTACTTAGGCCAGCATGAGAATGGCTCATGTGAATCACAAATCACTCTTTTTCTTTATGTTAATCCCATAACATTAACCAAATTAATGTCGCTTTGCAGATAAACATTTGTTCTTGGTCGGCACAGGAACAATTGAGGAAATTAATTTAAAATAACTTTGAAAAGGGATTTGTTAAATTCCTCTAAGGCTCTATAACCTCGGTTTCGTTTAATTGGGCATTAATTCATTTAACTCAATTCTTGTTCTAAGTCAATTAAACTCAGCAGAATTGTGACCATTTCAGCTCTGAAAGGGAATGCTCACACTGTGCTCTCAGCAGTTCAATTACAGCAGTGGAAATGCACACCTTTTGTTTAATTTAGATCATTTTTCTTCAGTATCGTGTGCTGACAAGTCCTCTGTGATGCTCCAACAAGACCAAAGTCCTCTTGACTTTCAAAGGTTGTAAGGATTTGACCTCAGATCTTTGGCTCCTACCCTTGCTACTTGCTATCCACTGCTCCTGCCTTCCTCCCAGTACTGCTCCAAATACCACACTGCATTTGGGGAGGGAGTCAGTAGTCCCTTTTTATTTGTATAGACATTAAACTCCTCTGAGCTTACATAGGACTATAGAGAAAACTCAGTAGGGTTATTTTTGCCATGTATACATCAGCTTCTGTCATCAGCGGGCCCTTTTTGTTCAGGCAGCCCTTTTGCACTGTTGAACAGCTAGTAGGGTGCTTTTCACAGGAAGGCTTTTGGTGGCCTCTTCATACATCCTTGTCTGCTATAGTTGAATGGCTGATTTTACTACTTTCCACATGTGGCATATCACAGAAGCCGAACCTTCATTTCGGGAGCCTCTATGAGACCAGACCATAACAACATAGTATGAGAGCCCAAGAGGCAGTAGTAGCTGTAAAAGAAAGAAAATTAGTCATATAGCAGCATAGAAGGAAAAGAGGTTTTCTTGACATTGCCATGAGATATTATAATATATATTATCTCTCTCTCATGAATGCTCAAGAGAACATACATTTTTTGCAAGGCATATTTCAACCCCACAGAAATGCCCAGGATGCAAGGACTTGAGAAAGAGAGGTGTTAACAGCTGTGCTATACTTTTCCTCTGTGGCTTTTTTGGTGTCCATAAATGCACATACTCACCAGATAAAGCTGTACCCTTGTATTGGGTTTGTATGGCAAGGTTTTGCTAGTGGAGAAGGTGCAGAAGTGGCTCGTGTGAGGAGATGCTAAATGCTTCCTCTGCATTCAACAGAGCCAGTGCCAGCTGGCTCCAGGATAGAGCTACCTACCACTGGCCAAGGCTGAGTCCATCAGCAACCATGGTAGTGCCTCAAGGATAATGTATCTAAGAAGGAAGGGAGATGGGGGAGTGAAACAACTGGGAAACAGCAATTGCAGATGGAGGGAGGAGTGAGAGTATGTGTGAGAAAAACAGCCCTGGAGACATCAAGGCCAGTGCAGAAGGAAGGGCAGAAAATATTCCAGGCACCAGAGTAGACATTCCCCTGCAGCCTGTAGTAAAGACCATCGTGAGGCAGCTGTACACCAGCACACGGGATCCACAGAGGAGCAGAGATCACCTGCAGTCTGTGGAGAACCCCATGCTGGAGCAGAGGGACAAGGAGACTGTGACCCCCCACCAGGAAGCCCATAGTGGAGCAAGATTGCTGACAGTATTTGCAACCCCATGGAGGACCCATGCTGGAGCAATTCATGAAGAACTGCAGCCTGAGGGAAGGGCCTACATTGAAGAAGTTCATGGAAGACTGTCTCCCCTGGGAGACACCCAGTGCTGGAGCAGGCAAGGAGAGTGAGTTCTTCCCCTGAGAAGGAAGGTGCAGCACAAATAACGTGTGATGAACTGGTCACAGCCACCATTGCCTGTGGTGTGGAGGATGTAGAGAATTTGTGAGTAAAGCTGAGGCTGGGAAAAAGGGAGGGGTGGGGGAAGGAGTTTTAAGATTTGGTTTTATTTCTCATTGCCCTACTCTGATATGACTGGTAGTAAATTAACCTAATTTCTCCATGTCTGTTCTGCCCATGACAGTAATTGATGAATGATATCTCCCTGTCCTTATCTTGACTCCTGAGCTTCCCATTATATTTTCTCTCCCCTATCCAGTTGAGGAGGGAGTGAGAGCTTCTGACAGAATGGCTTTGGTGGGTCCCTGGCATCCAGCCACCATCAACCCACCACCACCCCACTATAAACAGCAGTTCCACAAATGCAGAGACACACAAAACACACAAGCTACACAGAACAGCTGAGCAATACAAGGAGTCAGCAGTTAAAATAACTCCTTTTCTATCTGCTCCCAATACTGTTTTTCCTCCAGAACACTGTGGACATTTGGCAGCTTTGCAGTAGAATTAGGAAAACTAGAAGATTAAAGGCAACATAGGCATTTTGTTAAGGGTTTCTTATAAAATTCTCATTAATCATCCAGCAATTCTACATTTAAAAGTCATCCAGCAGAATGCCGGCTTTTTTTTTTTTTTTGTCTCAAGATGAAAGGCAGGGAATAGTAATACCTTTTCTTCATTCCAGAAAGGAAATGGGAGGAGGGTTGGCATAGATGCATGCAAGAGAACAGTGGCTGGTGGAATATGTGACAGTGTCCTCCACAGAAGTAAAAAAATGTAATTTTCCTTCTGGCTGTCAAAGAAAGTAACTAGACCAGCAGCTGTAATTGGCAAGCATAGATCTAAAGAAGGCAAGGTCTTGCATTGACTGGTGACACTCTTTTGCTTGCATGGCAGTTTCAAGGCCTGCTTAATTAATGGGAAACATATTCTAATGAATATACAGCAATGTCCAGACTGTACAATGCACTTTCTGTCCAGACAAGAAAGAGCTTTGCCCAACCGGTTCCCACTTCAGACTATCCTGTAAGCATGTCCCTGCCCATTAGCATTCTCCATCAGCTTGCTCTTACATGGCTTCTGAACCCGAACAGCATGTGCACAGCAATTGTCTCTGGCTTGCAGATTCACTGCAAGGTGGAGGGTACAACAGAATTGGATGGATGGATGGAAAACAGTAGAGGATAGCACCAGGAATCTGGATATGAATCAGCCTGACAGACATTCAGGAGTTTGAGGAGCATAAAGTATTAAAACTGGGGCTGCTCTTGCATACCTGGGAAGAGGCAACCCCGATATCTACAGATCCTTGAAAGAGCTGAAATATCCTGACTTCCTGTGGCCTGCTTCAGTCTTGGAAAATTTACCTCTGCCTGCACATGACACTTTGTGGTGTGAAGTGAGCTGGTAACATCTGAGGCAACATGCTGGGAGAATGCAGTCATTCATTATTCCATTACCTATCACATATAGTTGTCCTGACAGTCTCATCTGTATTTTGAAGACCATTTCCCCACTCCTTCCTTGCCTTTGCTGCTTCTCCAGGATCTTGAATGTTGTTTGCTTTCCATCTTACAATTTGGTGTTCTCATGCAATTACATATGGTTTTCCTCCTACTATAAAAGATGTTGCCACTTCCAGCACTGAGAATGTCAGAGGAGCAGGAGGCAATAAATAGCAGAGTGCAAAGGTCCCCTTTCCTTAAACTGACAGATCAGAAATTTGAGCTCAAGTGAGTTTGTGCCAGGTTTACAAGCAGGAAATCAGCCCAAGGACAATAATGGTTTTAGATGTGTATCTCCAAAGAGCAACATTCCTAAATAAGGAATTACCCCTCTGACAGAGCATATAAACCCAGCACTCTTTAACAACAAGTTCATTGATATTCAAGTTGTATTAAGCCTTGTTTCCTCAGTTTCACTTTATGCCAGCATTTTGGTACTGCAGATAAATTTCTTCTTCTCTATTAGTGATGACTTTCCCAAGAGCAGACTTAAAATTTCACAAAATGCCATAAGCACACTTTGAAACTGTCCCTTACCAAGATTATCCTACCAACATAATGCTCACGTGGTTACCTTTGGTGAAAAGTCAACCTGACAGTGATAAGTCTCAATCTTCAGTGCGTATTTTCAGCAATACACTTCTATGACTTCTCCAGCTGCTGGCAACAGGTAGTCAAGACCACAGGACAGTAGCAACTGAAATTCTAAATATGATTTCTGAGTTTGGTCCTTGCAACATGTGGTCTTGAAAGAGTACACTCACACATGTCTATGTGTCCCAGGGCATATCCAAGGCTGCATATCTTGCAGCTATTCTTCTGAGGGCTCTAGAGAGGGACCTGGACAGGCTGGATAGTTGGGCCAAGTCCAACAATATGAATTTTAACAAGTCCAAGTGTTGAGTCCTGGCCGTGAGTCACAATAACCCCTGAAGCACTACAGGGTGGGGCTGGACAGTGCCCAGGCAGAAAGGGAGCTGGGGGTGCTGGTTGACAGGTGATTGAATATGAGCCAGCAGTGTGCTCTGGTGGCCAAGAAGGCCACCATCCTGGCCTGGATCAGGAATAATGTGGCCAGCACGACCAGGGGAGTGATTCTTCCACGGTACTCAGTGTTGGTTATGCCACACCTTGAGTGCTGTGTCCAGCTCTGGGCCCCTCAGTTTAGGGAGAACATTGAGATGCTCAAACGTGTCTAGAGAATGGCAACAAGGCTAGTGAAGGGACTGGAACACGAGCCCTATGAGGCAACTGAGGTTGTTTAGCCTGGAAAAGAGGAGGTTCAGGGGAGACCTTATCACTCTCTACAACTCCCTGAAAGGTGGTTGTAGCCAAGTGGGGATTGGCCTCTTTCTCCAGGCAGCAACTGACAGAATGAGAGGACACAGTCTGAAGTTGTGCCAGGGGGAGTTTAGGTTAGATATTAGGATAAGTTTAGTCTCTGGAAGAGTGATTGGGCACTGGAATCATCTGCCCAGGAAGGTGGTGAAGCCACCACCCCTGGAGGTGTTTAAAGAAAAACTGGACATGACACTCAGTGCTGTGGTTTAGTTGATGAGGACGTGTCAAGTCATAGATTGGATTTTATGATCTCAAAGGTTTTTTCCAACTTAGTTCATTCTGTGATTCTCCGATTCTTGACTCTGTGTGTGTTCAAACCTACACCAAAAACAGTACTCCCTAGTAGCACATCACATAAGGAGCTGCGTTCAAATCCCCTGTTTACGTGGAGATACCTGAATGTGCAACCTGCCCTTTCCAAGGAGTGTATTTTCCCAACACAGAATCACAAAGGTTGGAAAGGACCTCCCTGATCGAGTCCAGCTTTTGGTGTCAACACCATGATGTCAACTAAACTCTAGTTCTAAGTGCCACATCCAGTTGTTTCTTGAACACTTGCAGGAATGGTGATTCCTCTGCTTTGCTGGGCAGCACATTCCAATGCTTAGCCACACTTTTTTTCACCTGAAGAAGTTCAGTGATGCTTCTGATGTCTACTTGTCCCATCACTGGGAGAAGAAACTGACCCCTACCACGCTATGACCTCTTTTCAGTTAGTTGTAGAGAATGATAATTCTCCCCTTTCTCCAGGCTAAACAACCCCAGCTCCTTCAGCTGTTCCTCAAATGACTTACATCATGACTTAATATCTATCTGCCTACCTTCATGCCGTAGGTTTAAATTGTGAGTGATATACGAAGACTATGTTGTAAGCAGTGAAAAGGTGAACAGAAAATGGTAAACCATGCCTAGTGTCTCTCCTTCTTACTGTGTAATGTCCTCATTTCCCCAGTCATCCCTTTCCTTCTGAAGGCAAGGGCTCACCTGATTGCAAGGTGAACAAGAACGTTCTTACAAGGGTAGCATAAGAACATTTATGACTCCTCAGGAGCACTGCACCTTCCTTGAAGACTTCATGGCATCTCTTTTACCAACTGATCTCAGCACTCTGTATTCAAGGGTGCTGGACTTCATTAATCTTAATTACCTACCTATCCTTATGCATCAGAGGGAGTTTGACTCTAAGGCATCCAGAGGAGAGATAAGTTCCCCCATTTCCCTCTTTCCACCACTATGTAACAGCTACTATAATGGTCATTCTTCTGCTCTGTACACAAAGACAAATTTTCTGACTTTTGAAGTCATCAGCCCCAAGGAATTCTCCTGAGTTGTGGATTTCCCATTCTCTCCATATGTGCTTCAAAAAGACCTGCCTTGAATTTGTTTTGAACATTCACTCCACGTATTTCCAATATAAAGATAGATTGCAGATGTGTATAACATATATTATACATAACAGCTGTATCTGTAGACAGATAGATGGATATGTATATTAGCATTATATAGAATTATATAGATAAATATGCATTTTTCAGTATCCTCTTGCCCTTGCACTGAAAGCTGATGGTTATTTTCTGACAAATCTCTGATTATATTTTTCTCATCAAAATTTTGTCTTCCTAGCTGAAATCTGCATCAATCTCTAAAGATTAATAAAACAAAGAGGCAGTACTGGAGGCTGCTGGAGGATATTTTTCTTTTAAGTTCTGATAAACTTAAGTGCTGGTCATTAATTTTTGTGTCCCAGAGTGCCTGGAGCCTCCAGAATAATTTCATTCCAACAACTTGCATAAAATTTTGCACTGCACTTTGGATCCAAGCCAGGTTGTCAGGATTGTTATTTATTGCAACTAGTAAAAATGATTCTCAGCTGCTGTAATTTGGAGACATTTGAATGACTTTGGTGGAGCAGTGCTCGTTTGGCTTGGCAGCCCAGCAAATACCCTGTAATAAGAAATAGCAATGCTGACATATCAGCTACCATCACAGCAGTTACCAGTGGATTTTTAATTACTCAGGGGAGGAAGGGCAAAAAGAACAAGGCAGCCTTCTTACAAAGACATTGTGACTTAACTGCCTGGGTCAAGGTTCTAACATTGTAAGTCTCCATTTTCAAGCACTTTCATGCTCACACATTCCAGGGTTTTTTTCAGCTTTTCTTGAAATCCATTAAGCAGCCCATGGCCACCTGTACTGATTAAACCCATCTTTTTTTACTATGGGGAGCTAAGGCCCTCCTTGGGTCCTAGCAAAGCCAAGAGACAGTTACCCAAGAGGGAAGGTGCAGTCAATGAAGGAGAAAAGGGCGTGGTAAGGTGGTGATGCTAACAAGCCCCATCAGTCATTGCTGTTAAGAATGGTCAGTGGTTTGAGACTAAGAAGAAACCTGCAGGGGCAGGCTATTGTGTCCTGTTGTGTAAATGTTTCAAGCCACCCTAGGCTGCTGTCTGACATGAGAATTCATGAAAATTTAATCTCTTCAAGCAGAAGGTATATGCTCTACTATAAAACTATAAAAAGATAAGCAGAAACCTCTGAAAATTTTTGAAAATATGTCCAGGTTCTTCCCGAGACAATCCATTCTTCATCTCAGCCACTGTATGCTTGTAGAGCAGAGCTTAATATTCATGCCTGGAGAAACACAAGCTAAGGTTGGCCTAAGCTATAGCCTTCATCTCCTTGCTTCATGGAGCATTTGCTTTTAGGATAGTCAGCTGGCTGGCAGACCCTGAGCCTTACCAGTCAACCTGCACCTGAGCTGCATGAGCATGGGAGATCAAATTTATCTTCTTCCTATGTGTACTTAACTCCTGGTCTAAGTGAAGAAAAGCTGACAACTGTGTCTTTCTAACCAATATGGAATAGGTGGCTGACTCCATGATTTTTCTGTAATGATCTCTTCTCATATAAAACCTTTCTAGCTGACATAGCTAGACAATGATGTTATTCTACCCCTCAAATAAACAGAGTTCCAAGCTCTTAAAATCAAAGAGTGTATCTCCTATTATTCCCCAATCCTACTATATACCAATGTCTTTGCTGACTGCATATTTGTGCCCCCTGATATTTTTGCTTAATTTTTAATGTGCTGCATTTGATTTCATGTTTCCCTATTTATCCTGGTCACCCAATCAATGTGTTAAATAATCACACAGAATCACAGAATATGCTGAGTTGGAAGGGACCAGCAAGGATCATCAAGTTCAGTTCCTGGCCCTGCACAGCACCATCTTCAAGAATTACATCGTGTGCCTAAGTGTATTGCCCAAACATTACTTGAGCTCTGTCAGGCTGGTGTTGTGACCACTTCCCCAGGAAACCTTTCCAGACACAAGTTCAGGCCATTCCTTTGGGTCCTGTCACTGTCACCACAGAGCAGACATCAGTACCTGCCCCTCCTCTCCCACTCATGAGGAAGTTGTAACTGCAATGAGGTCTACCCTCAATCTCCTCTTCTCCAGGCTGAACAGATCAAGTGACCTCAGCTGCTCCTCATATGGCTTCCCCTCATGACCCTTCACTTCCCCTGAAGACCTTTCACCCTCTTAGTTACCTTCCTTTGGACACTTTCTGAGTGCTTAATATCTTTCTTATATTGAGGAGCCCAAAATTTCACACAACATTCTAGGTGAGACCACACCAGTGCAGAGCAGTAGAAAACTTGAGGTGGTACACCCCTGCATAAAATCAGACCTGTTAATACGACAAATTTTTTTGTGCTCTATGGTTTCTGATACCAAGATTATTTGCAGTGGCTGTAAGTTATGGCATTCAGTTAGGTCATTTATTGCTTTTGAGATCTCTCCAGCCATTATGGACAAAAGCTTAACTGGGGTAGTAGCTCAGTGTGGCTCCACTGACTTCAGTTAACCAACACAGATTTCTGGTCCTGCATCTTTTTCTCTTTCTCTTTTGCCTTCTCCTCAGAATCTCTACAAGGATAAAGGAGAATGAGATTTTCAAACCTGCTGAAGTGCATGGGGCAATGAGCTCTCATCAACGCTAACAGGAGCAAGATAGCAAAATGTCTTATTGGTTTTGCAGATTCAAACGTTAATGTTTAGTAGGTTAAAAGGATTCCTTCCCATGATGCAGCATTACAGAGTAATCCAAGACCATCTGAAGTCAAGATAGTTTTGCATTGATTGGATAAGTTCATGACTATCATGATAGGTTCATCCCAGCTTAATGACTTCTCCAGGTCTTTCTGCAGCACCTACAGAACAGCCTGGCTTCTCACTTTCTCTCTCATTAGTATGAATCTGACATGCTGGGTGATATAGAACTGACTCAGCAGCTACCAAATGTTTTATTCTCTTTCTTTTTTTTTATGTTAAAAAAATAAACAATTGATTGTAGCTCATGTTTCCACCTTTTATTTCGCTCCTTGAGGTCAATACCACTGTCACTGGAAGAGCATATTGCAGAGCCTGCATATCTCTTCTGGTGTTATTTTTACATACCACTTTTGGTCTCAGGGAATCTTTTCATCCTTGCTTCACTGATGTTTAGTTATGTTTTAACTGGATATACTTCAGTGAATACCTCCCCACTCTATTTTTAAGCACATGCTGTTTTTGTGGAAAGAGGGGAGGGTAGTGAGGGTGGAGAGAACAGCAATTATGGCAGAAATCAGGATTTGAGGTGAATCTCACATGTGCATTGGCAGAATCATAGGCAGATGAGGAGAAACATAAAATACTAGAGCATAAAACCATCAGGCTTACAGAGCTTCAGATGGGTAGCAACTAAATTAACTCCCAAAATCCTAGCTGAGGTTTACTTTGCTGGCTGAATAAGTACTGGACTCAGAGATTCCTGTACTGCCCTGTGCTTGTGATCACACATGAGATTATGTCCAATGTGCTTTCCACGTTACTACCTAAGTTCAGAACTATGCAGCTTCTTTCCATATTCTTGGGATTTAAGCAGGCAAATAATAAGAAGGGAAATAAAGTGGCAGACCCAGAAAAACGTGAAAAAAGCACTCAGAAGTACCTAATGTCACTGTAGTGTATTTCTGGTGGAGAAAAATTTTCTATTACTCATCAGACTCAAGAACACTCCGACCTCTGCTGATGTCTCCTCTCTACTTGCCAATGGTGGCATTAACCCTAAAGGGACACAAATGTTCCTTTAAAATGCCATGGCTAGGTTTATTACTCCTATAAAGCAAAACAGATGACACTGCTCTTGGGCTCTGAAGACAATGCGCTGCTTCCTGGGGCATCTCCAAGCAGCAAAACAGAAAGGCAGGGGACCCTGCCAAACACAGGCATAAAATGTGCCACCTGTGGCTGGAATCATGGATGTGATGTGGTTAGATGTGCACTGGGAGAGGGACAAAGGACCTCTCTACTTCAACTACAGCAGTCTCAGGGAGGGGCAGCAATTTTTCCCTCATACCCGTTGCTGGTGCGGGGATGCAAGAAGCCATAGTGACATCAGCCAGCCAGCCAGCCTGCCGAGGGGATGTTCATCTTGTGAAGCTTGGCTCAGCTCTGAGCAGCAAGAAGTGTCACCATTTCCCAGAAGTTTAGCTGACAATAGCAGTGATTGCAAATGCTAAGCAAAGTGCTTTTTATCACATTTTGCTAACAAAGCAAGGGCCAGGTCATTTTTGCCTGTTGAGATATAAATATCTTAATTAGATCTTTGAAAAAGAAAAAGAAGAAAATCTAAAAGCCTGGAAGGTATTTTATTATTTCTTTTTTATTTTTAGTATTAAAAGTATAGCTCAAGTAGTGCTGGCACCAGGATGCATAATCCACTTACCAGGGCAGAAAGGGCTCTGAAGCTGCACCACAAATGCATCATTTGATAACAGTAATGAAAAAGACACCAATCTATATCTGCAAATAGCATTAGAACTGACTTGGTTTGAGGACCAAAGGAAGCTGATGCTGAATTTATGAGGCTAATATCTCAAACATTTGAGACTAGTGCTTTCTTTCCCCCTCTGTTTTGTTTCATCCTCCCTTACTTTTTTATTTTTAATAACTTGACCCTCTTTTTGGGTCAGCTCTTTGCCCCATAATGAAAGCAATTTAGTCAGGAAAGGCTGCAGAGTGAAGTGGGCCTGCCTTGTCCCAGGGGCTGAGTGGGATCAGCCAGCGCGTGCTCATGCACCCTGCCCTGCAGGTCTTGCTCCAGCACTCCATGGTGCACATGCTTTGGGATGCACACACCTCTATCCATGTCTGCAGTGCAGTGCGGGGCTGGAAAAGCTACAGAGCCACATGGGAGCTAGGGACCCATCCAGCTAGGGACCCATCTGACATCTGTCATCTGACACTGTCCATCATACAGCTCCTCAAAGGATCCTCCTAAAGGAGGAGTGAGCTGCTGGGGAAAATATTGGGCATCAGGAGTGAGCAGACATGGTGAAGAGAGAAAAAAAATACACTACTGCTTCACAGTGCTTCTTTCAGCTTATGTTTCCAGCTGTGGCAGCAGGAAATGCTGCATCAGAAAAAGGCCCATTCCCTTACATGAGTTTCTCCATTTCTCTGTGAGACAGTCTGCTGTCACAACCTCCTACCCCAGCAAGTTCCAAAAATTCCTTTCCCCTCTGTATACCCCTCTGTATAGGAAGCAGTTTCTTTCTTTTCTGTTTTAAACCACCCTATTGGATCCAGTGTTGCAGGATTTGATGAGCTATAGTTCCACTTTAAGCCTGTGTTCTTCTTTACTGATTTTTCATTTGCCTGTCTCATATCCTTCAGCTGAGTCCCAGACTAATAGCTCCTACCTTTTTAGTGTCCTTTGAAAGTAACTTTTTCATCTCCGCAGACATTTTAATTGCTCTTTTCTTTCCATTCTGTGCTTTCTTGGAGACAAGACTGGCATTCTCTGCTCAAAATGCATTAAATTTTCTCATTCACCTAATTTTCCAGCATTTTGATGGACATGCTGAATAAACCGATGCCAGCACTTGTTTTTGGAGGACCTTCCACGAAGATCCATCAGGCAAATGGGGCAGCAGCACACAGCTTTACAAAACCATGCCTTTTTTTCTCTGTGCTCTTTTTCCACTGTGCTTGGCCATGTGCTCTGTGATTTTATTCTTGACCGTAGACTTCTATCATCTTCTCAGGAGCATAAGTCACTTACTGTTTGGTAGCTCCAGCAGCCACCTGACACCCTTGCTGTTTGCAGTGACAGTTTATGCACCTTACGTAGCAGATCAGTGGGCTCACACCTGAGCTCCCACTCAGTTTTCCAGTGAAGGCCATCTGGTCACAGGAACTTGTTAATATCTTATTAACCATGGAGCCCTACACTTTTCAGGCTTTCAGGCTCCTGGAATTGATGCAGACTGGCACTTATAAAATAGATCTGCCTCCTGCCACACACCAAGCAGCTGGAATGGAAGGTGACCCCTTTCTCAGTGTGACCGTGCTCTCTATTTCTCCACTGACACTTAGAAACACCACCTGTGAGTCAAATCCCCCTTGTAGGCCATGCCAACATGAGCAAAGTGCTAGCTCCCAGCTCAGAGATGACATACTCCTCTACAACTTTTCTCATTTCCCATGACAGCAGAAAATTTCCATTATGATGAGCGACAGCCAATCCTTTCTGCATGGGTTCCTCTTCTCCAGAAAGGTGTCCTGGATTCTTACCAACTACTTCTTAATAGTATCACCTACCAAAATGCAAGAGTCTGAATTTCTCTGCTGGCTCCTCAGCCCCATACAAGACAGGATTTCAGGCAGTGCTGACAGAGAAATCACAGCCTCCAGTCCCCAGTTTCAGCACTGAAGTAGTAAAGTTCACCTCCCAAGGCAGAAGTAGCTTAGAGAAATTATGCTTCATAGGCAAGGCCCACTACAATGCTGCAGAGGGGTCTTCCTTATGATCAGTGGGTGTTAGTGATGGCCCAGGTACCCAGGAACCTCCTGATTATTCTTGATCTGACCCTGGCAATGGAGATCTGGCATCAAAGGTAATCTTTCCATTCAGGACTTTGCATGTCCAAGCAGATTTCTTCAAGTATGCTGTAAGACATTGTCTGACACCTTTGTGACAGCTTGAAGGGCACTTTGAGATTTTTGCACTATGTGAAGGCTCCCAGGAAAATGACTACTGGCTGCTTTAGCTCCATAGCTCTTAACATTATGGATCATTTTAACGGGATTTCTAACAAACCTTAGAAGAATACTTTGATCTGAATGGGGTCAGACAGTGGAGCAGGGCCTAGATCAATTTGTCTGTTTTAAAGAAAACAGGGTGATGGTAGGACCTCCAAGGCTCTTGAAAAATATGGGGACAAAGTGGAGGTAGTTTTTTAGAAAACACACCTAAATATCAAGCCTGTCATTTGTGCTTATTTTTGTGAGTTCTTCCTTATACCCTCACAATAAGCTACAGGAGGAAATTGCATCTCCAGAAAGTTGGCTGAGCTGCAAATGCTGCACAGCGTAGCTAAGGAACCCCTGGGGTTCTGGAGGAAAAGTCATTCAGCAGGTTGGTGCTGTAGGGACACAGGAGAGCTGACAGAAGTAGCAACCATGGATAAACAGCAAGAAAGACTACTCCCAGGAAGGCAAGGCAACTGCATCAATATTTCTGATTGGCTGATGGAAATTATCTGTTTTCTCATAGGACTTTGTAAGGTACTGACTCAGGAAAGAAGTAGAGACCTTTTTGCTTAATATAGTCTAAAGCTGGGTTGCTTTTTCTTTATTTCTGCTGTTTTGGTTTTTTTTTTTCTAGTTTGTTGATGGAAAGCTTACTTAGTCCTTTTCTTTTACTAAACTTAAGCCAGGTTTTCATGCTAAGCAGCTGCTGACTCTCTTACATGCGGTTCTACACAGTCTTGCAAAAAGCACAAGCTGACCCAATGCTGAAAGTGGAGTTACAGAGTTACAAGCTTGAAGTCATCAGAGAGGCAGAGGAAAGGTGGAGCTCCCAACAGGAACAGCTAGACAAGTGCAAATCAGCTAGGAAAAAACAGCAGCATTTCCTTGCAAGTCCTAAGGTGTAACTGTTGAGAAAGAAGTAATCTGGTACTTTATTGGTTTTGCTAAAAACATGGAAAAGGAATGATTGGTCTCTATAGTACCCAACATGCCTCAGTTTATTCAGTTACTCTAAGGTGTCAAGAGCTCCAGCTGGCGTCCATCATTCTCTCGGGAGGAGCCCAACAATAGTGTCCACTCATCTATGCTTGTGAAAAAGGATGCAACAACCCAGACAGAACTTGCTAAAAAACACATAGATTTCCAGGCATCCAGCTATAGGGAATGCCTAAGCTTTCCACTGGATTGTAGCAGAGACAGCAGTTGTGTCAGATGTGATCAGGTGGATAACCTTCTCAGCCTGGCAGCAGACCTGAAAGATAAAGTAGAAAGTTTAAGGGGTATTACAGCACTAGAAAGGGTGATAGACTGGTGGAACCAAGCTCTGGCCTCCATGAGACAAGAGCAGTGACCAGAAATAATGCAAGATCAAGGGAATCTTCTGTCCATTCTTGAGCAAGGAGGTAGTAGTTGTAAAGAAAGGAGCAAAAGGAGCATAGTCCGTGCTTGGGGTGCAAGCAAAATCGTTCTTCGCCTACCTTAGTCCCCCAGTGAGGTGCACGTGCACAAAAATTTTGTGCCTTTGTACATGGAAGACCAGCCAAAGGATGAAGAGGATGAAAGTCTGGTAACACCCCAGGCATCACCACAATTAGAAATGTGTACTTCTTCATATTACAACAACTTCCAAGATGAATAAAACAAGGCTTATATTTATAGGTATTTCCCTTCCAAGGAGAACACATGACCCAATTTGCTGACTGGGCCCAATCCTGGGAGAGTGTCTGATGACTCTCTGGCAACTGGGTTAAGGACATCAGCAGGAAACTTCCTAGCCTGGTGAGGCCCCCAGACTACTACTGGATCAGGGCATCTCACCTCCCACAAGAGTTTATCTGCTGTTTATTTACCAGTCAGCTCAAACAGGACAAGCTGTCTTGCAGTGAGTTATTTTGGTGCCATGAGGTTAACACTAGTCTGGCATCTCCCGGCTGCCAATAAACATCACTGCTAAAGTGAGAGATCCAGAAAGATAAGCTGGATTTCCAGCTAACAGACACCTCCCTTTATGATTATAAAAGCAACACCACATAAAGTGGAAATCTGCACATTTCTTTGGAAATGTGTGGAGTTTCTCCCATGAGTGGAGTTTCTCCCCATTCTCCTGGGGATGCTTACTTCCCAGTTACTCTCCAGGGGTTAAGTGAAGGGAATCTGTGTACATTATTGGCATTACCGTGGTAAGTTACATTTGACTCTTAATCAATACTGTTTCTTTTGCTGGCTTTAACATAGGTACCTTATCGTATATATAGTATGTTATGCTGTAATCTACTAGTAGCTCTTTTTACTTTTGTATTGTGTAATAAGTAAGTCTGATTAAGTTCTTTCATCTGTTATCTCTTGTCTCCTTAATAAACAATTCATTTTTAAAATAGGCATGATCTGCCAGTCTTAAGACTTGTAGGCCAGAGCAATTACTTACATTCAAACTGCTGCCAAAATCTGAGGCCAAGGCAAGGCTTATCTGAAGTTCACACTTGTCCTGTGACACCTACTCAATACTGATCTTCCTCACTGGGGTAAATGAAGTGGCAACATAGAGTTTGAGGACAATCAAAAATATCTTCGGGATCTTGGGAAATTTAGTAAGGAAATCTGAGATACAAGTTGTATTCTCTATACTTACAGCTGAAGGCAGCAGCATTGGGTGAATCTATTAATGCAGGGCTGGTGCTACTGCTAAAATTTTGGTGGTTTTGAAAATCAAAGGCCTATGCAGCACTAGGCATGCTGGCATCAGACGGGATTCAAACCCCACTGCCCCCAGTTTCTCAGTGAGGAATCTGCTCAGGAACTAGTAGGGCTGATTTGTCCCGGGCAAGTGGGATGAGATACAAAAGTTAGAGGGACAGGGTGCTAGGGAGAGAGGTCTGCCAGTGACTCCAAACTGCCAGACACACAAGAGCATACTTGCAGTCTTACAGAGACAATCCAGGGACCCTTGAGATAACAGAAGCCAGCAGGGAAACACCAAAGAAATATTTCAAAGGAATTCAGAGGTGCTCCTCTAGGAAGGTGACCTGTCTGACAGACCTGCCAAAGTGCCTCTACACCAATGCACACAGCACTGGACAACAAACAGGGGGAATTGGAAGCCACCAGCTGGAAAGTTGGTGCTGGAAAGTTACAAGCTGCTTGCCATCACTGAAACTTGGTATGAAACCCATGACTGGATTGCCATTACCAACGGCTACAGACTGCTCAGAAGAGAAAAGAAAGGAAGGAGAGGTGGAGGGGTTGCTCTCTACACGAACAGTTGGATTGAGTGTGAAGAGCTGTCTCTGAAGAACAGCCATGAACAGGTTGAAAGCTGATCTGTCAGGATCAGAGACCAAGGCAGCAAAGGGAACCTCATCGCTGATGTCTACTACAGACTGCCTGATCAAAGTGGAGTCTGCAGTCATGAAGAATATGGGAAAAGTGAGGAGCAAAGTTACACCCTTGAACTTCAGGAAAGCAAACTTCCAATTCTTTCAGGATACAGTCAATGGGACCACCTGGGAGACCTCCCCTCCCAGGAACGAGAGAGCAGAACAGAGCTGGAAATCTTTAAAGACGCCCTCCATAGAGTAGAGGAGGGGCAAGAAATCCAGCAAGGAAGACAAGATACTGGGATGGGAGGGAACAGCTGATTAAACTAAAGGGAAAGAAGGCAATTTATAGACAGTACCCACAAGGACAGATAACCTTGGATAAGTGTAGAGATGATGTTTGGTTGCACAGGATGAGGTGAGGAAGGCCAAGGAAAGCTGGAAGTGAACCTGGCAAAGGATGCAAAAAGTAAAAGGAAGGGCTTATACAGGTATGTTAATCAGAAGAGGAAGGTCAAAGAAGGCATACCCTCCCTGATGAACAGTGCTGGAAAACTGTAAGTAAGGGATGAAGAAAAGCCCGAAGTACTCAGTAGCTCAGTTATTCAGTAATTTTTTGCCTCAGTCTTCAATGGCAACCTCTCTTCCCACACTTCTTGAGTGGATGAACTTCAAAAGGGAAACTGGGGAAGTCAAGTTCTTCCCACTGTAAGTAAAGACCAGGCTTATGACCACCTGAGGAACTTGAATAAGTGGGACCCAATGAAGTGCATCCCAGAGTCCTGAGGGAATTGGCTGATGTAGTTGCCAAGGCATTCTCCACGGTATTTGGACTCCAAAGTCTTGGCATTCAGGGGAAGTCCCAGCTGACTGGAAAGGGGAAAACATTGTACCCATCTTTTAAAAGGATAGAAAGGAGAACCCAGGCAAGCAGGGACCTCTGAGCCTCACCATGTGCCTGGGAATATATCATGGTACAGGTCATCCTAGAAGCTGTGCTAAGGCACATGGGAACAGGGAGGGGATTCAAGACAGCCAGCACAGTTTCACCAAGGGCAAGTCCTGCCTGACCAACCCACTGGCCTTGAATGATGGAGTGACCATGCTAGTGGACAAGGGAAGGGTTGAGATGTCATTTATCTGAACTTCTGTAAGAACTTTCACACCATCCCCCACAACTCTAAATAGCAGAGAGCTAGATTTGATGTGTGGACTGTCCAGTGGATGAGAAATTAGTTGGATAGTCACATCCAGAGGAAAGTGGCCAATGGCTCAGTGTCCTGATGGACATTGATGACAAGTGGCCCCTCAGGGATCCAAATGGAGACCAGTGCTAATTATTATCTTCATTAATAACGCAGTGGAAGGGATCGGGTGCACCCTAAGCAAATTTTTAGATGACACCGAGCTGAGTGCTGTGGTTGACACACCTGAAGGATAGGATGCCATCCAGAGAGACCTGGACAAGACAGAAAAGGGGACCCATGGGAAATTCATGATTTTTAACAAGTGCAAGATGCTGCACCTGGTGAGACCCCAGCTGGAGCCCTTCATCCAGCTCTGGGGTCCCAGCACAGGAAGGACACGGAACTGTTGGAGGGAGTCCAGAACAGGGACATCAAGATGATCAGAGGGATGGAGCACCTCTACTATAAGGAAAGGCTGAGAAAATTGGGATTCAGCCTGGAAAAGAGAAGGCTTTGGGGTGCACTAATTGTGGCCTTCCAGTACCTGAAGGGAGCCTGCAAGAGAGATGGAGAGAGACTTTTTACAAGGGCATGTTGAGACAGGACAATGGGGAATGGCCTCAAACTGAAATTGAGTACATTTAGGTAAGAGATTGGGAAGAAATTCTTTAGGACTGGTGACACACTGAATCAGGTTCCCCACAGAAGTTGTGCATGCCTCATCCTGGAAGTGTCTCAAGGCCAGGTTGGATGGGGCTCGGAGCAACCTGGTCTAGTGGAAGGTGTCCATGCCCATAGCAGGGGGGTTGGAACTAGGCAGTCTTTAAGGTTAATTCCAACTTATGCCATTCTGTGATTCTATGATTCTCTGTTCTTTCTTTCTTTCTTTCTTTCTTTCTTTCTTTCTTTCTTTCTTTCTTTCTTTTCTTTTCTTTTCTTTTCTTTTCTCTTTTCTTTTCTTTTCTTTTCTTTTCTTTTCTTTTCTTTTCTTTTCTTTTCTTTTCTTTTCTTTTCTTTTCTTTTCTTTTCTTTCAATAAACCCATGTTTCATAATCCAAATTTTTAAAAGGGAAAAGCTAGATCACTGGATATCAGATAATCATTTTCTGTTTCAGTCTGACATTCTATTAATATGACCACTAAAATTTAAAAGCAGTTATTGCTGCTGCAGTGAAGTACTGGTGAAAAGTTTCCTATATGTTCTACACACAACTCTCAGCTGAAGTTAAGCTACATGTTTCTGTTAAAGGAAGTGGAGAAATTGCTTTTCTCAGCCTCAGCTGCTGAAAATAACTCATTGCTTTTCTGAAAATGCAGTGTGTGTGTTTTCTCCACCTGTGAGAAGGAAAGAACATACTGTAGGGGAGGTCAGGTTTCCTGTCAAAGTGGATGTTCTCAAAACCTTCACTTAAAAAGAAAAATAAACAAAAGAAAACCTGGTGTTCTGCTCTTACGTTGTGACTCCAGGAGTTGGAACTTTGGCTCACATCTTGTGGTAGTACTGAGCTGGATTATGAACTCCTCATCTATCAGCCCAGGAACAGGTCACAGTAGGCAGCCAGTACCACTTCCCATTTCACATTAAAGTTTCAGGTTTTCATTAAGGTTTGGGCCAGGAAGGTGCAACCTCTGCCAGAAAAGTACACAGAGGCATATTACTTGTGGGCAGTACAACAAATATTTCTGAGCTTCAGAGGGCCATGGCCACTGTCCTTGTCATGCTGCTGTGGCTGTGTCTGCCATGGAAATCACCTGCCTTGCAGCAGTTCTCAAGTCCTGTGCACACATAGTCTCTGTGTGTGAGCATTTTTATGACTTGGAGCATATTAGGTTTGCCTTACATGGGAATGGCTTCACTTAAGCATGTCCAGGACTGTGAGGGGTGACAGGACAGAGGGCTCCTCATGGTCAAGCTGCTTCCATGTTACATGCCACCATCACTGCCTCAGACTGCTTCCCTTCTACCATTAGGGCAGCAGCTGGTTATTGCTCAGGTCACACAAGGGATGGAAGGAAAAACATTCCCAACTTTCTGGGAGAGCTCAGTTGCAGGAAACACCAGTCCTTCCTTCTTTCTACCAGAAGGTAGAAAATATATTGACTTACCCTTTTTTTCATTTATGTACATGAAAATATGAGTAACTTCTCTTTATATCGACTTAAGTGAGTCTAGTTTAAAAAACTAGAAGTGATGTCTGAAAAGAAAAGGGAACCCTGAGCCAGTGCAAATCCTTAACTGTGCCCTGGGGAAAGGGGTGTTTTGAAAAGGTGAAGTGAATTTGGGAGAGCAGTCACTTTCAAAAGCACAGAGAGAATATTTTCCTCATTCAGGATCACTTCTTTTTCTGTTCAGAGCTGAGAACTGGAAGGCAAAAGGAAGGGCAGAAAAGTTTAATTTTCCCCTTCTAATCTATGAATGTAAACAAGATGTAAAATGAGATTTATTACTGTTAAAATCTTGACGGTCATTCTGACCAGGAGTTAAATTTAAATAACTTGCTAAGGATCATATTACTTTTGTTTAACCAATCACTTAGTTTTAAATGCTGGACGTATTTTGATAAACCTTTCATTTTGCATTATACACTCCATGAAAATATGAAAGTAAAAAGAAAAAATGAGGTACCATTCTTCACACATACAAAACCCCAGCTAAAATGCTGTTTGGAGGCTAACCAAAACCCAGTTCCTTTCCAGAATTTTAATCAAGCTCACAAGAGCAACTAACCAGGAAAAGCAAATGGGCCTTCACCAGCCTCCAGAATCATAAAGAAAGTAAAAGTTTTTAATCTGAATTAACATGTTAAACTTTGCAAATGAATTAATAGCTGTGGGTTATGAGTGTATCCCCAGCTCAGCCAAAAGATATGCTGGAGTTTATCTGCAAATGAGAATCAGACTTTCTTTGAGAAAAAAATAAAAATGTAAGTCCACACATAGCAAAATGTAAGCAATGATTTAAACTCAAGCTCTCTGCTTTTTGATTTAAATCATGATTAAACATGATGCTTTAAATCTTCATGATGAATTAATTTCCCCTCTCTGCGGGACTCTCCTTGTTAAACTGACACATCTAAATTCTCCATCAGAAAGGCTCAGCTATTAGTTAACACAGGTCCCCTTGATGAAGTGGGGCAGGGTGGAAAGTTCAGTCCTGCATTCCCATCCCCCTTTTTTCCATTTAATTTTAGTTTCTTCTATTTGTTCTGTTATTATCACAGATTTATAGCTTCTTTGTCATAAGGAGTGCCACCTGCAGTTAAAATCATGGCAAGCAGAATAGAGATTGCCCAGAGCACATGGTAAAGATGTTTATCAAGCAAATTCAGATGAAGGTCATACTTCCCCTGGTTTTCTTTCGGGATCTGTGTCCATGTGAAACATCCTCCCCCTCAGCCTTGCTTTTCAGGCTTCTGTTTCATGGTACTCAGACCAAAATACCCAATACATTTGTTCAGATAGACTTGTGGCAGAAGATTCCCTGTGCAGCCTCATTCCTTCCAGAGTTACCCAGCAGGTCCCTGGTGTCACAGGAGAGAACAACTGACTCTCAGAGCACGTCATCACCACTTTGTACACTTTGTTTGAGCAGAGGCTGTCAGTTCCTTGTGAACTGGGGAGAAAGCAGACTTGCTTTCTCCAATAGCCACTTCAGCAGTCAAGGGTATCCTGACCCTCTCTAGCTGATTTTGAGCCCCACAACACCTGCGAACAGAGTCAGCTTAAAACACAACACAATCCACTTATCAGGGACCTAGGCCCAGCTGCACAGCAGCAACAAAATCTGCCTCTCCATGGAAGTGGGAATGTCTGCAGAGTACTCCCATGCCCACACACTCCCTAGGTCTCTGAACATATTGCCAAACCTACAAGAATTTATCTTAATGCAGTATTGCCCTGGGCCTTGAGGGGCTATTGCTTAGGAAGCCCTTCCCCTCCCCAGCCCTATTTATTTTAATACAGTGCTCTCCTGAGAACATGTTCATAAACATGGTAAAGTATGCTTCAGTCATCTTAGGTAATTCTTTTGAATGATTTTATATATACTTGTTAGAAACTAAATGAGGAGGGAAATGGCAAGTTTTTTACTAAAACACTTTTTCCTTTAGTAATCTCTAATGGTCGATTTGTTCGTTGTGTTTTATCATGCAGCTTCTTTTATTTATGCAGGTTTCTTTTATTTGCTGAGGGTCCATTATACTGGAGTTTTACTGCTTTCAGGTAACAACTAAGAAAAACCATATGAAGAATCCCTGGTACATAGCAGGCTTCTTTCATCACACACATGGCAGCAGACACACAATAGTAGGGCAGAAAGGTGGTTGCCAGTGAGAACTGTGCAGGTGACAATAGCAGACAACTCCCAGACTCAATGACTGAACTGAATGTGGGAAGGTGAAACTGACAGTTTTTTCACCAAACAAGACACCATGCAAAACCAGAACTCCCTGCAAATGTCGGGGAAGATGGGCCAGAACTTACTGACTTAATGGCATAATCTTATCTGCTACTGTAGGTAGTACTTTAACTGCAAATTAAAGTTTGGAAATGCTGTATAAGTGTCAGTTGCTTTTCAGTTTGATCCTGGATAGAATACTAATCTGAATATGAGAACATTAATAATGACCTGCAGCTTCTACTTGTGAGAAGTCACACAACACTAAATGCTTGCAAAACAGCACTCACCCATTTCCTTTATTTGTGTAAATAAAGTGTATTATTTCATACAGATTGATATTAATTTAGTGTTCCTAAGTAAAACAACTGATGGGGTATTATGGTCAATAAACTGTAGACAACTATTGCTCTGGAGTGAGCCCAGATGTTTGGAAATATGGCCTCTCACAACAGGATGTGTTACTATGTTGTATGGATTTATGGTTTTCATTTTCTTCCTTTTGTGCTTCTTGACTGTCACTGATATTGTCATTTTGCAGCTAGCTTATGCTTGCATCCCAAAGAACCTGCAGTGGACTGAAAAGGAATATTTCCATCAGTTTCTGTCTCTTGGAGCATAATGGTTTTTAGGATGATAAAGGCATTCATAGGATTCTGCATGCCAGAAGTGCTGCTGAACTCAGTCTCTGTTGTGTTAGGCAATGCAGAGCAGGTGTTCATCATAGACAGGACTTGTCCGTGACTGCCTATGCCACATACCCTCCATGTGCCTAAAAAGCTTCCTGGGCCATATGGGCTATTTATACAGTCACAGAGTACTGTCCTGGATCCAAGAGATAGAGCAGCATCAGGTGATCACAAAAGCAGATCACGCTTCATTGTACAGAGCAGTATCGCTCCGCAAATCTGTCCTGAAGGGAGAACTGTTTTCTGAACCCAGATTAAAGTTTGGTATTAGGTCTCACTGAGTTGTGCCAGAGGCATCCACATCAGTGGAAGGTTCATGCCATAGAAGTCTTCTCATGACTATGGCTGGTTACAGGATTGATGTTGTGGAATGGTAACATTCTTCACATCTGTCTTTTAAAATAGTGTTTAAATAACACAGAGTTTGGTGTTAATTTGTAAATAAACCATGAAATTTTTCATGAGCTAACAATTCATGCTTTCTTGAACATAATACAGTGGCAGGTTTTGCCTTTGTTGTACAAAAAGGATTGTGAAGAGACAACAGTTCATAAGTGCAGCATAACTAAAAGCAATTCACTCATGCTCACATTTGCTTGAGCTTCTAGAAATCTGAACAGTTAACTCACTTCTTGCCCTCACAAGTATTTGGGCACATCATTCCCATGACTACCTGTCGCAGGAAAATAAACAGTCCTTTGAGTACCTCCTTCAAAGCATACTAGAGAACACTTGTGTTTTATGCAAGCAATCATGAGATTCCCCGGGCTGACAGGGCAGGAACCACAACTGACTATGCCAGAAGATGTTTCTCAAATGAAGGACCATGTATTTTAATTTTCCTGCCCAAGATCTCAGCTGAGATACCGCCCAAGCAAGGGCTTATTCCTCTCTCTTTACACGTAAATAAGATGCAGAGCGCATACATCGCTTTAAGAGAGTTCTCTCTGTTCGAGAAGAGTGAGAGCTACCCAAGTGTCCAACAGCAGCAAGAGGAAGAGCCGCGGGGCGCACGGCAGCGGCAGCAGCCGGACAGCGGTGCCCTGCGGAGGGACAGTGCCTGCCCTGCGGTGGGACAGTGCCTGCCCTGCGGAGGGACAGTGCCTGTCCTGCGGTGGGACAGTGCCTGCCCTGCGGAGGGACAGTGCCTGCCCTGCGGTGGGACAGTGCCTGCCCTGCGGAGGGACAGTGCCTGCCCTGCGGAGGGACAGTGCCTGCCCTGCGGTGGGACAGTGCCTGTCCTGCGGAGGGACAGTGCCTGCTCTGCGGAGGGACAGTGCCTGCCCTGCGGAGGGACAGTGCCTGTCCTGCGGAGGGACAGTGCCTGCTCTGCGGAGGGACAGTGCCTGCCCTGCAGTGGCACCTGGTGGCCCCGCAGGACACCTACACCGCGGAGCAGGCGCCCCGCGCCAGCAGCACGGGCGAGCGCTCCTCTCCCGCGGGGATTTGACGGGATAATTTTTGCTGCTCGGTTAGCCGGGGGAAGGCGGGGCGGGGGGCAGCGGGGAATGGGTGTTGTTAAATATTGATATTGATTCTGAGGATGCGGTTGGCTGAGGCATCATGGATGTGAATTCAGGCTAATCGACACAGGATGTATTGACCGTGAAATGCATCCGCGGGGCTGAGTCAGTCCCGGCATCTTTCAAGGTTATCTTGCTCCATCTGCTACTGCGTGTCTGGGACAACTTTACAATCAGTCCTGCTGCTGTCTGGAACATTGGGATGTTGATGCACAGTACAGCATTCTGGGTGCCCACAGCTGTCCTTACGCGTGGCAAACCAAAGGACAGACCTATTTTCCCACATTAGGCCGTCTCCACCCATCCACCCCGGATATCCTTCATGCACCACTGCTGCCATCCAGCCCATGTCAGGGCAGATGTCAGGGCTTCCTCTGAGGACAACAGGTGAAATCTAATGTTTGGTCCCTTTACAGAAGAAGTCAGTTCTCAAAACTGGACTTCTAAAGTGGCAGAGTATTCAGATTATTCCAGATGTTTAATTAGTTAGCCTATTTTCAAAAGATGTCCCTAGCAAAGGACACTCAGCAGGACAACTGCCTAAGTCGGCAAAGAAACTGGAAAGAAATGCTGACAAGGATAATGTCCTCTGGCATCTTAGCAGTACAATTGGTCACGAGCAGAGAAAAAGCCGTCAGGAAGCTGAGTGCTACCACAGAAATGAGAAACCTCTCTCTGATGGCTTTTGCCCAGAGTACAGATAGGAGTACTTTCAAATAGCATCTTGCGAAAAGCTACAGAGAAAGCACAGTACCACCTCTGACTGCTCTCCATTGATGCTGGAGTGTACTTCAAAGGCAAAATACAGCCTAGAAGGATGAAGAGACAAGGAGTCATACACAAACCTTAGTCTGGCTTTAGAGAGCTGTATCTGATTCTCCAAAAGTAGAAACATTTCTATAGTCTTGCATCTTTCTATAGCACCTAGATCACTGCTGCTGCCGCTCCTATAGTGCTCGCCAGCATCGCCTGAGTTGGTTTCTGGCCCTGAAAACTAATTTTTTGCTCTAAAGCCCTAATGTTAGCTTGGAGGTATGTCTTTTGGACAGGTGGGAAAGGGGATGCTGGAACTGCTGCAGCATGTGGTGATAGATAAATACACCCCAGTAACCCTGATTGATAAGACTGAGTAGCTCTGTAGTCACCACCATTCTCCCATGATGCTACCCTGCATTTGCATTATCTACAGTCTTCTGTGTCCTGGAGCTCTCACCAGATGCCACACTGTGGGCTGGTGTTTCAAGAGTTAAGCCTTTACCATGTATTTACATTTATATTATTCTGATGATGTACAGCAACTCCTGAGTAGGATCATATTACATTACTCTAAGTGTAAACCCCTTTGCAATGCCCGAGCAGCATAAAGAGGATCCAGTGACTCAGGTTTCCTTCATGGTTGGTTCTTCATCACCAGGTTATTGGACAAATTTGCTTTTGGGCAAAGCTTTAATCCATTTTGATTAGCAATCCTAAAGCAGATGACACAACCCAGGTCACAACAACAAAACTAAGTTTTGTATTTGTGTGAATAAAGTAACACTATGTCCAGAGAGGGGGGATAGTGTATATACAGTCTCCCACTCAGTGTGGAGATGGGGTAGCAGCAATTTCCACCATGCCTGAGAGTTTTGAGAGCTCTTCCTATAGCAGCAGGAAAAGTCCAATTGTTCTCTTAAAAAAAGATTCTTAAAAACCCAACGCTAATAGCAAATTGTGTAGATATCATCTTCCATCACCTCTGAGCAGGGTAAGCCTCAAAAAGATGAGGTTTTTGTTCTCAAGTGCTTGCATGTTTGCTTTTTTTCACACCCTAAAATGACATTTAGGTCATCTATATAGTGGCACTTCCTATCTACCACAAGTACTGCCCTGTTGGACACACTGGTCTCCTGCACGAGGCTGAGGAGGTGCAGGACTGAGGGCTATCAATCAAAATGTTCCACAGCAAGCAGACAAAGACTTTTCTTTGGCCCTGTTCTGGCTATCCAAGGTGATATTTCAAGCCTTTGCTTCCTACTTGGAAAGAGTAGAGCCCAGTGACCAAGAAGCACTGCTGAGAATGGAGAGGAACCCTCCCTCAGTGACAATGGTCCCAGCAAAGCTGTCTTGTACACCTGTTCCCCATGCCCCAATGCCTCAAGGGTCTGGGACCAGACTCTCTGTGGCAGAGATTAATTTGAAACTGGAGCAAGGCTAGTTAGTTCAACCAAACTAAGGTTTGAAGAGAGCCTCAAAGCTGCACCAGAAGCAGTTCAGGTTGAAGATTAGGATGAATTTCTTCGCAGGAAGGGAGAACAGACACTAGAATGGGCTGCCCAGGGAGGTGGTGACTAGAGGTGTTTAATGAAAGACTGGACATGGCACATGGTGCCATGGTGTGGTTGACAGGATGGTGCTGAGTCATGGGTCGGACTTCATGAACTCCGAGATCTTTCTCAACTTCTTGGTCCTGTGACTCTGTAAAAGCGCAGTCCCTCAGTCACACTACCCTCTAAGTCACTCAAAACCAACAGTGACAAATGTCCCTGTGGCCACTGCCTGCTGCCTGTATCCCTGGTCACATTTTGACTGTGGGGTTTGATTTTAGTCATCAGACCAGACAGCCCAATTCTGACCCCTCAGACAGGAGAAAATTTTTTGTAAGATTAAGTATTTTGGGGCAATGAAGAGTCTCAGAGTTTAAACCTAATTCCATTATTACTGGGTTTCTGTGTGTACTGCTCTCACCCCCAGAATTAATCATCTTGAGTTTCTGTGGTCTTTGTACAAAACACATGGCATGGAGAGAAAGGATGCATTTTTGCTGACTCTGGGAAAATGGTAAACAACCAAATGTATATGTCAGGAACAGGGAGTAATAGCTTCAAATGCAAACAACTGTTAGCAGCACATTTTAGTGCATTATTAATTTACATTCCATGGAAAGTTTAATTTATGCAAAGTGAGATTTTTGTGGTGTAGCTACTAAAGGAATACATGATTCTGGAGATAACAAATCTATAGCAAGCCTGTGACTGCCAGGACTATTGGTTCCATCACAGTTTTTGCATACAGCTTGCAGTGTCCTTCTCAACATATCAATGTCTCTTATTGAGTCCAGTCTCATCCATATTTAAAAATAAAAGTCTTCTGAGGGCTACCCAGGCTAAAGAAATACCCAGAATGCCAAAATGTGCGCAGCAAAATATTCAGATAGGTTGCCAACTAAAGGAAAAAAACATACAATTGCCTTCCAAGCCTCATGACTCTGAACCAGTAATAACTGATGAACATCTCTCCAGCTGCTGCATCTCAAGCTGCTGCAGATCTAGTCCTGCTCCAATGACTCCCACAGCCAGTATCCACTGGAGGCCTGAGGACACCCTACCATCCAGCAGACACATGCTAGTGGGCCTGAAGGAGATGGCTTCTCTGCTGACAACATACAGCATTGAAAAGGATACTGACAAAGCTCCTGAGCTTTGGAAGTTTGCCAAAAAAACTATCAAACACAAACCACTTTCCTTAGGCTTCCCCAAACTGTATGCTGTATGCAATGTGTTTCGGTCCTCTGAGCCTACTGCCCCACTCATTCGTCCCAGGCTAGGGAGCCATTGCAACCACATTTCTGCATACGCAGGAGACCCAGAGCCCAGAATGATTGTTCTCTGTTGAAAACCATCAGAAAGGAATATGCAGCCTCTTCCCAGACTCTTGTCCTGCACCTGGGCTGAAGGATAAAACTTCTGGTTAAGTCTCTTTTGATTGTGCTTTTCCCAGACTCTCACGTAAGTCCAGGTTCAGGATGGAGAGCAGATGAAGGTAATTAACTTGGCATGTTTGTTTACTTTTGGTATGGAATGGAGAAAGCAAAATGAACTGGGTTTCATGGATTTGATGGTGCCCCAACTTAATGTTTCAGGGGAAAAATCCTGAGTTTAAAAAGACCAGTTACACAAATGTTTTTCATTCCACTTTACCTTGCAACCTTTAGCAATCTTCAGGTCAGTTTTTTCCTGCAGAATGTACATACATATATTAAACAAGACTGATTTCAAGACATTTGATTGATCAGATGTAAAATAGCGTCTTTACACCCTATCTTCTTCCAAGGCCAGAGAGTAAAGAGATCAGCAAATGTCCATTGGTTTTTAATAATTTATTCATTAATGCTGAGTTTAGAAGACTAACTTAAAACAAGGTCTGCACATGAGGCTTCAATAACTGGTTTAAAAACACTTAGGGGGACACAGCAGCATATATCCATACCACCCCACCCTACCTAGCCTTCCATCCTTTGTGCTCTGCAGAAAGTGCACCTGAGAAGGGTAGCTCAGGAGCTCGCTCTTTGCATTAATTACAGAGCCTGGCTTTAACCCTTGTCTGGTTTGTGAACAGTCCCCACAGAGCTGGGTAGCACGGCACTACAGTGTCAGTTATGAGACCTCCCCACCGTCACCTCACGCATATGCAGCAGCAACACACTTTTCTACAGAAGCACACCACCACCTTCATTGTATTTCATGTCAGGCTGACACCATGCTGCTTACAAAACAGAGTATCACGTGCTCTGCAAATGTGCACTACCAGCATCGAGATCTTTGCTTTTCTTTAATGCCTGCCACAAGCAAGCATTCAGCTTTGTTTCTCTGTAAATGCTGCATGAGGGAGGAAAGCTGGGATTTGACCTCTGAAGGCCACAATGCACAGTTGTGCGCCCACAGCATAGGATCAAGGTTTGTCTTGCACTGAAATGAACACAGTTAAAGTCCTCCTCATGTTTTTTAATCACTTCTTCAGTCTTCAGCTTGCTGTTCATTTCCTAGGGTAAATACTCCATTGTGTCTTTAATGTATTCCAAGCACACCAATCTTGTATGATCTTCTGTGTTAACATTCCCACCCCACCAGGCCCTCCCAAAATGTCAGCTAGCATCAGTGTTAGGGAGATTTTTTTGAAACTAACAAACTGCAAAATTAAACCAATACAGGAAAAGCAGGTCAAGTGACCAGAGTTCAGATGAGGAAAGAAATTTTAAACCTCAGTTCTGTGCATACTTGGGATCAAAGCCATGTGGCAAGAGAGCCCCATCACTGGAGTGCAGCAGGAGGGCACAGAGGAGGCAGAGCACTGTAGGCAATGGACAGCCTAGCTGCACAGCACTCTGCCATGAGACAGGGCACTCTTAAGGGCTCACAGCTAATGGCCTGGGAGAGGCCAAACACATGGGGCATCTTCTGCAGAAAGCAGGTGAAGCGATTCTTAGGAAATTGGAGGAAGATTCATGTTGGCAGGGCCAGGTGTTCCAAGGGACATTCCCCACTAGCAGTAGCTTCTGGTAGGGCCCTGTGCTGGGGAACAAAACATCTACTGGGAGTGGAGCCAAAAGGGCAGTATCTCCACTGGGGTGCACCACATGCAGGACACACAGTGCAGGGGTGTAGTGGAGGTCAGAGTCAATGACAGACAAGCAATCACCCAGCAGGTCCACAGGAACAAAACAGATTTAGATTGAGACAGAAAAACTGGGAACAGGCACAGGCATGGCACAGCACAGCCTGGACAGGGACTTGGGACCTCAAAAGGTATGATGGGGAGGCCCCAGGTGAGGCTTCTCTCTGCTCCCTCTCATGCTCACCTTAGCTGTTTCCCTGCAGCTAATTTCCACATACCACTGCACCAACCCAGATCTTGCCTTGAGCCCAAGAAACCATAACCCAAGAAAGACAAGTTTGAGGTTCAGGCCTCCAACACAGTGAAAATGAAGTGGAGAAATGTGAACAAACGTTTGCAGAGAAAAAACTTGTGCTTTGTTTCCCTACACAACCAGAGGTCATGAGGACAGGAGGTACAGGAGGTATATCAGAGGGAGCTGGTATAAAGCAGAGGCTGGATGTAGAGTGAACAAGAGTAGTAGGAAGGTTAAAAGCAATCTTGACTCTCATTTGTCTGTGTCCCCATCCTCATTTTCCTCAGGGAAAAGGACCGTCTTTAAGGCTGACATCCAGGGTCACCTCTTTCCCAGACTTTCCCAGTCCCACCAGGGAGATGCTGCAGATTTCTGAGACACCTCCAAGTTGAACACAAGACTCTTCTGAAGGGGCACTCTGGTCTTGAAGTTTTGTACTTCAAATGCAAAGGTCACTATTGGCTCAGAGATCACAAATATTTATTACTCCAGCGGTAGTTGATGGGTCTGGGTTCAGTGGAAAAAATGCAAACTCAGTAGGAACTATCTTTGTTTCTTAAATGCCAGACAAAATCAGAACATCTTGTTTCAACCATGTAAGAGGCTGGAAAGTGTGCACTCATTCATCCAGAATCAGCAAAATCAGCTCTTGGTTTTGGAAGTAGAGAGTTTTACTGAAGTCTTCTGCTATTGTCTTTCTAGGGAAGAAAAAAAAAAAAGACTGTACCATCTGTGTCTATCAAACAAACTGTATCCCTCTGTTGGCTAGAATTACAAACCTGTACATGGCAGGAAGGCTAGCAAATCTGCTACAGAAAAAAAAAAAAAATCTGCTTATTCCTTTTCAGAGCAGTAGAGGGAGAAATCAACCTAGAAAATGATGGTCAGTCCTTCTTACACTTGATTAGCCTGCACAAATTCTTGACATAAATCTCCCACAGTGATGTTCACAAACCCTTTAACCAGTACAGGGAAAAATATTCTAGAAGGTGATTTAAAAATAAAGAGGCCAAATGGAGGTTGCTCTGAACTAGCCTGTGGAACCCAAGAATTCACCCTGTAAAAAGAATGTATTTTGAAAGGATTGACAATTAAACTACAGTACACCTCTAGGCAACTGCTCTGGAGACTCATCTTTCTACTGTGTATAGCAGTGGATGAACATGTTACCTTTTCTGAAACACAGGCTGCTGACCACTTGAAATGTCAGAATGTGGGTTGCAATCCTTCTTTCCCTCATACTCCATCAAATTAAAATGAAGGATAGTAAAACCCCAAAAAGTGAGAAAAATATGCCTTATAACTTTGGATAATATCTATCTACCAGACTGCTCAAGATGGTCAGGATCTGACAGATTTCACCATGAAAACAAAGAAAAAACCATCCAGTTGAGAAGTTCCTGAGGTCTTTAAACAACATGGCTTGAGATTTTTGGCCAAGGGGACAGGAGAACATCACAAAACAAAAACAGTAACAACAAAAACAACAATAAGTAGTTAGTCCTTCATGTTTCTTTATCATCCTGGGAGGCGAAACAGAGATTCATGGCAACAGCTGGCCATTCAGCAGTTCCCTTTGCAAATGTTTTGGGGTTTATGTCAAGCTTTCAGTCCTGATCTAGGGAAGCCTATAAATCTAGTGTTAATGTCACTTTCCTGAAGAGCTTCATTTGTGGAGCCTATTCATCATTTGCACTGCAGACCACTAGGGAAAGTGTTTCAGATAAGCCAAACAGATGCTGTGTGTCACACTAGCAAAACACCAGTGGTGAGAAATTTCAGTAGGATTATTTTGCTTAATCAAAACTAAATACATTCTCATAGAAACAATGACTGATACTAACAACCAATACTCTGTTGTTCATGGCCACAAAACTCATCTTTCCTTTGACAGATGTAAAAGTAATTAAAAATTCATCAGCTATTAGTTGAAGAAATTTCTGGTGAGAAATCTTTTCCTGAGGGAAAGAGTAAAAAAGGGAAGTAAATTTTGCAGCTGAATTTCTTGGTGTAAATGCTATTCACATCCTTCTCCACTGCCACTGTTTGGCTACCCCTTCATAAAACAGCCAGGTGTTTGACAGAAATTTTAAAATAGCCTGGAGCAAGGAACAATTCCATGGAAATTATCACACAGGTAAAAATCTGCCTTTCCAGCAATGTGAAGAACCCTGGATTAGTAATTCCATTTGCCTGTGTCATCATAAATGGGCATGTATGAATGTCACTCATCTGAATGGCTCCACACAGTTACTGCCATTTTGCAGATTCTTTACATAGAATCTGTGAAAGTTGACTCTTCCACAGACTGAGGTTAAAAGAATTTGGGAAGAAAACTACAACAGTCTAAATACCTGGAAAAGGTGTGTCTTTTGGCAAGTGATGACTAAGATCACCAAGTTTTATTTTTTGTCAGATTAAGTAATTTGAGGTTTTGTGTGTTAAAACAGGAAGGCTGCTACTTCCCCTTGGACCTACTGAAGATTTCAGCACCAATGGACTCTGTATTATCCCTGCCCTTTTAATCATATCATTTCATGTTTATACATGATACAAATACTATAATCAGAATACAAATACATCACCAGAAAGGCAAGAAGATAAGTCAGATTGAAGCCAACCCTATTTCTGGGGAGTAGAGATACTCATGCGCTCTGCTTATTTTTAGCAAAAGATGGTGGGTAAATCCAAGCCAGCACGTTTTTGGTTCAATCTGTCCCCGGACACCAACAGATGGTGCTTCCTCGTGCCAGCCACTAATGTACGTTACATTGGCACTCAGTGTCAGGACACAAAGCCTGCCAAGTCCCTGCTTAAATCTGCTGATGCCAGGAAATTTGATAATAAACAGCTAGCTAGGGACACAGTCCCAAGTTTTGAGTCCACCTCCAAAGCAGCACAAAAGCTGTACCTGTGCAATTGTGTCAGCTGCTTTGCACCTTGTGGCTATCAATGTAGCAGAGGGTCCTGGACTGGGGAAAAAGGGATCTTGAGACCAAGCAGGTATGTATCTGAAGATGGAGGGAAAGTCCTCTGCTTCAGGATAATTAGCTTAAATCTGGGCTTTACGAATCCTGACAACCAGGGTCTTAATGTTCAAACATTTGAACAAATTACAATTAATATAAATCATTCTAAATAGAAATATATACATATATATGTGCATATATTACCTGGCAAGTGATTTTACTGTTTAGCATTTCTTAGTGACCCTTGAGCACTGAACATACAAAGTCCAGTTTCACGGGTCTACTTCCCATGGTTGCTAATACTAAATTACAAGGTCATCAACAAAATTCCACAGAACTCCTCTGAGGAGCTCACTCTGTTTTACAGGTTCATTGTGTTTATTCTTTGAATACAAGCATCCAAAATTCTTCAGCTGTGAAATTCTTGTTTCTTTCCACCAGGTGCCTCAGTGCCAAGGCTTCTTTCTTGGATTGTTCAAAACTTGGTATCCACATCTTTTGGAGAGAAATCCAGCCAGGGTTTGAGGATGAGAACCAGAATGCCTCTGGTTTGGGGCAGCTCAGATGATTAACCTGAGCCTCCCACCTCTGGGGCAGCCATCCCTGGCAATAAAGACAAATAAAAGGGGTTATTCAGGGACCCAGGCAAACAGAGAAGAAAAGTGCTACACCATTAGTAATCTGTCAAATCATGTCAGTTACACTTTCCACTGCAGGCTCTACCCATGCCCCTGTGGAAGGCCTCTCCTAAGTGTCTGGGACAAGATCACTCATGCTGACGAGCCATGCTGAGTCTCAAGTTTGGCTGTAAATGAGCAGCACCAGCCCACACAGAATGAAATTACAAGGCAAGGAGTTGTATTTTCATCATTATATTCTGTTTTCATCTTAAATGTGCACACACTTACTGAGATTCTGTTTCTAAAGGGGGAAAAAAAAAGCCATGAATCAGGCCAGGAAAGTAAATTGGTCTTCATTTTTTTTTTTTACTAGAGAGACACAAAAGCACAGGGAAGGAATATCTGCATCTATCTATTCTCTACCTTTCCAGGGCTGAATTCCTAACTCAAAGAGCATATGTCCAGATTTACAGCAGACTCAAACAGCAAAGTCTGGTTAAGTGTAATGCTTGCCAGTTTATAATTCTCATCACTTCAGCTCACCTTAATAACTTCAAAAGTTTTCTCCATCTCCCTTCTACTGGCTGACCATTTAATGTATTGCTCAGATGGTGATCAGTTAAAATACGGCTTCTCACAAACACACAATAAGGCTTAAAAATTATTTCAGTGTTTGGTCACCAAATGTGGCTGCAGACAATGGCAGGTTTCCACTATAGGTTTGAATGTGCCCACATATATATAGAACATGACAAGTCATAGAGTGTTCAAGACAGATCAGAAGACAGGGATCTCTAGTTCAGTTCCCTATTCCAAAACAGTTGTAATCATATCGAATCACCTAGGGCAAAACTGAATTCAATTTTAAAACACCTCCAAGGACAGAGAACAAACTTTCTGGGCAATCTCTTTCCAAATGTTCCAGGTCATCTGAAGGTCAACATATTAGGCTACTTTCTGCTATATGAAAAATATCTCCTCCCTAAACAACTCAAGTCCTTGGCTGAAAATGACCACCAGCTCAGTGGTCAATGTCATGTGCTCACACACTGCACTGCAGCACTATGAGGAACAAATGTTCTGGTTGTGCACCTGCACCTTCTGCCAGCACCTGTTTATATGATGATGCACAACTCAATGGCACTGGAATAGCGTGGCTGTCAGCTAGCCGGAAATCTGGTAACAAAACTTCCTGGGACAAACCTGACCCTAGCACCATTTTAAAGCCTCTCTGAGACACAAACACAAATTCATACATACCTTTTCTTTCCGTCTGATGTTCTCCCACACTCTGTTACAAACCATGCACTCAAAGGTGTCAATGTAATTGTCCTGGGTGATATCTTGCACCCCCCACTTGCGTTCCTTCATTGCTCTAAGCAGTCTTGGATTGGAAATGTCCCCTTTCAGTTTCCATTGCAGGTAGGACTCATATTCTTCATCATTTGTATCCAGTGTTTTGATATAGTGGGCCAGATCTCGAGGGTGTGAAAAACTGGATACCAGGATTGCACTCTTGTTACTAGGAAGCCAGTCTACAATGCTGGGAGACCCAAAGTACACTGGCACCACTCCCAACTTCAGTGGCCGCCAGAGTTTCTCAGTGATGTAATCTTCACAAACAGCATTTTCAAAAGCAAGAATGAATTTGTACTGTGCCAGTATTTTTAAAAAGTTTCCATCATCCATGGCAGCTGGACTTCTGAGATGCTGAGGCAGGTCTCTATTATGCAAACACTCCCCATAAGAGTCTACTTCAATGTGGCACATCAGCTCACGCACATAGCTGTCCCGGTCAGAAGGGGGGTTGCAGTCAGATTGCACGTACACAAGTGGTGCAAGCCTTTTCCTCAGGCTGTTTTTCATCCGCAGTGGGATCATGAACCTCAATGACTTCAGGACCTCAACATCCTCAAGGTACTGAGTGGTCAGCGGAAGGTGAGAGTGGCGGCTAAACGTCGCAGTGTGGTTGAATAAGGTGATGGCTGCTTCGTGGAAGAGTTTGTAGTTGTTTTTTGGTGACTCTTCATGGAAAAGGGCCCAGTCATGATATTCTTTACGAGGGAGAGGTAAATTGTTTATACTGAAGTCAGTACCTAGACAAAAGCAAACAAGTGTTCATCCTGCTCTTATCTGTCATGTGATCCTAACAAGAATAACACACAACTCTAGCTTAATTTAGTATCAGCACTACCACAGTCACATTTCTGACACTAAAAGGCAGTTATTTCAAAGAATGCAGTTAATGCAAAGGCACAAGAGCATCATGACAGATAAAACTGAATTTCACAGCAGAAGAATCTAGAAAAGTGGGATCAGTAGTTAATATTAGAAGTGGTTTCCTTTCATGTCATATTAGTTTAAAGGCCTCTCATTTCAAAGGATCACTAGGAATTTCGTATTTTAATGCACTGAAATGAGACTAGTAAGATGTTTAATAATTCCCTGGTTCTCTACATAGGGAAACAGATGATATTTCCTCTGTGATGTGAGGAAAATGCTTACTGCAGAACTCAATTAGGTTCTCGTAATAAAACAACCAAAAGGATGCTGAAATCCTTGGCAGAATTAAGGAGAAAAAAAAAAACATTACTTCAAGTCTTGAAAAGACATTGTACTTTAGAGACTTAGGAAGCCAAACTATTAACTTTTCAAAGAGAAAATTAAGAGATGATGTATTACAGCTCTCTACCAGGTACATAAAAGTAGCTTCTGGCAGAAGACAGCTCCTCAAAGTAATATAAATAGTTGAAGAAGAATCATGTCTAAGCTCTAAAAATCGTCAACTGCAGAAATTGTAAGAACTGTGGTAGAAGCCTTAGGACAAACCTAGATGACTTTTTTCAAAGTCTGGTCTGTAAGTTGAAAGTATCAGCTCATTAATATAACCCTTGCTCTCCCTTCACTACTGCTGCAGTACACTCTTACGACAAGCTTTACTGCTGATTAAATGCAAACTTGTCCCACTTCTGTCAAGGTACTTCTTCACTGTCTTAGAACTGTATCTGTTTTTTACTTAAGTAAAGGCCCTGAACATACAAAACTTTTAGCCAATATTGTCAAACAAGAAAAGTTCAAAAACTGAAACTAACACTAAAGAGCTGGTTTAGAAAACATCACAAATTCTTATCTTCAGATAAACTACATCTGTGGCAACCTAACCTTTGTGTAGCAAACTCCATGGCTGATTGCATCTAGGACAATTGGGAATATAATGTCTTATAAAAGTTGTGTTCAAACCAACTAAGGAGAATGGCCTGTAAGCAGCAGACGTAGGATAATGCTTTCTGCACACCAACTTCCCTCTTTCACCCTAAGACAGAGATGCACAGTCACAAGAAGCAGGGTCAAACAGTGGCCATATCTCTACAGGGCACTATGAACCACTACCTACAACAAAGCACCCCAACTATTACCAGGAACTCCACATCAGAAGACTGCACATACCTCATACTGTTGCATCAGACACAACAAATGCCACCCTGGGAAGGGATCTAGATGTTCCCGTGCCAATTTAAATGTACATAACCCAGCATACTCTTTGTTTTGCAGGCCCCTACCCCCAATGAATGAAGACTGCAACCATTACTCCTATCATGGACATCAAAATTGCAATGACCAAGAATTATCACTGGATCCACCAGAGGTGGTATTTTTCTTCTTCATTATCTTCTTCCTTCCTGTTATCCCTTCCTCCTCTTTCTCTCTTCCTTTTCCTTACAGATTTTGTTCATGAGATTTTTATACTTTTATATGAAAGAATCAGAAGAGTCACATACCTCCTTTCCACTGCAATTAAATTGTTTTGAAATAAACCTGGCTGATATATACACACCATCATTCAGAATTGTTCAACTCTAGTTCACCCAAGGGATCTAATAACAGTTACCACCCCTCAGAGGAGGGTCATAACACCATATCATTCACATTTATAACTTTTCACTCTCCATCCCACCCCTGACCTCAAGCCACTGATGCAAAAAGAAGTGGGTGCTAGCAGAAGTCTTACACAGAATACTGTGTAAAAATTCCCAGTGGTCTTTGCAGCTGTATGAGCCTGCCAAAATGACTCCAAGGATGACCTTATAAAACTGAGACTTTGTTACTGCAGCAGAGATAGAAGTTAGCTGTAGGTAATATACAGCAAGATCCTTCAGGAACATCAGGTGGAGTTTTGTTAAAGCCACTGAACATCAACCTTCTGTCTTCTACTCAAGTCCTAAGTCCTTAGGACCAAAGATGAAAGGCTATGCCACCCACAAAAAATGCTATTTGTTTCTTCTGGTATTGACATGATATCTTGTTTTGATATGTTATTTTGTGACAGAAGAAGATGATGAAAACTAAAAGTGAATCAAATACTCATGGAGAAATTCACAAAATCTATCTGACTTTGAAAAAAAATTTGTTCTAAGTGACACCAAGAAGAGAAGTAACAGTGCATACCTACAATAATGAAATGCTGTGGATCGAAACTACAGCACTGCAGCCCTGTCTCTTACAAGGGTGCTCCCTCCTTCAAGTAGTATTGCAGGGAAAAGGGTGGTAATAATAATGGTACCAAGATAACAAGGCAAGAATGAGAAAAAGACAAAAAGGCAACACATAAAACTTACCAAACTAAGAGACAGTGAAGTCAGGCAAAGAGAAGCTTAAAGAAAAATGCACTATAAAATCACAGAATCTCAGAATCATTTAGATTGGGAAAGACCTCCAAGATCATCAAGTTCAACCTTTGACCAAGCACCACGTTGTCAACTAGATCATGGCACTTTATGCCATGACTAGTTGTTTCTTGAACAGCCTCAGGGATGGTGACTCCATCATCATCCTGAGCAATCCATTCCAATGTTTAACAACACTTTCCATAAAAAAAAATTCTCCTGATTGGGGAGGAGTTTTGGGCCAGTGAGGCCACAGAGAGCTTGTTTTACAGTGTTGGGATAAATTGGGCTATTTTAGGGCTAGCAAAGGCATGCTGACCTTGGACTGAGAATAAGAGATAAACAGGTGGCAAGAGTGAGAAAGCAAACCAGGATGTGCTAATCACAAGAACAAGAAAGTAGAACATAAACATAAAATGCTGTAACCATTTAGTAGGGTAGTTGCGGCACGTGAACAGCTACTTGTAGCCAATAAATACTAGTATTAGGCACATGAGCGCATGCACGTATGTCAGAACTTTATAAAAGACAACAGCTTGTATAATAAAGAGGAGAATTCACCATAACTCTATGAGTGTTACGTGTCTGACTCTGGTCGCTCCTCGTAACACCTGATGTCCAACCCGAACCTTTCCTGGTCCAGCTTGACACTCTGTCCTCTCATCCTGTCACTGGTTGCCTGGGAGAAGATGACAACCCTCACCTGGCTACAGCTGCTTGTCAGGGAGTTGTAGAGAGTGATAAGGTCATCCCTGAGCTTCCTTTTCTCCAGGCTGAACAATCCTAGCTCCCTCAGTCACTGCTCATTGGACTTCTTCTCCAGAAATGCTCCAGCACCTCAATGTCTTTCTTGAAATAAGGGACCCACAGTACAGATCAGAGCACATGAGAATGACTGAATTTAATACAACACTTAATCAATCTCAGTCCAGCTAGAAGACAAAAAGCATTAAAGGGAAGATAAGATCAGCATACTCCCTGCCCCACGAGATGAAGGAAATAAGGAAGTATATGATGGAATAAAAAAAATTAAAAAAGCCTAGAATTATGAGCAATTTCACTTCCTAACTATTAATTTGGAAATATTAGTTATGCAGAAGAGAAAGATATATGCTGCTAGGAGAAGTTATGCATTTTAGAAGACATCTTTCATTCAGAAGTCATCCTCCAAGGACTCAGTGTTCCAGTACAGAACAGCTGGACATCATCCTCTCTTAGAAACATCATCCCTGAGGACCTGACAGATCCAGCTCATGCTGACTCAGTCATATTGGCTGCTCATGCTAAATACTATACTCTATGAATTATATGACACTGAAAAAGAAGGAGATGGGAATTCCTCCCAAAAGTAGAGACAAAGTCTAGCAAGGGGATGCCACATCTCATTTTGAAACAGAAGATGACACTTGACAAAGTTATCACCTACACTGAGGGGCTCCCCAGGCCAGGACAGTGAGCTGGGACAAGCTGCAGAAAAACTGGTGCTCCTAACAAAGCAGTTGTGCTGGAAAACATCTACACACTCTGTTTTTGCATAGTACTTTTCTTAATATTTGGATCATTCTTCTCTCGACTAGCTTACTGACCAAGTACTGGGGAAATTACTGCATTTTCTTTGGAAGGTGAACCTGTGCTCTGATCCAGCATTAGCATGGAAATTCAGATATTCAAGTTCTGACTCAGCAGCTTCTTTAGAGGGAAAACCTGTAAAAGTAGAATACACCTTTTTGTAGACTCAGACCTCACAGTATCATGGCAGGGGGGAGAGAGGGAGAGAGTATGAGAGAAAAACTCTCTCTCTCTGTTTTGGCATTGTGAGATCACTTACTGTGGTTTAAAAATAAGTAATAATCTTGCATATTTTGATACTTGTCTTTACAAATGTCATAGCATCAATAGAAAAGGAAAAGAAAAAAATCGCTACAGGGAGAGTCTTATTCCCAGTATAAATTTTTAAAAATATGAGACCAAACTATGTCCAGAAGCCTGCTAAAAGTAACAATCCTTCTAATGCTGAAAAAAACAAATGAAATTACTACCAGAGACCAAAACCACTAGACTTTACAGCTTTCCTGTGATGCAATCCAGCTTCTTTGTCTTTAATTGGGTCAGCTTCTCATTCCTTTGCTGTTATTCCTTTGCTTTCATGCTTAACCACTATATTATCTGACAAAGCTGACCTACTTGGAGATCTAAAAAGATTAGTGATGAGAAGTTTTTTTTCACTTGCTAACAGCCAAGCTTAAGGCCCTTCTTTCCCATATTTCACCTGTATTCAGATTGAGCGAATGAGATTCAGTATCCTGATTTATTTTATTTTCAGACAAAAGATCTGAACATAACCAGTCAAAGAAAAGCATTTGAATTCAGTTTTCCATCTAAAACTCAGGTTTTCTTTCAAAAACAACTGTGTGGGGGGAAAGAACAAAGTTGATGAAGTAATGTCTACTTTTAAATGATGCATCTTTCATGTTTTGTAGACTCACAGTATATGTAACGGGAAGTCTCTGGCAGAGCCAGAGCAGATCAGAAGGTTGCACTAGCTGCTGCTCCCTGTATGGAATCAATAGGTTTCTTTCACTACTTTCCATTTAGAGTCTGCTAGCAATTTCTTGGCACATGAGGCAGGGGAGTTACAGTGTTACCAGAGAGCACATTAGTTTTTGACAAAAGACTTGCACAAGGGCAACAAAGGCCTTGCAGAACCTCTGCTAGGGGTGTCAAGCCAGAAGGCTGGAAAAAGTTGGCTTGATCTCAGACTGTCTTTAAATGCCTTGGCAATGAGATAAAATTGTCTTTTCTCTCATGTGAACAGGGAGTACATGTGATTGGAAAGCAGCATGACACAAGGCATCAGTCATACCACAGACATGCACAGTCACTTTTCAGAGTACTTTTAAAGAGCATTCATAATGGTATTCAGCAACAGGCAAAGTTTAGCCCAATGAGCTGCCTAAATTTCCTGTTCTAAGTCATTGCCACCTAGAATATTGGATCTCTATAGGGAAAGAACTAAGTTGGAGGAAAAGCTACTTCTTTAAAAACAAACAGATTCTTACCATAGAACAGAAATGCTCTTGTCATCTGATTGTGCTGGTAGGTCTTGTTTATAGTAAAGAAGCAAACGTCCTCTCCACACTGACTGAATCTCCCTGTCTCTCCAGTCAGGGGAGACCACCAGAGCAGGACAGGATAGTGATTTCCATCAGACTCTGTCTTGAAGCTGCTGTGAAGATCTTGCTTCTTAAACTGAAAAGCGTGTCTCTCCCCAGGCTCTAATGGACTGCTGTGTAAACTGGAGATTACTGACACCTTATTCTCTGAATTGCCCAGTTCGGTGATAACCTTCAGGGAAACAAACATACATATCACAACGTGTCACTGTCACTAGCCAGGACATCTGCTTGCAAGCCCGAATTTAAATATCAAGCACTAAGTCAGTATGTTACATTTCTGTCAGTCAAATGGGATGCATTTCACTGACTGCAGACATCAGATCATCTTATATCAGAACAACAAAAGCTTTAATCTGAAATTGTAAAGAGAAGGCAGGACATATATTTTGTATTTTTTGTACTGAGATATGGCCACATCACGTGGGACTTATCAACACAACTTCTGATTTATCCTTGGAAAATGCACAGGACAGAGAACAGCCCTTCAGTAGCCAGGCTTCCACTGAAAATAAGCTGTTAAAAAACCCTTGAAGTTTTCTGCGAGTCCAGCTTTGCCCCCCCAGCCCTAATGATTTCAGCCACGTGAAAAGAGGAGGCAACCCTGGATAGAGGCAACACAACATGGCATGGTTATGTTGCAACATTCCTGAGAAACTCCTCCAGGAGCTGAGGATGTATACAAGAAAGGTATTCTCTGGGTTATGTCAGTTCCAGAGTCAGCTATCACCACAAGACCAATGCTGCTAACAGAGTAAGTCCTGGTGAAGCACAACTAGTATGGAAAATGTTTGTCACTTCTTTCATCTGACAGAGTTGTATTCTGCTTTGAGAGCAATCTCATACATACCCCACCCCCTTGCCCCTGTACCTGGAGTGTCAGCACAAGGAAAAAGACAGCTGCAAAGCAGAAGCAAGATGCCCAAATTATCTTCCTCTTCATCCTAATCATGCTGCACTACCAGGGCTGCCAGAGCAGTTACATGTAGGCATTAGGAAGATCAGCTTCTCCAAAGTCTTTACTCTTTGCTGCTGGGCTTTCCCACTTTATCCTTATTGCTCTTCATGGTGACTGCTGCTGAAAAAGAGTAGAACATCAACACAGATGGCTCCTTCAAAGCTCAGTGGTTAGTTTCATGTCCACCTATAGCCTTCTGTGGGTGCCAGAGCCACATTTTCAGCCAGGTATCCAGAAAGCAGCCTGCACAAGACAGCACTCTCACCCACAAAGCCCCAGGCACCTACTCTCCCTGTAGTCATCCTGGACATCCTCTCATCCTTGTAGTCAGTGTAAGGAATGCTGATGGTACTGGCTCAGCACAGTGTGAGGAGTATTCAGTACTGCTTTCATGAGTTTCAGATGTTAAGCTGTTCTGCCTTTCAGCAGACTCACAAATAGGGAAGCAATGGAAGATTTTTATTCCCTAGGCAATCTCTGAGAATGGTCTTGGAAAAGGCACACATTTATCTGGCCTTGGACTTACTATACTTCAATCTTCTGGGACTTCTCTTCAAGAGCATAAAGAATGCCCATGGAATATGCTCTGTGTCCAAGGCATAGAGAAAGTAACCGTACAATACACACACAAACTCTGTCCACACCTAAACCCAGTTAAATTTAACAAGTCCCCCTTTCTGAGTAATCTGTACCTGTGTTGGTCTGCCTGTCCTCAAACAACTTTCCCTTCCCCAATGCTTTTTTTAACTTTCAGACAACCCTACTGTTTCTTGCATGATGGATGTTTCTATACAAAAAATCCCAACTCCTGGCAACAGAAGAAATTGTAAAATTCCATGCACGTCTTGAAAAATAAAGAATGGTAGAAAGATAGGACTGTAGCACTCCACACAGAGAAGTAAAGTTTGAAAATGTGGGTGTTCTGAAAGCTCAGAAAGCAGAAACATATGCATAAAATGTTTAATAAATTGCTATTTTAGAGCTCCTCTCTTTCAGAGGTATGATTATGAAATTCATGCTGGTTTTCCTGCCAGCTTTCCCCCATCTTAATCCCAGTCACAAAGTTCTAAAGCCCTGACTAGTGTTTGCTGTAGTACTATCACAGTGGTGCTGACAGCTGAAGGAAAAAAAAATATCCTTTTTCTGCTCCCACTGACACATGAGTTCATCCCTTTCCCTCAAACATCAAAAAGGCCTCTTTAGCAAAAGCTGACATGAAACCCTGCTGTGCAATCCAGCTCTGCACAGGCCAGCTGCTTTTGAAGGTCTGTGTGGGTGTGAAAGTGCATGGCTGCCAGTTAAGCACTTCTCAGATCAGTCAGGATTTTCCATAAAGCCTCTGCACCTTCTGTGTCTCCTGCAGTAGAGCCAAAAAGGGGCACAGGAGGGGAAGGGGATGAATTCTGCCCACTGCTGTGCTGGCATGCCTAGAGCTGGACAGTATTTTTAACACCGTATCTTACCAGTCAGGTAAGATATCTTACCATATCACTGCATAGCAGAAGGTGAGATTCTGATGATCCACTGAACACCTCCCTAACCCCTGCCCTGGTTAAAGAGTAGTAGCAATCATCATTTTTAGGATCTACAGGGGGAGCTGCCCGCAGCATGGGTGTGCTGCACCTACTGACCCAGGGTATCACACTGGGCCATGGCTCCAACTTTGGACCTGCAGTGCCCAACATGGAATACTTCTGCCCAGCACTGCGGTGCGCACTTGGACTGGGCCAGGAAAGGCTCTGTCCCGCCCCGGCTCCACTGGCAAGGATGACCTTGCAACGCTTTCCCACCTCTGTTAGGCTGAACGGAGGGCCTCAGTACTTGAGGGAAGAAGGATAAATCACCACTCCAGGCTGCCCTGCGGAAGCAGCAGCTCCCTGCAAAATCCTTCCAAACTTCCTGCCAGGTCTGCCCGCAGCCTCTTCTTCCAGCTCTGTGTCGCCGCAATTCTCTGGTCTCAGCATCCCAGCCAGGGATTTTCCTGCCCCCCGAAAAGCTGCCCCTTCCCTTCCCAAGGCTCTGCGCATTCCGCAGCCCCGGCCCTGCTCCCGCAGCGGGTCGGGCATCCTCCGGCCGGGCGCCCGCCGCCGTACTCACCCCGAGAAACTCGCTCCCGCCTCACCGCAGCCGTCCCCCCCTGTGGCCGGGTCTGAGGGGCTTTGGGGTGTTTTGCTGCTTTTTTTTTAACTTTCAGGGAGTGCACCCCTCGGAGCGCGGCGGGGCGGGGGCGGTGCGGTGCGCGCTCCCTCCGCCCAGCCGCGGGGCGGGGGAAGGGGTCGGCTCTGCCCCGGCTGCCCGAGGCCTGCACTGGGAATGCGGAGGGGTAATCGCCATGAGAGCGCCAACGCTTCCACCCCGCCCGACTGCTCTTCTGCAAACCCTCACTGCGAGACCTCACCCAATTCCCAAAAATAAATCCGCCCCCGACACTGATTCCTGTAGCTGTTTGCATAATAGCGCGCTTTGCGGTTTTACGGGAGGCTTTTTACAACAGTGCTGGTGCTATCCTGACCGAGACTCTACACTGACTGCACGAGGCCAGCGGGCAGGCAGAAAGAGAACTGCGTCACGGCAGCAGGGAAGCTCCGAGGAGCGGAGAGAGCCGGACCGCGCTCGCCGAGGGAACGCATCCCTCGTCCCTGCGGCGCGGGGCTGCGGCAGCTATCCCGCAGCTCAGACCGTGCCTTGCTTCCAGCCTTGCCGAGCCATTCCTACCGGGATGTGTGCACCGACCAGGAAACGGTCCCGTCTGCCCGCTCGGGGCTTCCTGAAGCTGGGAAACACTTTGTGCACATCTTGCTCTTTGTCGATGTTTACTCTAAAAGCCTGGTTCTGCTAGCTCAGAGCAGAGACCGTGGTAAGAGACTTAGACCTTGTAAGAGACTTAGGAACTACCCATTCTTGTAGATGTAATTCGTATACCGCATACGTACACATTTGTATCAACACAGAAACACCTGATACCTACGCACTTCTCCATAGGTACTTACACACAAACACTTGAAGGTGAGTTAGCTGCTGTTTCCAACCCAGACTTTACAGACAGGGGTGGTTGCAAGGGGCTGATTACCTGAGAGAGTGGAGGAAAGAATTCCAGAGGAGCCGGAGGGGTTTCATTTCATTTCCTCAACTGAAATGCCTAACTGATGAAAACTGTGTAAATGTTATGCACACAGCTCATCTCCTGACTTTGGGCGTGTAACCCCAGCAGCCTTCTTGAGAGGATCAAAAGGGTACCCAGCAGGCAAGTTGAATCCAACTGCATCAGCGTTCATGACCCTTGCCACACTGAGTCTGCCCCTTTCCACTACAGCTATTCTTGCCAGTAGCCCCTTTGGATCAACACCCACCTCTTAGTGCACATACTGCACCAATGAGCTCCAATTTCTCTCTGAGCTACCAGATGTACCAGATTTTCTCCTAAGATGAAATCTAACAACTGACACTACAATGCTGGGACATATAGATTTACTTACGCTCCAATCTTTGTTCAGTAATTAATCCCAGCTCTTGTCCTATTTGTTGCTTCCTCACAAAGGTTTTAGCTGCTGGAGTCAAATTTTAAATAGAAACTTTCAGGCTGGGTTTTAATATTATCTTTAAAGTGTGTTTACACACTTCAACCTGGAAACATGAAGGATCTCCACTCACTTTAAGTCATGAGGGATGCAGCAAGAATCTCCAAGTTATTATTTTGCAAAGCAGACTCATGCAAAAGCAGAATCCTGCTTTTGCGGGTCTAATTCAGAGTGCCTAAAGGTGGTGAGGACTGAACTTAGCATAGCACAATGTGTGTGTAGCTTAGTAAATTAAATTGAGTGGTTGGAAATGTATCTGAGACTTGGTATATTTTATGAAACAACTTCTTGTGATCCCACTGGATTTGGATCTAGTCTGTAATTTTAAACTTAGTTATACTCCTGGCTTTCACGTTTCCTCAACTGGCAGACACCTAAATTGCCCTCATGAGGACAAAACTTAATTGTAAAATGCTTCAGTTTCCTTCAACGGGCTTGACTTTTCTCAATTACTGTCCCTCAAACCTTTAGAAGCAGTCCACAGCCACAATAACCCATAGTTTCAGACTGAAAATGCAGAATTGAGTCCTGAGGGTAGTCCTGAGGGATAGCTGTAAGATCTGCTGTCCATCCCATGTCATAAGCAAGTTTTTCTTGAACCAGCTCCATCCAGTGACTGGCATCACAGAGGCTCACTTTTGTTTCTTGTCCTGTTACACCACTCTGAGGAAATAAGCTCTTATTGCAGGATCTGGCTTGTCTGTATTTCATGTTAAAAAGCTGGTAAAGATGATACCAGCATAAGCAATGGCAGGCCAGGACATCACAGAGGAATTCTGGATGAAAACAACCCAAAAAACCACAATTGTTGCTCAAACAGCAGAGCTAATAAACCAGATTTCTTAAAAGATCTGTGTCTCATTGTGCCCCCTGTCCATGGAAAAATGTTGGTATCTAACAAACTCACAATGCAACTTGTCTTTCCATGGGCCAGGAACAGCAGCTTTTCTTTCTGCTCTCTTACAAACAGGATTTACTCTGTTTGAGGTTTCTCTCATTCATGTGTACACATTTCCTCTGACCACTTTTTAATACCCTTTGTTTCTTTTTATGCCTTTGTTCTTCCTCTCTTTTTTTTTTTATTATTCTACATTTTAGAATATTTTTCTTTCACTTAGGTCCTGCTGGGTATCCTCTCAGTCTCTAGATATGCCCATTTCCTTTCTGTTGTATTCATAGTCCTGTTGTTCAGAGTAGCCTTTCAGTAGATTTCTCTGGTTTTTATCCTACATTAATATAGTCTATATTACTGCAACACCCAAAAGCAGCAACCACACTATGCACTCCAAAGAGTCACTGTGTGAACATCCTGGCAGGAACAAATGAAATCCTCAGAATAAAACAGGGCAGAAAAAAAGGCAGGAAGACAAGGAAAGCACAAAGTCCAAGTGACTTCCCAAAGGACACAAAGCTCCTCAGTGACACAAGAACCACATGTGAGCCTGATTTTTCCTTGTCCTGGATCTTGTGTCTCGATTTGTGGCTGTGCATTTACACTCCGTCATTGTCACTGTGGCACCATTCTTCTTTCCACAAAATCGCTGCAAAATATGTGCCACACATAACTGCCCTTCCAACCTGAGGAGCTCAAAACTGAAGACTGTACCCATTTCCCATCTCCCTGAGAATACAGTACAGATATCTGCACATGCTCCACCTATCTTTAATCCTCTCCATGGTAATGCATATCAAAATGTCCCAGATTACAAACCCTACACTGGATCAGCTGTTCTCTCTCACCACCGTTCTCAGTTCAGCTACCTTGTCCTGCTGATCATCACCACATCAGGGGATGACAGAATCATTTAGGTTGGAAAAGACGTCCGAGATAATCTCATCCAACCTACAGAACACCATCTTGTCAGCCAGACCGTGGCCCAGTCTACCCTGGGAGTCCATTTCAATGTCTAATCACGTTTTCTGTGAAGAATTTCCTCCTGATGTCCACCCTGAACCTCTCCAGGTGCAGTTTGAGACTGTGTCTCTGGTTGCCTGGGAGAAGAGGCCGATTCCCACATGGCTACAGCCTCCTTTCAGGTAGCTACAGAGCGATACGGTCACCCCTGAGTCTCCTTCCCTCCAGGCTAAACCAACCCCAGCTCTGCTGGGTCGGCTGCCTTCTCCAATTTCACCCACTGGTTAGAAGCGGCTGTTTCAAAACCTTCTCCATTTTCACCTGGAGTAGCCAGATTCCTCTGCCTTGTCCTGTCAGGCCCTGTGAGCCTAAGACGGCGCCACGCGTGTTTTCCCCTCCGCCGTGTGAACTCTCCGTGAGGAATCGCCAGGCCGGACCTTCCCGGCCCGCACGGGACGCGCCGTTCACGCCCTCCGCGCCAGGGGCGGCGCTGTGGAGCCCGGGGCCGCTCCGCCCCCTCCTCGGTGGTGCAGCGGGGCCCCGGAAGCGGCGGCGGAGCGATGGCGGCGGACGGGAGGGCGGCGGACGGGAGGGCGGCGGCGGCGCCGGTGGAGCTGCAGCCGGAGAGGGACGCGGAGGGCGGCGGCAGCGAGCCGGAGGGCGGCTTCGGGCAGCTGCTTGAGGAAGAGGAGGACGGGGAAGATGCCGGCTACGTGCTGTACAGGTACGGCCGCGGCGGCGCGGTCCCCCGGGGCCGGGCCGGACCCTCGCGTCGCGGCTCGTCGCGGGGTTTGGGGCGCGGAGTGGCGGAGCTGGGGCCGAGGGAGTGGGGAGCGTCTGGAAGGGGCAGGGACACCCTTCTCTCAACCGGGTTGCTCAAGGCTTATCCAACATGGCCTTTGACGGTGCCAGAGCTGGTGCGTACACAGCTGCTCTGGGCAAGCTGGTCCACTCTGGTCTCACCACCCGTACAGTCAAAGAATTTCTTCCTAATGTCTAACCTAGATTTCCCCTTTCTCAGTTTGTACCCTTTACTCCTTGTCCCAACATGACAGTTTCTGGTGGAAAATTCCTGTCCAGCGTCCCTGCAGGACCCCTTTCGATACTGGGAGGCAGCTCAGAGGTCTCCACAAAGCCTTCTCTTCTCCAGGTTGAACACCTCCACCTTTCTCAGTTTGTCTTTGTAAGGGTGCTCCGGTCCTCTTCTCAACGTCGTGGCTCTGCTCTGGCCTTCCTCCAACAGTTCCATGTCCTTCTTAGGTTGGGGACACCTTCACCTATTTATATGCTGGTCTGTGTTTCAGACAATAATGTAGCTAAAATGGTAGGGACTGTTCAGAGCAAAGATGTGTTACTGGACACAGGTTTTTGCGTGTCATGGTTTGAGCAGCATTTTGTGCTTTTTAGAAGCATTGAAAACCCAAAAACATGTATTTACAGGGACAGGAAGGAATGGGCTGATATTGAACCTGTTCCTCAAAATGATGGGCCGAATCCTGTTGTTCAGATAATCTACAGTGAAAAATGTAAGTCTTAAATATATTTTGCCCTTAGTTGTTGTTCAAACAAGACTTAATGTTTTGGATAACATTTTCTGGAGTGATACTGTGAAGAAATTAATTTAATTAATTACGTTATGGTGTGTGGTGTTTTAACCAAGCATTTCTGAAGCTGAATCTTCGCTTGAGATGTTAATAGCCAAGCTTCTCCTTTAAAATCCTATGGCTTAATAGGTCATATAGCAGACCGTGTGGTTCATGTCACAAAGGCATTTCCAGCCCACAGGTGGACTGGAAAAAACATGAAGTTCTTGCAGCTGGTGAAGTAGTGTGAATAAGCAGCACAGACCATTTATGATTGTTTTGGCTGTTATTCTGATGATGCATTTCTAACATACTTGTGCAGCTTTGTGGTGTGCTAATATCATGCACAGGTCTCAGCTGAAAATGCTTATCAGATCAATAGGCATCTATCGTTTTACAGAGGTGTATTGAGAGCACAGACAAAACATTCAAAGGATCATTGACCTGACCCCCGATTCAGGCTATTGGCTAAGATGCTATTCTCTGTTTAGTCCGAGATGTCTATGATTACTTCCGGGCTGTTCTGCAGCGGGATGAGAGAAGCGAAAGAGCTTTCAAGTTAACAGCAGATGCCATTGAGTTAAATGCTGCAAACTACACAGTATGGTATGTAGTTATCTTGGGATTATTTCTTTCTAGTGGTTGTTCGACTGCCTACCTTTTAAGTCTTCAAAGTTTTGTTTGTTGAATCAGGGCATGCCTAGTTGAATTTACACAGAGGAGTAGTGTAGTTTTCAGTGAGCTTCCAAAGAAAGCCTTTGTTCAGTATTTCCCATGCCTCATTTTGATTCAGTGATTTTCATTCATTTGGCTCAAAGGATGTGATCAGTCAAGGTCAGGGTTAGCTACAGAAAGGACTTTACTGTTTAAAATTAAGCCACTTAACCTGATAATGTGTCCATAGAGGAATGCTGAAGATGCCCTCAGTTGACTTCAAGAAGAGGCATAAAAACATGATGGCAAATAATTTGTGTATTTACTAAATAGTGCATTTTACAAGATCTGACAGGTTACTGTATTACCTAATATGTAGGTAATAAATAAACGGTGAATTTCGGATATTCAGAGTAGGGCCTTTTAACTCACACATGCTAACAAGTACCTCTTGTACATATTCATTCCACTCATTTCCATAAAGTGAGAAACTTTACATTGTTTCAAGCAAGGGAGTCTTAGTTTCCAGGGCAAAAAACTAATGTTGGTACAGGTTAATTTGAATATGATTGTTACAACCTTAGCTAATGTACTGTTGCAACTAGCCATATTCTAGTTTTCCACTGTTCCATAATTGAATGTCCTTTAACATAACTAGATGTGTGGTTAAGGATTTTGCATTTATTTTAGATTTTTGCACTGTTTTCAGCTCAATGTAATTTACAAGAACTGTGGAAAAAGGTGATTCTGTGTTCTTCTCTGTGAATTTTAGGAAATTCCTTTTGCAGTGTTCAAATGCTTGACTTTTATATAGGCATTTCCGGAGAGTCCTCCTGCAGTCTTTGGGAAAGGATCTGCATGAGGAACTTAAGTACATTACAGCTATCATTGAAGATCAGCCAAAGAACTACCAAGTCTGGTAAAATCATGTTTTCTGTTCTTACTGTTTATGCAGATAATATTTGTTTTGTAAATTGTCCAGTTGCAGTGGACGAGTTAAATGGAGTTGCATCATTTCAAAACTTCTTTCAGATATTTGTTCTAAGCATAGGATTATGACGTGCTAAGCCGGTCTTGTTTTCTTGTTAATTTCCTTTTTTAGACTGCCAGAATAAGTCTGAGAGGTTAAAAAAAATGCTTGTGCAAAGGCAACCAAAAAGACAAATAGAAATTTTATTTTTTTTTATTGTGTTTTGGGGTTTCCCTGCCTGTTGTTTTTTGTTTTTTTTTTCCAAAATGAATGGGAATAGGCAAAAGAGCAGTATTGTTATTGCTAGAGGAATTATGTAGAACTAGAAAACTTTACTCTGCTGAAGGCTTTGACCATGAGTGTAGAAGTATGTTGTTTCAGGTGACCTTTACTTGTCTAAAATGAGATGATTGGCCATTGTGTTATGTGTGGCTAGAATTTTTTATACTATAAATATGAACCATGCATTTCTTAGAGCCAAGTGAAATGTTCTGGTGTGCTTCATTTGAAGTGTTTAATTAGTGAGGTTTTTTTCCTAAGTGGTGCACTTGCTATGAGCAGCTTTCTTATTGACCACACACTCACAAAAAAAATTTAGACTTTGTTCCTCTTGTCATTAGGCATCACAGGCGGGTGCTGGTTGAGTGGTTGCAGGATCCATCCCGAGAGCTTGAGTTCATAGCTGACATTCTTAATCAAGATGCCAAAAATTACCATGCCTGGCAACACAGACAATGGGTTATTCAGGTATTGTATCCACAAAACTCTTGATTCTTTAAATAACCTGCATTTTTAATGGGTGGCAGAGGTTAACAAAAAACTTGCCTTTTAGGAAATTAGTTTGAAAAATTGGATTGTTGTCTACTTATTGTTGTGTGTGTGAATTTAACGATGACCTAATACCATTATGTACCACTGAATAGTGTAGCAAGTTTCTAGTTCACCCGTGCTTATTTTCCTTTGAACTTTCTATTGATTTATTCAAAGAAGGCTCTATCTGATGTTCAGGCAACTTAGAAACAACAATGGGTTTTAAAAAGCAAAAATTTTTGATTGTGATACTCTCTCTTCCCTGTCTGTAGGAGTTCAAATTATGGGACAATGAACTGGACTACGTAGACCAGCTTTTGAGAGAAGATGTGAGAAACAACTCTGTTTGGAACCAACGGCACTTTGTCATTTTCAACACCACTGGCTATGATGACCCGGCAGTCCTAGACAGAGAAGTCCGGTTAGTAATGTTCTTCAGGCTCACATTAAATAGTCTCCATTACATGAAAGAAATGGGATACTTTAACAGTCCCCGTGGGCTTTGTTTCCTGATTTTTACTCAATTCTGGAACTAACACTCATGGTTAGCAGATCAAGTGTTAGACTGAAGCAAGCTCTGCTTACCCTGGGCAAGCTGCTATCATGAGTCTGTTTTCCTGACCTGCTGTTTATTGTGCAAACAAAACTTTGGTGTTTATTGTGAATTAGTTATAGTAGGACAAGCTGCAGAAAATCTGTGACACTGTTGTGCTGTTCATTAGTATTCCACTCCTAGAAAGTTTAAGAAGGGAGGCATTCTTCCGCTCTAGTGTCTGGAGTACCTCCCCCCTTTTCCTTCGTCACTGACCTTAGTGTCTGCAGCATTGTTCCTTTTGCATTGTTCTCACTCTGCTCTTCTCTGGCCACAAATAAAACTGTACAACCACCTTTGTTTTTCTGTCTTAAATATGTTACCAGAGGGGCATTACCATAATTTCTAATAGGCCCAGCCTTGGCCAATGGCACATCCATCTTTGCAGCCACCAGGGACTAGCTCTGATGGACACTGGAAGAAGCTTCTGACAGCTCTTCCCAGAAGCTACCCCTGTAGTTGTCCTCCAACCCCCCTGCTACCAGAAAACAGACCATGCAAACCCAATACAGTAACATGGATATGGATTGTAGGAAAAAGAGTTACCTTTTGTGAGGAATTTGATGCAGCTGGAAAAAGAAAGCTTTCAGGAGTATGTGGTTGGCACAAAGAGCCAACCTCTCACCTGTGAGATGGCTAGTTTTGAGGAAAAAGAGTTTTGTGTTCACTGTTTCTAGGTTGCATGTTTGTAACTGAAGAGAAACTGGGCAAGAGAAGCGTCTTCATGTTGTTTTCACATCTCAGACTGCTGATTAGAGTTGATGGTTATGAGCATATATTTGTCACAAGTGAAGTAAAAATTAAAGTATTGCGATTTTATTATAGTAATTTTTCAGAAGAATGATTGAATCTCTGTATAGGTCCTTTGGTACATTATTCATAAAGGATCCCAGCCCTCGCCCATCTTCCTTGGCTGTCTTTGCAACCTTCTAGAAGTTTTACTTCTCTTCCAGTTTATAGCCTTCCTGTAGATCAGTGAATCTAAAACTTTTCCATGACTTAGACTTGGATATCTTCAACTTTTTCTCTCTAGAGTTTAGATTGTACATCCTCCCTTGATCTTCTTAAGATAATTTGGTACCATCTTAAGAACCAGACTAGCTAAGATTAAGACTTCCCAGATATTATTATAGAACTGCTTGTTGGTTTATAAACTTGGTCTTTGTCATAGTGACTGCAGAATGTTTAAAAAGAGTTACAATTGTGGGTATTTTTGTAGTACTCCTGATATAACTTTTTATCAGTATCTGCAGCCTCTGAAAATCATCAGAATGCCTCGTTATTCTGGGAAAAGCCAGAAGATAAATCTGTTTTGTGTAGATAAAATGTGGCTTTGTGTCTGTATTGGAGCTGCCTTTTGTTGCTTTGCTTTTACAGTAGTTGCCTCATTGCTGCTTTCACAGAAATGCTGCAGAAGGCTGTATGAGCTGAAAACTCAAGCTCTGCCATTCTGTGAGTTCAGTTGAGTGCAGCCTCATGAAAAAAGTTCTGCAAATAGGTACAGAACATACAACTTGCAGTCATATTAAGAGATCTCAATTACTCTGGCTGTTTTCAGTTCCTTGCCATTTCTGAGCATCAAGATACAAGTTTCTCCTTTAGCATACCAGTGATGCCTAGAGAGGCTGCCTGGAACAGAGGCTAGACAGTGTTAAAGGAATAAAGTAAGTATTTATTAAAAGGCCTTCAAAGGATACACCTTGGGCAATGCAATAGCCCAGCTGTGGCTCCACCCAAGATGGATGACCCATCACCAGTTTTCACACTTTTATAAGTTTTGGTCCATTTACATATTTGGGTTAGTTGTCCAATTACAGCTTCAGGTTATGAAGTCCCATCCTCCGTGTTTGCCATCCTTAATTCACTGTTGTTTGTACTTTTTGGGCCAAAAGCTGCAACGGTGTCCTTGGTTCTCAGGCTGGAAAGGGATTGTTTCGTCCAACTAAACTGTGAAGAGAACTTGCTAACACTTTATATGAGGTTTGGAGTTACACACCAATGCAGTACAGAATCTGGAAAATATGAAAGCTAAAACTTATGAGACCAGGAGAGTGTAGTATGTTGTTTCTCAGTGTTTTTGCTAGTAATATTGAGAACTGATTCTGTATTTTATAAAGTCTAGCAAATTGAACACTTAAATCATGGTGTCTGTGTCTTTGAGACTCCTGGTGATTATATTGTGAGCCATTTTTTATCTACCCAGGTGAGATGATCTGCAAAAAGAGTGAAGTATAGGCTAGAGAGATGCATTTGGAAGCTTCTAAGCACATTCAGGTAATTTCTAACTGCATTGTTATTGGTTGTATTCATGACCTATTATCTTTTTCTTGCAGGTACACCCTTGAGATGATCACAGCAGTGCCTCATAATGAGAGTGCTTGGAACTACTTAAAAGGGTGAGGTTTATTTCTCCATGAGGCAAAGAGAATATCTGTGGAAGGTGTCTGATGCCTACTTCTTAATTGAAAAGAACTTGTTGTTTTTTGTTCTAGTGTAGTGTGCTTAAGTAGGCAGGCAAATACTGTCATGAGATGTTATTGTATTCTAATCTAATTTCTTTGTAACTTTTCACTAAGATGGCCCTGTAGTTCTTGTGGAAGAACTACAGGTACTTCTCATGTAAAAACTTGACCTGTAATGTTAGTATGTTAAAATCATAGGTAGGAAATAACGAGCATACTTTCAGTCTAATTTCTGTTCAGCTGGACAAAAACTATACCAGCTTACTACAACATGTGGCTGTACTAGTGCTGCATGGTACTTACTTTCTGACTTAATTGTATTTGTAGCCTGATTTCAAAACTAATCTCCAAGTAAAGGAATCATAACAAAAATGTAATTATTCACACCAGATTTCCCATCATTATGTATCCAGCCTATTAACCTCTCTTTTAGGATTCTACAGGATCGTGGTCTTTCTAAATACCCAAATTTGCTGGAAGAACTGTTGAATTTACAGCCCAGTCACAGTTCACCCTATCTGATTGCCTTTCTTGTGGACATATATGAAGATATGCTAGAAAACCAGTGTGATAACAAGGAAGAAACACTGAACAAGGCATTGGAGGTATGTTCTGAGAGCTTGGTTTTTCTTCTCAGGGACGTTGTCTATTCCAGTCTGATTTTATAACTTGACAAAATAAGATTGATTGTCATAAATAGAACACGTTACTTGTTAATCATGAGAGGTCTGTGAAGACTTTAACACAAAAACCAGACAATCATAAGGATCTCATTAATTTAAATATAAAAAAATAACTTGCCAGCTGTGAACTTACTCTTAAATTTTCTTCACCTGGTAGTGAACGAAGGTCTCTAATACTACCTGCAGAAGAAAGAAGATGTTTGAATAATTGAGTAGTTTTCAATGTTAACTTTGTAGCATTAACTCACTCTCTACCCTGTAGGTTAATTAATTTTTCTTAGAATATCCATGTCCAAACAACCTCAGTTAAGCTCCCTTGGCCCTTCTTAGCTCTTTCTAAGAAGGTTGACATAATCAGCTTGTGGCCAGCAGGCACTGGGGTATCAATAAGAAATGTCAGGCACCACTTCCTACAGAGCATAAATTACTTCTGGCTGTGTTGTGTAGCTCCCAGAGCTTCATACTTGGCTGTTCCTTGGTGCAGTTTGTAGTGCAGTTTTTACAAGAACACTTCACATTCACTGTGGAACTAATTGGAACTTGATGTAATTAGAGCTGCAGTTTTGCCCAGAGTCTTTGTGTTCCAACATTGTTCTTTCCCAGCACTTTTCCATTGTTGTGTTTCTGGACCAGATTGTAAATAAGTGCAGTTGTACCTCCTAGATTCATGTCTCCTTTATGCTATTTCACTGATTTTGACTTCTCTATTTAGGCTTTAAAGCTCTTAATTTCTTAATTCCATTTCACTGAGTAAGGCAATGTCATTGGCATAATAAAAGGGAATTTACTAAAACATTTGTAATGTTCATACTATGTAAAATTTATACAGCTTGTCCTGTAAGTAGTATTGACTTCTACTGTGCTGCTTACCCAAGCAAAAAATTTTAAAATCCCAAATACGTAGAAGTATCTTCATCAACTCTTAATGTGGCATGAGGGAAGATTACTGACTTGCATGGAGAACCTTTTTGGGACAGTCTTCTGAGGAAAAAAACAGAAATGAAAGGTCTCCTGTCAGTCCGTCAAGGGTATTGAAAAGAGAAGGATGATCCTCCAGTGTTTGGAATTAAGCGTTTTACAGCCTGTTGCATGACTAAAAGAGATTCAAGGTTCTCAGGAAGTATACCGTGCTCTACTACAGGGTGCATAAGGGTGGCATGGATGATGAGTGGTAGGCATGGAAATGAGTCAAAGGGAAACTCCTGGGGATTTTTGTGCCAGATTGGTTGGCTACATCTGGGGTTGTCATCAGTTTGCTGTCATTAAACAGTTACAAATGCCATGAATAAAACAAGTGTCACACAGAAACATATTTCTAATACTGTCTGAAATATATGTTGTCTGCATTTTAGAGTTAAGAATTCTGTAAGGTTTTTGCTTTAACACTCCAGTCTCTCATTTTTCTTTCATAGTTGTGTGAAATTCTGGCTAAAGAAAAAGACACCATCCGAAAAGAGTACTGGAGGTACATTGGAAGGTCCCTTAAGAGCAAGCACAGTTCAGGCACTGAACAGAGCAGCACACTGACAGATAAAGAGCAGTAACTGAAGATGGAAGAAAACAGTGTTAAGCTCTCAAGGTGTTCTAAAGCTGTACTAAGTAGGGTTGTTAACAAGTTTGAAGTCCATTTGTAAGTATTGTAATGAAAGGGGAATACAGCCTGCTGTATAGTCCTGAGCTGCTGCTGCTACTGGTGATAGCTCTAGGTGCAGTTAAGAAATGTACTAAGGCTTAATTATTGAAATGTACCAAGTAACGGTTTCAGTTCCTAACTAAAAATACATAAAGCTCTACCTTTTATATTGGCAGTGCTGAATTAACCAGTTAATCAAGGTTGGCCTTGATCTTAACGTGTTTTTCCAACATAAGTTATTCTATCATTCTGTGAAGCACTAAAATAATTTCTCTTGTCCTGGCTTACCCACTTGTGGTTCCTAACACTCTCATCAGGTGCTGCAGTAGTGACTGCAGCTAACTTAGCTATAAGGGGATATAAAGTAACCTAGTTAGTGCAGATCAGCACTGCAGCTGTTGCCTTATGTGGGAGCAGCTGTGTGCCGCTGTCAGCCTATGCTGTTGTATGCAAATAACACCAAGTGTAATTTTATAATAAAAATAGATAACTTAGAGTACTTGTCTGAATTTTTTTAATGTGTTTCTTTTGGTCCTTTTAAGTGCATAGTTTGTTCTTTTCAGATACTAATAGAGATAAAATATCCCCTTGTATAAGTACTGGATTCTGTTTCATTGAAGTGTCTTTTGCACTGGAGTATTCTTATCCAAGAAACTTTCAGTACACGTGATATATTCAGTGGAGCTGTGAATTCTTACCTGCACAGACAGGAAAAAATGGTTTGAGTATCCTGGGGGATGTGTATACCTGCACCAGAAAAATGCATCTGTCCTGTTTACAGTAAATGGCTATTGTAAACTGTATTCTTATGGAGTGCTTGCCTGATATGAAATATTTTACTGGAAACGATCATAGAGGGAACAAACAAATGCTGGTGTTTATTCCATAATATGCAGTCTTTCTGACACTAAACATTAAAAGGTGTTACTGTGATTAAACAATAGTGGAAATTATTTTTAAACACTTGAAATTCTTTAATTTGATGCATTCTTGAAATTTAAAACAACTCACAAGGAGTGGAATTGATATATGAAAGCTATGTAATTTTTACATGGATTTCAAACTTTTGGAGATTGGTTAACTAGGGGGGGTTCTTTTATTTTTTTTTTAGCATATTTGAGGGATTTTTACCACATTTTAAACTCCAGTACAAAGCAAGAAGTGTGTTTCTACCCCTATGAGTTTTTCCTAATTGAAGGTACTAAATATGGAGTACTGAACAACCAGAGTGTTCAAGGTCTTCAGGACAAAGTAATGTATCTGCCACTATCAGTCAAGAAAACTCAGAAAGAGGAAACAGTCAAATGTAATCCTTAAACAACATCAGTGAAGAGGGAATAGACTTTTTCCTCTGCATATGGTGTTAATAAGTTCCTGTATCTGTCACAAAATTCAGAGGACACGTGGAATAAAGCAGAGTATCCTTTCCAGCATAAATTTCAGCAATAAGTCATCACAAGGTAAGACTGATGAAGAGTGTCCACAGGGACAGTGTATTTTGGGATGTAATCTCAGTCACTTGTGGGCTGAGGCAAGAGCTTAGATTTAGCCATATAGACTTCTAGTGGCAAGAATGGGTAGGATTCCTCTGACAAAACCTTTTTTGGGGATATGATCAATTTATAGCCTTCTCAGTCTTGAAAATTATGTCTAGAAAGAATAAGTAAGATTCTAATGAAATTGGTAGGTTTTATACTGGTTATGCAACCATAGTGGCACATAAAAAGATAATACCACATCTGAGCTCCATTTACCAATAAATAATCAGATACATATTCTTAATGGAAAAAATACCCTCTCTTATGTAGAACAAACATGTAACTGACCAAATCATGTAAATCCTAAGAAAAAAATGTGCTGGACTCTGGAGTTCTGCTTAAACAACAGGAACAAAAAAAAATCCATTCTGTTGTAACAGAAGTGTTCCTTCTTTCAAATGTTTATATTTACTGTCATTTGGATTGCAAGGAAACTTTCAAATTCTCTTGCAAAGGCACCTTGGTTTTGTTCTGGGGAATTATATACAAAAATGCTGAGTTGTCAGAGCTGGAAAAATGATAACTGCCCAGCCAGGTTGCAAGTGCAGCTAGCAAACTCTGAGACAATGTTTCTGGTGGGAGAAGGAGCTTGGCAAAATGTATGACCTGTAGAGAGAAGGGTCTTAGAGTAGGAAGTTAGTGATGACTTTACCTGTAGGCATTGGTACTGAATACCTTTGACCAGGGCAAACATCACAGTTGTTTGTCCCAATAGGTTCATCTGTACAAGAAAATTTACTGTTGTTATTATTGTGTGTAATGATGTGTCTCTTGTGTGCAATTTTATTACTAAAGAGCTGTGCCTAAATGGAAAACTACTGATAAAACTCTATTGTAAATCAGTGTAACTGGAACATTCAGTGGAGTATGGAGAATTAGTAAAGTGTAAAATCATATACTATGCTTTATTTCATCAGAGGCTTATATTTCCTGGTGTAACTCTGTTTTACTAATCCATTTTTGACTTCCATCTCTTTGTCTTTGCAACTTAGCTGACAAAACATGTTCAAGTCCTTCCTAATCTATTCAGTATAAAACCACATCTGCTAGCACAAACTGCTTCTATCAGACGCTGTCTGGTTGTGCTGAGGCAAATTAGGAGTGTGCCTTTCAGCTGCACCTTCTGTAGGAGCCAAACTGTCCAGTAAGGAAGCAGGGAGGTTTCTAATCACTCCCTCCACATGAAACACTTCCATCAAAGTGCTAGCTGCCAATTCATGCAGTGCTATGATGATGAGGGACTTACAGAGAGATGGGACACCCAAAACTAAGGGTACACACGCTTATTTTGGTTTATCTAAGTATGTGCCATGATGAGCTGCTAGAGGCTTCACCAAATTTTGCTAAAAACCACACCTCAGGATGCCTTGATGCCTACCTACATCATCTGTCTAATGAAACTGCTTGGGGTTAGGACTGTGGTCCGTGAGGTGCATCACCATCACTGTCTCTGAAGACACACTGAAAACCTACGTAAGATTTCAGCCTTGCTGGATTCGAATCGTTGCTGTATCCTGCTGCTGCTGCTGCTGCTGCTGTCGCCCAGCCGAGAAGGTGGACACCGGCCACTAGATGACACTGTGACACGCACTCCCAACCCATCGACGCCGCGGATGTGCAGGAACAGCAGCGCCCTCACCTCCTCCTCGGTGCGACATCACTCTTTCGCACCTGCTAATTAAACACGGAAGGGCAGCTGCTTGGTAATTCAATACATATCGCCTCACAAGCATCAAGCACAGGTATTCTGGGAGGGGCTAACTGATCATCTTCGTGTTGGTGTTAACTGGAGAGCAATTTCTCTTTAACAGAAATGATGTCTCCTCTCGACTGGACGCCTTTTACAGATTTGGACTCTGTTTAGTCCTGGTGTTCTAAAAATAATGCCGTGACTAAACCCCTCTGCTCAAAACTTGGGGTTTGTGGCCCGTTTACATCTTTTGGAGCTGTGCCTCCAATCAGAAAAGGCGCATATGCTATACTCGCATGCTGGAAACTCACGATGCTTGTTACGATAAATTTTCTCTGGTCCCTCTCTAATGAGATGCAGGCCATTGCTGGTTGTTTCTGGGAGTACAGATTGAAGGACAAGATGACCTGCTCCTGCTTCTTGGAACTCAGGGGAGGACTTCAGCCAAACTGGGGAAGTCAAGCATGCTGTTGCAGTTCTGAAAGCAGTTTCATTGCTTTCTGGTAAGCAGGACTGAAAACTTTGCTAAAGAAGGTCAAAGAAAGACTTCTCTTTTGCATGCACTGGTTTGTCAAAACTGAGTTTTGTGGGTGGTCACCACAGTGCAGGGATTTTAAGTGAATGAAGAGATGCCTGTGGCACTTCAGCCAAGCCGGCTTGAGCACTCAGAGTGACTCAGGTGCAGCCGCTTACCCTGTGTGTATGCATTGAGCTCCCTGGACATGCTACCATTACTCTCTACCACGGGCATGCTCTGGTACCTCTGTCCACACCTGAAAGAGTTGGATGACAGGTGTAATGCTGCTGTCACAGTGCTGCTCATGAGCAGTGATTTTGCGACTGCAGAAGACCTCTTGCTGTATTTGGACTTCTTATTCTTTTGGGTTTGGGTTGCCTTGGGTAGGTCTGTTTGGTTATTTACTTCATTGGTTTTCTGATGTGCCCTGACTGTTGTCCAAGTCATCTCTCCAACAGATGCAAAACCAGATGAGTAACTGCTTGTGCTGCTACAAAGAAGCTTCAGATGGAGGAAAAGGAAAAAAATCAACTGTGTTTGTATCCTTGATGTACATTCCCTCTGCTCCCTCTTCTGCCAAAGCCTGCTTACCAGGATAAGAAGGTGGCAGGTAGATAACCTTCTTTTCTTTCCAGGTGCTTGCACACATCTGCCCCTGCTCTCACTTGCAGACACACAATGAATATGAGATTTATTCCCAGTTTTACTGAAGAACAGTGAGACCACACTATCCCTTTATACAATAGCATATGGTATTCACTGGCTTTGCTGGCTGCCTCTTGCACTAACAGTTTTTCTAACGCAAAATGAGTCCAAGTTACTATTTGCAGCTACCTACAGAGCAGGTGTGGGGGGTTCCTGAGCACTGTTTCAGCACTCTGATACCAGTTGAGTGGTACTGCCAGTCATCTTGCTAATTTGTTTAAGGTCTGACCTGCATTAAGCTGAAGGCCAAACTAAAAGTGAGAGAGGGCTGAGTATTTATATGAATTTTTGAATATATTTTCTGAAAACCAGAAACACCTGGTTTTAGAAATACATTTTCAAATTATCAATTTTCAAATGATTCCTTAACTGAAAAATTTAAAACTTGTAAAGTGAGAATACAAAACTGCTTGGCTTCTGACATTCAGAGGGAAAATATGTGAGGAGATATGCCTTAGGCAAGACCTAGTTTACTGCTAGAAGGCATGTCTGGATAAAATCCCAAAAGCTGGATGAGATCTGTTTGTCATTTAGCAGTGCCCCAAACATAACTAAGTTGCATTTGGAGCTCAAATTTTCTCTAGTTTCATTGCATGAGGAAGGGGAAAATGAGGGATGACTGGGAAAGGGCAAGCCAAAATCACCAGTTGTGTATCACTAACAACAGCTAAGAATATTACAGCAAATTATTTCAGTATAGGTGCCTGCTGCAAAACCGGACAGAGCCACCTGGCACACACAGCAATTTAGTGCATTTCAAGTAAGACCAGTCTTTTCCCTCCAGGTTAACTGTATTGACTTTCTCATTTCTTTTTTTAAGTGCTAATACTGTGTCAGCTACATGCTTGTCTGAGCCATGCAGGCTAAAATTTCTAGGGAGAGAAGAAGAAGAGAAGAAGAGAGCTATGAGATATAATCCATTTTACTGTGGGATTGCTACTCAGCAGCCATGGCCAAGACAAGACCCACGTAAACCGCGATTTTATATCCCACAATGTCAACTTTCAGCTGTCACTTTATAGTACAGACTTTTTGCAGCACAAATTACATGTCCTCATGTGTTTGAAAACTTCTGGTGTACACAGAGGTGCCCCTTATTCCAACAAGTGCTGGTAGTCTCTTTGACACTGTGGGAATTTCAATCTGCTTTCCATTCCTCAGCACTGTGCCTACAAAGAAGAACACAAGCAGTGCAGACAAAAGCTTCCCCAGGCATTGCCATGCTGCACTTAATATGGGTAGTCCTGGAGTTGATGAGATTTTGCAATGAAAAAATTCGTTGTTCTCATGGAAAATGAGCCAGCCATGAAGACCCCTTGCAACCTCCTCGAGCCTGAGACCAGTTTTGGAGATTGGCATTTTATCGCCTCATCACAGCATCTCACACATCACGTGATTCCAGCAGGTGAGTGGAGAAGTCTAGGCTGAAGGCACCAATCTTGAATTATACTGAAATAGAGGCATAGAGATCCAAAGATTAACCAAGTTTGGCAAAGAGTAGCTTGTCCCCTGTATGTCAGGATCCAGTGCTTATAAAAACAGGCACAGAGCTGCACACAAAAAAGGTCAAATAGAATCACTCAATGAATTGAATTCCCTTTTGTTCTGATTTGAAAGACAGGTATTTGCTAAGAAAGGCAGAAGTTCCTTTTTGGAATGGAGAGTGCAAACCCCCCTCCCTACAAATTATAATTTTGGAATTAAGGGAGATCTCAGGGAAAGATATGGGGATAGGAATAACAGTTCTTTACTAGTATAACTAACAAGACAAAAAAGAACAACAACAGCTATGAAATTACCCATAAACAGAACAGTAACTCAGTCCCAGTGTTTTTTGGCTGCAGGCACCTTTTCCCTGAGCTGCAGTTCCCGGTGCTGGGGGCGGGCGGCTCCCGCAGAGCTGCAGGAGGGCTGGGGGTGATGGCAGAGCTGTCCCAGGGGGAGAGAGAGATGGAGAGAGAGCCCTCCGCTCACGGTGTGGGTCCTGGTGCTCAGCAGAGTGCTGGATGGTGGCAGGTTACAGTGAGAAGGGAGCAGGGCAGGGTCTGACAGCAGTGAGGATGGCTCCCAGTGCTGGGATGGCAGGGATGGGGCTGTGGCGGCGATCGTCCTTCTCATCCAAACTCTGCGGGGAAATGGGCTGAGCCAGAGCCTTCTGTCTGCTCTTCTGGATGTTTGGATATTGAGGGGTTTCCCTCTTCCCTCTGCCTCTAGGGCCTAGTCAACAAGTTTCTTAGTATGGCAAGGGGAAAATTCCACATAGAGAAAAGGGAAAAAAACAATTCCCAACACCTTTGAATAAGGAAATTCCTTACAAATAACTGCAGGTGTTGATTTGAAAGAGAGGAGGGATAGAAAGAGAAGAAAAGGGCTGAAAAGAAACAGAGGGTAATGAAAACTAAGCTCATAGCCTGAACCAGTATTGCAACATGACTGAGGAATACATGCAAAAAACACATCTGGGCAGCAGAGGAGTTTTTACAGTGATATGAGCAGATAATGTTTTAATTGCTTCCTCCTGTTCACAGAAAAAAAAGCTTTGTAAGTACAGAGGATACATCCCTGATATCTCCTCCTTGCAGGAACAGTGCTTGGGACATTGTGTTTCTGATTCATTCACACAGACTGGAGTCAAAATGGCAACAGTTGTGGTTATCAAGTACAGGATTATTGTTTCATTCAGCACTAACCTCCAAAGGAATGGAAAAAATAATTCCAAGAAAGGACAAATTTTTTTCTTCTTTGTCCTCTTCTACAGAGAACAGAGCTCAAATCTGCAGAATTTTTGAAAGCCATTTCTATTTCCTAGTGTGCTGTGACTTTAGGTGCTGTAAGAACAGGGTGCCTACTGGAACCATGCCATTACAAGGATATGTGGTCAGTTTGGAGAATTTTTGTAAGAGGACAGAATGATGATTTTTCAGTGTTTGTTTAGGCTCAAATTCTTCATAAAAGTTTGGTTAGAGAAATCAAAGAGAAGGAGTTAGCTGGGGCACTTTAAACTTTATATCAACATCTGGTATCTTAACCAGCATCAAAAACTCACAGCTGAGAAGATGAAAGCTCTCAGTAGTGAAGGACTGATCTGAGGTAACCCCTGAATGCAGAGTCCAAAATGGAGGAGATAAACAAGGCAATTCCTCATTTTGATGAAGTCCAGACACACTTGCTTATAGAAGGAAAAGAGCCGGAGTATATTGGAATTCTGTGCAGTGCCTGCTCACACATATCGGGCTGTGTACAAGTACCCATCAGCTTAACCTTTTAAGACCACCTGTCTGACTCACAAAAAGATTATAGAATCATGCAAAATCTGTTACAGAGGGCTTGAGAGTGACAGTGATTTCAGGGTATGTGCAGAGTGAATATGGGGATGCCAAGCATGCTATGATGATTTTTTGCCTTTTATATGCCTTTAATATACCTTTCATGTATCCTCAGTGCTCTTAACATGCATACTTGAGATTCCTTAAATCTGATAACTTAACATAGCCCCAGTATTCCGTTAGGCCAGAAAACCAAACATCCCAGAAGCCTTGCAACTGTAGGCCAGAAAGCCCTACGTTATCTTGAGAAACCAAGGTCCTTTTTAAAATACATCCTGGAAACTAGGATTAAGCCCAACCAGGGAGGGATTCTTCAGGATAGGATAGTATCCCACTATTCATTCAAGCCTCTCATTAGGGATCTTTATTAGATATGCTAATTTGTAAAGTCTATAAAATTGTATATACAATCTATTGGGAGTGTACATTTCAGCATGCTCCATCTTGGTGAAGAGTTGTACCATAAAAATCCTTATTAAATACCAAGATAAAAACCCTTTATCCCTTAACTGTGTATGGCTCTCAATTTTAAGACCAGAAAAAAGGCATCACCACAGCTCAGGAATGAAGACAGATGTGACATTTACTCCTGGACTGTGTGTCTGAAAAAATGAAACAGCTTTTGCAACTGCTGGCTGCCAGTGAAGTATGGACATAGCAGCATAGCATTTCCATTGCACATCCTAGTGGTGTCCAGCATTTAAAATTACTGTTTCTAATAAAACTTTAAACTGACTATGAACATTTTATAGTATATTTAGTTGTGCTTAGCACAGCACAGCTCTAAGGCCAAATGAAGCTTTCATGTGAGGAGAAAGATCTGCTAAAAATTCAAGTCCACTCTCATCTAGTGAGATGCTTGTATTCCATTGCAAAAGTTCCAAATGGGACTCACTAAGCAAAGACATCTAATGTTCCTGATTCCTACAATTTCACCTGTGCAGTTTCTCAGTGCTTTGGACACTTCAAGATGGATTGTGAGACACCATAATCAGTCCTGGGAACATGAAAGAATTTGGTTCAGAAGTATTTATGTAGAAATACCATTTCCTGGAATCCAGCCATTGGAATCCCAAGGTCCTTGTGTTTTCTGGTCCATTATCATGGCAAACCAGGCATCCTTGACACAGAAAGTAAAACAGAAGGTAAGAAGAAGTTTAAGTTACTTTGCATCTTTCCTCATAAATTAGAAAGCAGCAAGAATTTTTCCATGTTTGATTTTAAAAGCTTTAATTATATATCATGCTGAACACAGCCAGTAAGCAACTCTGCATCATGCTGAACCACTACTGAGCAAAAGGAGGCATTAAAACAGCAGAAAAGAAAGTGTAATGTAAGACCCTGATGTGTACGAATTCAATACTTGAGTGTGTATGCATCATCAGTTCCATATGTGTCTAGTGATGAGTAAGCAACTGATATATGTGAGTTTTGTACCACTGTAGTGTTTTAGTTCCAAGTGTGAGCCTGAACCACCAAACCTGCAAGGAGCTACTGTGGCACGTAGAGGGTTGCTGAGCCTTGGTAATGACATGTTCAAGAAAAGTAAAGCATTCCTCAAATGGATGAAGCCTGTTAGGAATAGCACTGAAACAAGTTAAAAACAAAGTATCACTGGGCTTTCAGCAGTTTACAAAAGAGTGAAAAATTCTGACGACATTAATGACAATTAAGTGTCTCCTAATGTAACAGATTTAACACTCAGGAGTTCTGCTTTAGGACGTTGCTGTTCAATTCAAAGTTCAGTGAGCAGTGTTCAGTGTTCAGATTTCCCCTGGTCTGTTCCAGACACTCTTTTTACAATGACAGAGAAAGGAACTGCATGAGGCCACACAACCATGGCTTCCCTATCTCAGAGAATTTTATGACTTTCAGGCAAAAAAAATATTATTATTATATGTTGGGAAAATTCATCAGTTTTTCTGTTTATCACTGTGGTTTATCCAATGGCCTAATTAGCTGTGAGAACTGGGTCTCTAATCCCTTGTCTGGCTCTGACCTTGAATGACTTTGGGTATGAAAATTTTTATTTTTCAGCTTGTCTTTATCCATCGGGAAGATACTAATTGTATTTTTTTCCTCATGGCTTTAAAGGAAGTATCACCTATTAATTCCTCTGGTGTATGGGAGAGAAAGACAAAGAAAGCCAGTTATAGTAAGCTCCTTCCTTAGAGAAAGAAAGATTCATCCACACCAAAACTTCATAAACCTAACTAAAATCTTTTTCTTATTCTGCCTGTGGAAGAACAGCATGTGAGTGTGAGAAATAGTATTGTTCAAAACCAGGGCAGTATAGGTTATTAATTATCAAGACAATGCTAAGAAAATAGTATTTTCTACTGATGACCATGACCTTGTAAAGGACATTCAAATTTTGTTATGTACCTCTTTGCAGATACAGACAGAACTGCCACATCCTAATCACTGAGAGACTGGTCATCTTATATTTGCAGTATTTGCTATATTTGCAGAGAAGACAATCAACAAAATTCCCACTGAAGGATATAATGCAGGTGTTTTTTTACATACTGCTGCAGATGCAGGCATATTCTAACATAATTCCAAAAGTACCAAGGCTTTTATCTATACTGTGTCCATTGGTATAGATACAGGCCTTAAGCCAAGAATCAGGAAATAATATCAGGATTACAGTTTTAATTTTGGACTTCAAGCCTACAAAGATGGAGAAGACGCCATAGAAGAGGCACCACGTGCACTTAAGGGATATCCGTCTGAATAACACTTAATAGAGGAAAGTTTATTGAACTAAAGATTATTAGATCAAGACTTTCATGATTAAGCACAGAATCTTCCAGGTCCCACTGAAAATACCTGCCATGCAGTCTGTATTTTATCAGATGCATGGGGAGAAGCTCCTGTGGGAGGTCACTCTTGTGTAACAGGATAAAACCTAGCACGACCAAAACAGCATCATAGTGCTCAGTGAGGAAAGTTATCTTCAGCAAGAGCCACAGCCTCCCACAGAAATGAAATATCTCTAGCCAGGTGAGTTACTAGCTTGGAAGCTAGCTTGCTTTTCTAGGGACTGAAAGGAAGCAACTGGTGGTCTGTATTCTGCATCTGGGTGAAAACAATTGCCATTTGCATTTAAAATTGTTGGTGACAAAATAAAGTAGTAAAACATCTTATTCACTGCTCCAGTCTGTGCACTGTTGCTGTGAAATGCTGGCAGCTTTGACACCAGAACTAGACCGATGACAAACACTCCGAGACATGCTTTCATACTTTGGTAGTATTATGGCAGCTGCAAGGTGCTCTTCAGGTTATTTTCATCTGTGGTATACTTCTTAGAAACTTTAACTGTCCACCTGCTTTCACAAGCAGTGGAGTCATTGGCTCCCATCAAAATGGTCCTCAAAATTATCTCCATTTTCCCCTAAAGCTTGTCCAATTCACAGGTATTGCTTGCTGCTGCTGAAAATGCCCACAACCCACTGAAATTTTAGACTTTTAGATCCAGGTTATGTTCTCAGTAGGCACTGTTTATGAAACTGCATGTCGGTAAAGGAAAGCTGGAAGTCATGTGGTCAGGAACCAGGAACACCTTTGTACCAGGAACAAAGAGTGCACATGCATGTGAGGTGTCAAGAAGAGGCTGTATAATGCAATTGGCATGGGAGTGACATGGTGCCGGGAAAGAGGTTGGGACTTAGTCCTTTGAACACCTTCTGGTTCACTCCTGGTGCCTTTCCCAGCAACTTGATACTTAAGCTGCTGTGGCATAGACCCTTGTGGCCTTTGAAACTGACTGAGAAGGTATTTCACCAACATACATGTTTAAGAATTGTGGGGCTGGGGCAGACATACGGGAGCTGGGAGCTGTGGGGTAAGACAGTGGAAAAGATAAGAGGTGTTGGATTGACAAAGGGAAAAGATGAAGGAATGCCATCAGCACTGTAGATGGAAAACACAGAGAAAATGAAAGCAGGTGGCTAAAGGTGAGAAAGATGGTGCTATTATTATGGATGCAATCTAGGGAAAAGCCAGGAAGTCATGGTAAGAAAGCCAGAAACAAAATGCATTATATATGTGCCCTGAACCAGGGAAGGAACATGGCCATGTTGCAGGTCTTTCATTTGTTTCAAGACTGGCCTGCTTCCATGAAGTGGCAGGAAGCCAGCAATGACAGGATGAAAAGTCATTGCGGTTTGGGCACACCAAGACACTTGTCTGGAGTACAGGGCCTTGAGGGGAAGCCATATGAGAAGTGGCTGAGGTCCGTGGGTCAGTTCAGCCTGGAAGAGACTGAGGGGGGACCTCACTGGAGTCTACAACTTCCTCGTGGGGGAAGAGGAGGGGCAGACACTGATCTTTGTATCTGTGATGACCAGAGCCAAAGACATGGCATCAAGTTATGGAGGGTTAGGCTGGACATTAAATAGAGGTTCTCCCAGAGAGTGGCTGGGCAATGGAACAGGCTCCCCAGGGAAGTGATCACAGCACCAAGCCCGAGAGAGTTCAAGAAGCGTTGAAAAACGCTCTCAGGCACATGGTATCATTCATGGGACTGTCCTATCTGGGCCACGAGCTTGACTCGACCGATGATCCTTGTGAGTCCCTTCCAACTCAATCTGTTCTGTGATTCTCTCGGTGGGACAATACACGACACTCCGTGGACATACTCTTTACAAAGCCAGAGTTTAACTAAAGGACACTTCTAGCAGTCCTCTGCAGGCCTGACAAAGGCGTAACGCGGAAAAAAAAGTCACGAAGGAAAGACTCCAGCCTTGCGCCTAGAGTCTCAGCTCCCCAGATCTGGCGGAATGGGTAACAGCAATCAGTGACGGAACGCCGGCCCAGGGCATGCGCCTAGCTGTTCTCTGCCTCTTTCTCCGCTCTTTTTTACATAAAAAAGCTGATTAATGCGTGTCCTTCGGGTCAGGCCGGTGCTGGGTTCCGTTACCTCGTCCGCTTCCTTGCCCCGGGCGGAGCCCGCCTTGGCCCGGCAGCCCGCGCGAGAGGGCCTCCGCCCTGCCGGGGAGTTTCCTCTTCCTCCAGCAGCGCGGCCGGGGCGGGAGGAGGAAGGGGAAGGGGCAGGGGCCGGGGCCGGGAAGGCTCCAGCGCGGCCGCCGCCGTCGCTGGTGCGGCAGGGGCGGAGCGGCGCGGGAGGCGGCGCCACGGCCGGCGGGGCCCGGAGTCACCGTGTCACGGCGCCCGGGAAGCCGTTGCCGCCGGATCCGCCCCCCGCAGGGCGAGCGAGGAGGCAGGAGGAGGAGGAGAAGGAGGAGGAGGGAGGCCGGCTCCTCGCCGCCTCTTGTGTTTTCGCCCCCTTCCTGGCCCAGCCCCGGCCCTCTCCTCTCGCACCGGGGCGGCGGCGGGGGGCGAGGCCTCAGCGGCGCCCGAGCTGCCCGCGGGAAGCCCTGGGACGGGCCTGGGCCGCCGTCTCTGGACTAGGATGTCCCGACATGAAGGTGAGCGGCGCGGGGCGCCCAGGCCGCTCCGGGCGGCGGCGGCGGGGCCCGGCCCGGCGGCCTTGGGGGCCGATCATCATCATGGCGCCGCCGGGAGCGGGGCCCGGGGCCCGGCGGCGGAAGGAAGGAGAGGCCCCGTCGGGCGGGCCGCGCTCTGCAGTGTCATAGCGGGGGAGGCCGGTACGGCCCGTTCGCCGCGCGGCCTCCGCCGGGCGGGGCCGGGGCCGCAGGTACGGCCGGCGGGGGGGCCGAGCCGCCGCGCTCCTCCGCCCGAAGGACGGGTGGAGCGAGGTGCGGCGCCCCGGGCAGGCCCGGCCGCCGTGGGTGGGCGGTGGCGCGGGACGGCCCTGCCGACGTGTCGGCCGCCGCCGCGGCGGGTCCGGCCGGGCTCCGCGCCCCGGCGCCCCTGGGTAACGAGGAAGAGGGGCCCGGGGCAGAAGTGTGCCGGCAGCCTGCCTGGCCGTGGCGAGGGGTGGCTTGTATTCTGGTGGCCCCGTGGTCTGCCCGTTTTCCCTCGGTTTTGCATTGCGGCCGAGGAGGCCGGTGCTGGTGTAGTACTGGCGTGTTTTGAGGCCGCCGGAGAAACGTGTTCCGTGTGCTGCTTGCCTCTGGTCCCGTTGTGTTTACCGCCGTGGAGGAGTTAAGTGGGTAGTTAGTCAGAAGGAGCAGGGTGGAGGAAGAGATGGAAGCTAAGAAAGGAATTTCTGCAGGAAGAAATGGAAGTATGAAGCCAGGAGAGAAAGTTTCTCGGTTTTTCCGTGCTTGTTTACAAGCGGGTGAAGTGTTTGGACTAGTATTCTCTAAAACCAGGGGTTGTTATCTGAAAAGGTAGCTTTATGCCATTTTAGGAACTTGATTCAGTACTGTCTTCATTTTGTCTTATCTAATTCATCATTTCTCTGTTTCATCTAATCGTAAAACACTTTGATGGAAACATTATAGGGAAATACAGTATTTGTGACTGGTACTGTTGGCTTCTAGTTAGTAGCTTGATTTTAGGCAGTGCTGTATTTGTGATGGGGTTTTGGTATGTGTCACAGTATTTTGCAGACTTGTTTGTGCAAGTACGTGTGTATCTCTATCAGAGAATTGTCTTCCCTGAATCCACTAACTTTTTTTGATTGTTAAAGCTTAGTAAGACTGCTGATTTTTCTCCCCTTCCTCCCCGCCCCCCACCTTCATGTTTTCCTGGGAGGGTGTAGATGGATTTCTTTATGGTAAAAGACGCAGTTTTTAACTGAAATGAAATTATCACTTATTAAAAAGTTGCTATTGGCGATGGTGGAGTAGGATTATATAGTTTGCAGGTATCTGCTGTTAGGCATGTGTCCATAATACTCTATTTAATGTAGCATAGTGGAATATAGGCTTTTCTAACCTGAACAGGTCAGAATTATGGAATTTCTGTCACAGTAATAAGTGATATCATATGTTGTTCTTTAGTGGCTTTCAGTGACAAGTGCATGGACTATTATAAGAAGTGGTGATGTGTATTAGAAAGACATTCCAACTCTTTTTGTAAAAATAGAGTTTGAAAGCAGCTTTTTATATGTGTTTGTTATGGAGACTATAGCATGAATTTTCCTTTTAGTTGTTAGGTATTTATACCAGGGAAAAATTACATTTCCTGTCTTTGATATTTGTTGGTATTTTTAGAAGGAATGATTGTTAATGAAACTGGGCTTAATATTCTCTTTCCAAAGCAGATTCCTTTAGACATACCTAGTTAGAAAAAAGGAGATAATTGCCTAATTAATTACCTAATTGGTAAACGAGTGTGAGTTTTGGTAATTTTGATCCTGGATGTAGACTTCTCAGGTATGTGTGTGAACAAACAATGCATTCCTGAAACCATGAAAACACTGTTGAGATTAAAAATTACATTACCACTGTATCCTTGTGATTTTTTTTTTTTAAAGCTAGTCTGTCTCTTAATTTCTCAATAATTCTTCTCTTACTTCACACCTCAAATGTGTTCTTTTAGGCAACTTTAGTTACAGGGATAGAATAACACATATTAGTATAGGAGGGATGGTTTTCCAGCTTTGTGGAGAAGAGGTTTGGGGGCTTGATTTTAGTAGGACTCTGGAAATCTGTGTAAACTATATGCTCAGAAAAAAACAAGGCAATTCTTGCTTCAGAGCTGTGCAAGGTTATTCACAGTTGACAGTTTTTGATCCAGTATGGCTAGCTTGGGGGATGGCTCTATTGGAAGAATATGGTATAGGGAAAAAGCAAGCTTTAATCACGTTTATGTGAATTTTTTATTCAATATATATTCTTTAAAAATAACTTTGTGTCTGTACACAAAGTTACAAACAGGATTTATTGATGTTTCCTGACAGAAGTGGGATGCTCTACCGGTTTTATGGGGGAAAACTATGTGTCTGCATGTGTAAATGCTGGAGAAGTTAGAATTCTAAAGGCTTGGGACTTCAAGTAGGCTGTAAAGCATCTGATGGAGATTTACACTTACTTTCCATTGGGCTTTCTTGACTTCTTTGGTGTAGTAATCTGTACACAACAATTGTTTGGGGTATCTCAGTTATTTTGGAAGTGGGATTTTGTTATCCTTCACAAAAACTTTTACTATAGCCTGCCTGCCTTTTCACTGTGCTCTCATTTCATGCGTGAGGTCTAGACTCCTGTTCATCCCAAATCCAGGAAAACAGACACTAACTAGAATTTGAATTAGTGTTGCTTTTTTGATGTGTTTATTCAATGTTCAAGAGACTTCCTTGGTAATGCTGTCAAGAATTAAGTATTAATCTCTCAGTATTTCCAGGCTTTTCTAATTTTTCAAAACCATTTCTGTTCTATGATTTGGTGTTAGGAGGCTACCTGTTCTTTGCCTTTGGTTTTGTAGAATGCAACATGAAGTCATTCCCTGGACTTGGATTTCATGTTGTTCCCTTTATAGGAGCAATATGCTGTGTTTCTCTGGGTTAGCCCTTCTGTGGAGGAATATGTGGTGGTGTAATATTTGGCACCCTACAAGGAGCAGGTAGGTAATTTTTTTTTTTATGCTCTGTAAATTTTACCAGAAGGTATTTTGATTATTGCAGGTTATGTCTTTTCGTGAACATGTGTCTGGCAATGATTCTCTTTTTTAGCAGTAAACACCACCCAGGGCAGCAGAAAAATCCAGAATTGCGACTTCCAGGAATATCATTGCAAGACCATTTTTGCAACTTGTTTTGTGGAACTAGGTCACAACAGCATTAACTGGCCTGGGTTCCGATTCCTTACAGCTGGCATCTCCAGGGGGCTCCCAGTTCCATATCACCTGCATTTAGTTTTCAATCTCCTGTGCTCTGGGCCTCACTCCCAGACCCAGTTCCAACCTTTTCTGCTTGTTCTCACTAAAGGAGGTGGTCTTGAAGCTTCTAAGAGTTGTCAGCAATGCAAGTGCAGGGTTTTTTTGCTGGTTCCCAATTATCAGCATTTTTCATGAATCAGCAAAGGTCTGCAGTTTAGTCTTAGTCCCACGTGAAGTAAATTGTAAGTGGATGGTGGTAACACAGGTAGGAAGGGAGAGCAGTGACTAGCAGTGAGAGCATGTGTCAGGACCACATGACCTTTCCAAGTATTCTTTGGCTTTGAGATCCTTTTAGTGGAGGAACCCAGTGTTTCGGTGTTCCTTTTCTTTGTGAGTATACACAAATATGTTGCATAGAGATATTGAAATCAAGTGTTTGTTTATTTGTAGTAGAAGGGTAAATAACCAAATCTTAAAAAAGAAATGCATCTTCATCTTTGAAATTCAAGAAATCATAGTTACAGTTGAATATATACCAACCACTTCAAAGCCATTAGGATAACGGCAGTGTTGGCTCTAGTCCTCTATCTGTACAGTGAAAAGATTGGGAGTCTGGGTTGATGATGTTTTCTGTAAGGTCACAATACCAAACATGAAACTTAATCTGAAACAAACTTTTTGAAAATATTATTGGCAAGGGTAATTTCTGCCCATTGTCATGATGCACTCAATAGCTGTGTCATACTTGAGCTGCTGAAAGATACTATAAACTCCCATCACAATAATGTTCAGCCAGTTGCTGCATAAATTATTACTTCAAGTGGTGTCAGTTATAAAGGTGCCACACAAAATGCAGAATTAATGTATTTTTGCATGTAAAACTTCTCTAATTCACTTAACAAGACTACGTCTTTTTCGTGTAAAGTACTCAAGATACAGTGTTGAAGTGTGGCGTGTAGCAATGAAACGTTTGTCTGTGAGACCAGTTAAAACTTGCTGCCTTCCAGTGCTTACTTTGCTTGCATCTTCTCCAGACAAGAAATGTGCTATTTCACAGTACAGAATAATTGCAAATTCTTTCATCTGTAGCTGCCACTGAGACCTTTTCTGTAGGAAGTAAGTCCAGATTAAGTAGTACATGTAATATAAAACAGTGATTTTTTTTGAATTTGCACTAGTATTTGAGTCTGCCAAAGTGTTTTCTAACTATAAATGCAAAGTGTTTTGTACTCTTGTTAGTTTTACTCTCTGGTAGCATATTAGTGCGTGTAATTGCTGATGTAGTGCAGTATTTGAAAATGAGTTGTTAGTGTAACAACTTTACTAGTGAGAGCAGTGTTTAGGCACAAAAAATGTTAACGTTAAATGTGAACAGTACAAATGTGATTGGAAATATTTGAACACAGTAATTTTCTTTTTTATTAAACTTGTTTGATTTCAGTAGGAAACTGAATCATTTAATGATAAAAAGAGCTGGAAAAAGAGTTCATATTTTAACTGGCAAGATGCTCACTGGCTGTATGGGAGCTGGGCTTTAAAAGAAGGGTTCTAGCTCTGTGTTAGGAAACTGTGAACCAAGCTGGTGCTGTTCCTGCAGAGTCTGAACAAGGTCTTCTGAAAACGTTTGTAGTGGGAGACTGTTTTTCATCTCAGGTCTTTATAAAATGTAAAGATACCATCATGGGAAAAGGGAGAAGAATAGATTTAGATTATTGATGTTGAAAGGCTGATAGCCTATATCTTGAAACAGAACTGTGATACTTTCAGCATTATTGGGTGGGGGTGAAGAGAGAAGACAAATGGTGAAAAAGCTCTCTTCCAAATGTCGATTTGAGCAAGAAGGGATTCAGGGGAATTTTATAGAGCTATGAAGATTGCTTGAGTGGTACTGGACAAACAAAATTCATACGTGTTAAATAAAAGGAGGAAAGCTTTTCAAGTACTTTTGCATGTTTACATTACTGATCGCATTTGAGGGGGAGTTGTTGGTGTCAGTGTTCTTTGTTGTATTTTCATTGTTATGTTACTTCTGTTGTTAAATACAAGACCAAAGCAGTGACTAATACAAAAAGTGTTACTACATTCAAGAAACTACTGGACCCAGCAGCGTATTTGAAGAATGTTGCTCAGGAATTGGGAGGTACCAGAAACAGGTTGCAGAGACAGCAATAATTCGACTTCATTTGAGTATCTTTATTCTGTAAACAGCTGCATATTATGAACTCCACACCTCCCTGCATTCTTTAGGGTGTGCAGGAGGGTTCTTTGTTAGACCACCGCTCAGTGTTTGGGAGCGTACAGCACATGAGCAGATAGAGACATTACAGAAAAAAAGCATGGCCAGGGTGTTGACAGTCAAGTTTTGCTGTGGAAAGCTGGATCAACTGTCCTGTCCTCTGTTCATGTGAACTGCTAGGTAAGTTACTTTGTCAAGAATACACAGTTCCTTGTGAAGACCCGATTTGGGATTTTGGGATCTGAGCATTGACACTTGCAACTGCATTAACTGAGCAATGAGCTTTAAAAAAACACTTAGTTGTAGAAAATCAAGAATTCTTAAAAATCTATCCTTTGGCGTCTCAGATTGGGTGACTGAGTTCAGTGGACTTAAGAGTTTTATTCTTTACAAGCTGTGGTTTCCCTCTATTTCAAGAGAAGTGAGATATTGCTTGGAAGTGTTGTTAAAGTTAATTCATTGATATTTGGGTACACTGAAATGCTATAGATAAATGCTTGCAGAGAGAAGACAGTGAGAAAATTCATAGCCAGTGCAAATTTCTTTGAACTGTGCGGTAACCAAGAGCTCAGGCTGACCAAGGAAGACAAAACAAATAGGGACTTTCCTGTTTGTTTACTGAATATCACACATGCTGGTGCACTGAGTAAGGTAGTATTTTTTAAAGAAAGGAATATAATTGTGTTAGATGACATCAGATAGATTCTGACCATTAATTTATACTAGAGATACACATATTTTAATATGAATAAGGTAGTGAGCTTGCAAGGGTTTTGTTTATGGAATCATGGGCTAAATCCTCCACATGTAATGTGTTCTTCCCCTCTACAGGATTTACAGCAGATGAGCAGATTTGGTAGCTGTATGTTATGAAAATGGAGACATAATGGAGAAAGGGTATACAAAACTAGTTATAGGCAGAAGTGTTGCTCTCTTATACACAAACAACATTATTAAGATACTGTGAGCAGTTCAGAAAACTCAAGCAGAGTGCTGTTAGTGACTCAGGATGTAAGGATGTGTGAGGGGGCATGGACAAAAACTGGAAAGGTATTTGCCCTCAGGCTGATAGAGAATATGAAAGAAAGGCATCACTGCATGAAAGGTAATCTGTGATCTCACTTTTCAAATACAAGAAATCTCATTAGTTCAAGGTGAGGAATAAAACTGAACTGCCTTTTGGTACACTGTGTGATGAGATTATGGAGAATTTTTTTACTGATTTGTTCTTGAAACTACCTCATATTCAGCTTTAACAGATAAAGCTTTGAATTTTATCTTAAACTTTCTGCTTCAGGTATTTTAACTACTTCCAATTCGAATGTGGCTGTCAAGAATCTTAAATCTTTGCTTCCTTTCCTCTGAGCATCACTTGAGTGTCTGGTTTGAACTTACTCCAGCAGTTTTCTGTATATCTAGTCCTAATGGTTATCCACATTTTTTTTTGTCAGTGTAGCATTTTGACACTGTAAAGTAAGAGCATTTGGAATTCAGGGTGAGGCATAGAGACAAACTCATTAGTTTCACTGTTTCAGAAAATATGTATAAACCCAACATTTCATTTCATATCTACTTGCAAAGTTTTGTGTGGTTTATTGTCATTTACTAAGCTTAGAAGTGACATCTGTGCCAAGTAAAAATGGTGAGGCAGCATCACAGAAGCACTGGAATTGGGTATCAGAGGTATGTGTAGGTAATAGCTTTATATCTACTGCTTGAATTTATTTGTTCTAGTTTGGAATTAATTTTTAAGTGTGACTGGAAGTTGTCACTGGAGCCACTGGTATCTTAGGAAAAAATGATTCCACCCCACCTGCCAGGTTTGTTCTGAGGATGTAGTTTGAGTAATTTAATAGAAGGAGGGTGGATAGATGGATTTACTTGATGGAATTTTAATTTTATTTTATTTTAATGTTTAAATATTTGTAAAAAAAAAATTTAGGCATACTCTATGATTTGCTTTTTATGAGCATTTGTTTTAGTGCTCATTTGTCATCCTGCAGTGAATTTCATGTTTTAGCTATTTCTGTTGTGATTGCTTTATTTGGAGCTTCTAGGAGACTGTCTCTAAAAGTTACCCCATTTTCTGTTGGAGACCTGAGTACAGCTTTCTTGTTGCAATGAACTTGGAACCTGGACACAAGAGACTGATGTTTCTCCCATGTGCACATGGGATATCAGGTGCAGATTTTGTTTTGTCAATAGGCAGTCAGCAAAGTCTCCTACTAGTAGAAATTAATGGTCTTGGACTTGTTGCAGTGAGTTCTATAGATGAAAGTCCATTCTTCCAAATATTTTACTCATCAGAACATTTCACCAGCATATATTGTTTGAAGGTATCATTTCACGTTACATCCCCATATTACTTACAATTTGTCTTTAATTTCCCATTTTTGTCAAACTACTATTGATCCTCTTCTGCATTTGATTTGTATCATCCCACTGTCACCACTGATGAAATGAAGAAAAATATTAATTAAAGGTTTTTAAAAAATATAGTGCAAAAGTAAGATGAAACAGCAAACAAAGTTCTAAAAAATATTATAACTGAATTTTTTTTTTCTTAGGTCAGATTTGGTCTTTCCCCCTCTGCCACTTCCTGGTGCCAGATTCTTTTTGGGAGGCAATGTTTCTTGTCTTGACTGACAAGAGGTGCTGTCTCTGGTAGGATAAATTATCTTTGCTTTCTTTCTTTTTGTCTTTGATCTCTTATCCTTTACCCTCTTACTTTGTTGTCACTATTCTCTCTTCCCATTGCTGTGCTCTCCCTCTGCTGCTTTTCTGCTTTGAGTGCTCTGGGGTGGGATTTTCAAAAACCCCTTGGGAAGCTGTAGACACCTGTTGGGTGTAAGCACAATAGAAATTTAATGCGTGCCTCTGTAAGCCTCTTTGAAAAGCAGAGCTCTGGTGTTTCTTGGTGTACAACTTGCCCTCACTTATTTCAGAAAAAAGCTATGCTGGAAGGGTTTTAGGCAGCCAGATACAGAGATGGATTTGTGGTTTGGTTTTGATTTTTGACAGATGAGATGAGGTGCCTTTAGTATTGAAAATTGTACTAGGTTATGGTTTCTTGGGCAGAGCCATTGTTTACAAAACTCTTCAGTGACAGCTGATTCCTTGTGTAAATGCTATTTACTATTAGCTTATTGATACTAAAGCAGCCAGTATTCTTGACTGAAGGTGATTTTTAATGGCTCCTTCTGTGAGACTATTTACTCTAAAGATTTTAAAGGATGAGGTGAAATCTATGTATTAACAGTATAGAAATCAGCATAAATTAATGTGCCAGATAAAAAATAATTATATTGATATTAGGGTTGTAATTTTAAAAGATTTTCCAGACCAGTTTTTAGTCCAGCACAGCATTGCTTTCCAGATACTTGATGGTACGGGAGGAACTTCATGGCTGCTTCTGGAAATAAACACCTGGGTGTGTGCCTAGAACAACATTAGAATTACTTAGCAGATGAATAGTGGCGTCCTGGAGGTGCCTGGTTGGAGAGCAGTGCTGTGAGCTGTTAAACAGGTGATACTCTGGGTAATTGACGGGTATCTCAAATATCCTATCTCCAGCAGCTATAGATCATACATGATTTTCAAGGTCACAAATACGTAGTATATAGTCATGTAAGGACTTCTTGTGTGATTGTCAATAACTTGTTTTCTATCCCCAAATAAATGATTATTTTAAGAATTGACCTTCGGTTTTAATGGAAATGTATTTTTGCATATTTACCTCTGTGTGTGTGTATTGGCTGTACATGCTCAAATTGTTCAGCTGGCATGAATTTCAAACTGCTGTGAATCTTGATTATAAACCCTTGTCAGTTGGACTTTTCCTCAGAGTTAATTTCATTCTGTTATGAAATAATCTACGGTTTGGGCACAAAGGCTTCTCTGCTCAGGATACTATCACATCATGTCTACTCAACAAAGCAAATGTTTGAATTACTGCATATTTGCCTATGCTTTTAATGTAGGCAGGAATGCTGAGATGTGCCTAACACAAGTAGTGCTTAGTGTACAGCTGTTACTTGTATTTCAGCATGCAAGCTGATGTGTGGGTTATCTTTGCAAGTGGAAAATATCTGTAGTGAGAAGTAGCTTATGATCCACCGATGAAGTGGGTCTGTGAGAGCAACTTTACCAAGACTAATAGTGCTGGAACAAAGGTCACATCTGGACTGACATAATTGTGCCACTGCAGCTTCTAAAGTTTCCTCTGTCTTAACTTCCTGAGAGTAAACAAGGCCACTGACTTCAGCCCCTGAATTATTGCTAGTATTACTTTTTACATGACCAAAGTAGACTCTTTGAACTAGCTGTGGGAAAGGAGGCAAGTTTGGGAAAGAGATTTCAGGGATGCCCTTGGAAAAAAGACATTTAAGCTTCACAAAAGTAAGCTGTAGAGAATTCAGAGCTTTCTGTGTAATGACTTTGTAAGCTTTTTTCAGTTTAGATGTGTGTGAGATAGCTCAGGTGATTCTAATTCCATACCTGTTTACTGCTATCATTTGTACTGTTCTAATAAGATGAAAATGTCAGTAAGCGTTGTTTGACCTTTGACTGTGCAGATGGAAGTCAGTTACTTCTGCTGTTAACCATGACCTCTTAATTGCATTAATTAGATATGTTGCAGGTTTAAGAAGATGGAGTAGAAACTGCAGTGTGTCTTGACTCAGGAGAAAGTCAGACACATTTTCCAGCTCTCTGCTCCCTTGTTTATCTACAAGTTTAGAAAATTCCAAAGACAAATAAAAGCCTATTTGCCTTCCTGGATTCAGAAAGAATGGACACTGTGATCTGCAGGGATCTTTTCCAAGGTTGTTTGCCTTAAGGCCTGTGAAATGCCAGACAGGATCTGACAGCATACGGTGTTCCTTATTCTGAAAGACATTTGTGGTGAGCGGAGAAAACAGCTTGAGATTTTGCTGTAGAAGAATGGCTTTGTAAATTAAGATATGCGAGTAAAGATTCATTAGAATATAAACTTGTCTTTATAGTGTAGGTAGTTGAATAATTGACTGTTATTAGTCAAATTTGTACTGGTAGAAGTTGCTGTTGATAATGTTCTTGTGCTGCAGATTGTTGTCTGGAGTTTATTTAGAAGCAGAGAATCTGCAAGATACTCTGAAGTTTTAACTCATGTCACATTAAAAAAATAAGTGTAAATTGAACATATTAATAAGTTTTGGGTTGTCTCATAGTTTGTTGGAGTATTATCCAGCTCTTAAGTATTGGAGCCAGATACTGAGAGGTATCATTCTTACTGTGCCTCAAAGCTCAGTTATTATTTTGTTCCTGGGAGCATTAGGAATTAAAGAAAAATTACCAGAAAGTGAAGGAATGGACAGTTGGGAATTGCATGCCAGAATACATTTATTTAGCCAAGGTTGAAGTACTTCAAGGTGATAATTGAATGAAGAAATGGAAGGGATATCAGGCTCAGACCCAACTTTAGTTTCTAGTGATGTGTAGTCCAGGAGACTTGCTATATTTGTAGTTGCATATTTGACATGGACATCACATCAAACTTTAGAATCCGACACAGGGTGCAGTGAGGCAGTCTTGAAAAACAATCTACATGTTTAAAGAAGGTAATAATTGCAGGAGATACAAATTTGAGGATGAGTGATTTTGCTTGTAAACATTTGAGAATTTGAAAAAGTTGAGCTGTTTAGTGGATGAAAACCACCTGTCTGTGTGGAATTCAAGCAGTGTCCAGTGGGCAGTGGAAAACAGAACTTACAAGTTAGTCTGAAAATATAAAGGAAAACCTTGTGCTTCCAAGAGGCAGAAATTGAGGTAAAGCTGCTAAAATACATTCCATATGTCCACCTTCCCTTGCTTCATTATCTAGGTTTTCCTCACTAGTATCTTTGTATTACAGATTTTGTTTTTCTAATACATTGTTTTAAAAATTTTCAATGAAGATCTGTTGTGATTGTTACACTTAATTTTTTTTTATCCTTAAAATACTGTTTCATGCATTTTGTAACTGTAGCGTGGTAGCTGTGCCTGTAGTAAGTAGTGAGATCCTAAGGGTGTTTGACCATCCCTCTCCCTTTTTCTTCAATCATGAAGTGAGATATGTTTTATCTGTTTTGATAAAATGCTGTACTATTAATACCTGGTTTATTTTGTGGTCTAGCAAATAAAGTAAAACATCTGAGTCTTGTTTAAGAAAATGAGCTAATCAAATTAAAAATACTTAGCTACTGAAGACTTCTGAGTTGTGATCTACAAATTAGTGATGGGTTTTAGTGTTTAGTGGTAGGTTGGAAGCTCTTTAGAAAAGATGTGACATAATTGTTATTTTCAAATAGAATGTTTAGTAAATTATTCTGAAAAGTTAGTTGGATACATGTGTGAAATAATAGAACTATTGGGGAAATGTCCAGAACATCATACCTTCGTTGTCTTTGGTTCTTTATGCATGTACAGTTTAATGGGACAAGAAGAACAAAACTACAGCTAATAAAGCTCCATGAAACTCTTCCTAATGTGAAAAACAAGGGGAAAGGTAAGGCTGACAAATGGTTGTGCTGCCAATACAGGGAACATATGAGCAACATAAAAGGAGCCCTGCTGAGAAGAGCTTGAGGATGTTGGTGGATGAGAGGCTGGACATGATCTGAGAGCCCAGAAAGCCAGTTGTATCCTGGGCTGCATCCAGAGCAGTGTGGGCAGCAGGAGAGGGAGGGGATTCTGCCCCTCTGCTCTGCTCTGGTGAGACCCCAGCTGGAACCCTGCATCCAGCTGTGGGGTCCCAGCACAGGAAGGACATGGAACTGCTGGAGTGAGTCCAGAGGAGGCCACCAGGCTGTTTAAGGGGATGGAGCACCTCTTCCTATGAGGAAACACTGACAGAACTGGAATTGTTCAGCCTGGAAAAGACAAAGGCTTTAGGAATACCCTTAGTGTGGCCTACCAATACCTGAAGGGAGCCTAAAAGAAAGTTGGGCAGGGACTTTTTACAAGGTAGAATGACTTCAAGCTGAAAGAGAATGAGTTTAGATCAGATGTTAAAAAAAAAATCTTTTGAATATGTTGAGGCATTAGAACAGATCGCCCAGAGTAGCTGTGGATGTCCCATCTCTGAAAGTGTTTTAGGCCAGTTTAGATGGGGCTTGGAGCAGCCTGCTCTAGTGAAAGTTGCCCTTGCCCACAGCAGAGATGTTGGATCTAGATGATATTTAAGGCCCCTTCCACCCCAGACTGTCCTGTGATTGCTTGAATTACGAAAGAAGTCTGTGCTATGAAGAACAGGAAAGAAGAGGAGGGAAGAATGGAACAAACTCCAAGACTGATGGAACTAGATGTGAAACCTTTTTTGCTTCCGATTACTGTATTTCCCACAGTGCTCTTCTGGTATAGCCTTCCTATCATAAGCAATTCTAGTTTGTGGAGACATGTTATCAACCTGAGAAGCAGTTCTGTGTAACAGAGAGTGGGAGGAGAAGTCCCCAAGGCAGTCTGTTTATGTTCAGAGTAAGAAAAATGCTTTGAGAAAGCCCAGAATAGAATAGTGCAACTACTTAAATGAATAAATTGAAGGATTTTAACCTCGTATTTACCCTCTGTGTTGTGTTCAGAGAGACTTAATGATTTTTTACAAGTTACTGGACCTCTTGTGGTGTTAAGGAAAGATAAATTCCTTTTATGACAATGTGGTACCATTCAAAGTGGTGATTTTGAAGGTAGTCTTTATGTCTGAAGGTGTTTTTTTGTGCTCATCTCTATGACCTGAGTTGGTTGGGAGGAATCTAGGTGTGACTGCCTTGTATTAGGCGTTGATGCTTTCTTTAATGATGAGAAGAATCGCTTGCTTTTATTTCCCTTCCTCTTCCAACTGCTTTCTAGATGTGTTTTCATGACCTGAAAAGTGTGTATTTCCAGACCACTTGGTGCAAGTCTTTTAAGTCTGAACTGTTATGAGACATGTAATCACAGAATATTATTACTAAAGCTGGAGCACTTGCTGCATGCAGACTTCTTCTGTGTTTCACTTCCAGCTCTTTGGTTTTGCAGTCCATATTGCCTACCTTCTGTGTTGTTACATGTGATAAACCATGCCTTTTCCCCATCCCACAGTGTGGGAAAAGCTTGCCATGTTTGCTTATTTGGGTAATGCTTAAAAGAATCAGGAGTGAGTTTAATAGTGCAAAAGGAGGTAAAGCTGAGTGTTACACCAGAGCTATGTCTGAGGTGTACCTAAATGGTTTTTTTGGCTGAGCTTCTCTTAGTCTCTACCAGGTGTTGTGGAGTTTTTTTCTTATCTGCCTGGAACAGTGGTTCATAGAAAAATTATTCCTAAAGCATGTTTACTTCTCTGTTCAAATGGTCTATATTACTCAGTTGTCTTCGAAGCCTGGGACATGGGACATATGTCTTACTCGCCTTGTGTCTCTTTTCTTATGCCATTCTTAAATAACAGCAGTCCAAAATGCACAAAGGTTTATTTTCTGAACATACTGTAGCTTAAGTTTTTAGGTGTCAAAAGAGAAGTACTGGTTCCTTTGTTTAATTTCTTTCTGGTATTTTAGTTTTCTTCCTGTCTCTCACACCTGTAAAACTCAATTGTGCATGATATACTTTCCCCTTGCCCAGTTCTCTTTTAGCTGGTGCTTACCTGAGCACTGTATTTCTGTTGTCTCATCCTGAAACAAACTCAGGAACATTATCCTGTCCTATTGAGCGAGAAAATTTGCCACACATTTTACTAGATAGAGGGTGTAGCTTAGTGCTGTTACTGTTATTTTTCTTGTCCTGGAGCTGCTGGTAGCTTTCTCAGTTTAAGTATTTTTTTGTTAATAGAGTTCGCATACTGTTTGCCATTTTCCAGATTAATGGAGTTGTTAAATAAAATCATGTCTGGTGCCAGTTCCTTTGCTGCCACACTACAAACTTCCTGTGCTCTATTGCCATCTGTTTATTTTTAATGTATTTACAGTACTTCAAGCAGTTTTTGTGTTGTGATGGTTTTGATGGTCAAATTAAATTATATTAATTGAATGATAAGAGACGTGCAATAGTATGAAATATTAAACTAGAAATCCAGATTGGCTTGATCAGAAATCCTGCATGATTCCTGCACAGTTGGGCATGTTTTTCAAGTGCTTATTAATCACTTGTTCCTGATGCCAAAGATGACTGAAACTGTTATGTGTGCAACTTGCACAACCTGGGATGTGAAAGCAAAAATGGAAAAACTTCTTTTTTGCAGTAGGCTGGGTGATATTTATGGTTCAAGGCTGAAGCTTGCTGGGCCAGCTGTGCTGTTGGATTCTTTGTTTTTACAACAGGAGGATGTTTGTCCCCCTGTCCTCAGCACTGCTGAAGCTGTGCCTCAGGTACTGTGTTCAGTTGTCTCTTCATTTTAAAAAGGACACTGAGGTGCTGGTCCAGAGGAGGGCACCAAGGCTTCAAAAGGTCCAGAAGATATGGAATGGCTGATGGTGCTGGGTTTGTTTAGTCTAGAGAAGGCTCAGGGGGAACCTTATCACTCTCTACAGCTACCTGAAAGGGTTCTGTCTCTTCCAATGTACATTCAGTGAGTGGACAAGAGGAAATGGCCTGCTGCTAAGACAGGAAAGATTCAGTTTAGATACTATAAAAAAAATTAGGTTAATCAGGAATTGGAATAATTTGCCCAGGGGGATAGGGGAAACAGGTATCCAAGATGGATCTGGTGCTGGATGATATGGTTTAGTTGTTAAGGGATTACAGTGGTATTGCTGGGTGGGCAGTTGGATTTGATGACTGTAAAGGTCTTTTCCAGCCTTGATAATTCTGTGATTCTAAGTATCAGGCACTTTGCAAGTGGGTTTCATGAAGATTGTTGACAACAGAGAGGTGGGCAGATTCAGGTGTCTGTTTCTACTCCAGAGAGGAAGGAGGAGTGAAGAAAACAAAAGCCTTTTGTAGGGCAAATTCCCTCCCTTTCCTCCTCTCTCTGTTTTTTTTATTTCTTTTTTTCCATTTCCAAGTCCACAACATCTCTGCCTGCAGCTTTAGTCCTACTTGTTCTTTTTAGTCTGGTTACTTCCTTACTTCTTCCACTTCTGGTTACTTTGCTGTAAGAAGACCCTGCATGTTCAGCCATGTTGCACACAGGCTGTGTGAGGGAACAGGGCGTTTTTGGTTATTTCAAGGGTATAGTGTGAGAATTTTCTGTTCAGTACTTGTAGCTGCAAGGGTGATGAAGTAGGTTCTATGTTGCAGGTGTCTCTAATGTTCATTTTCTCAGTTTGCTTTAGTAAGCATGAGGAAAAGTAAATAAAGATGACCGTCCTATGATTTGGTTGATATTTCTGGTGAAATGCTCACAGAAACAGCAAAAGTTCTCAAACAACCTCTCAAATTAGGCAGTAGTCTGCATGAAGAAATGGATCTATTAAAGTAGGAAACAATTGACATTTCTTCTTAAATAAGTATCAGATGACATATATTTTATTCTCTTCAGTCTTGGAAACAACTGAGCTGCTTAAATAGAATGTTTTAAGGTTTGAACTCCCTATGTGGCATGTAGACTACAGATGGCTTAGTTAATGTCAAGCAAATTTATTTAAAACTGGACAAACCCAGAACAATCCTTTAAAAAGACATTTTACACTAAAACATATCAGGTGTGTTTTAGAAGTGTGTTATGTATGATCATCAGAATATATAAATAAGATGCAGTATACAGGTTGCAACCTTTTGTACCACGAAAGAGACAGCACGACTTTTTAATTTTACACTTGCATGCTTAAGTTGGGGTTTTTTAAAGGTAGAAACCTTAAAGTTTGTCCAGTCCCTTGAAACTGAATAGTACCTTTGCATGTAATACTTTCAGTCTTTAGAAGGGTGAACCCTTTCAGTACTTCATATAAGTTAGGAAGAAATTCTTAAATAGCTGGCATTTTCTTTCTGGAGAAGAAACCATGGGCAGGCTAATTTTATATTTGTATTGTGCATTAAAGAAATACAGTGATTCTCACTCTGAGCAGTGATGAATGAAAAACAGTACCAGAACTAGCTGGAAGGTTGGCTTTTGGATATTCAGCTGCTGACAGGAATGCTATATGCTGATAACTACCCATGAAGCTGGTGTCTTCCAGTGTATTTTTAAGAGAAAGGAATTTAATTCTCAACAGCAGAATGACTAGCAATATTTTGCTATCTGTAACTAATTGTTTTCACTGTTTGAGTACTTCAAGTGTTTGCTGTGTGTTTAAAATATTTCCTAATGACTGATATTTTCTTTGAAATTTCTGAAAATTAAATGGTACATTGATAAAGTTGAGGATTTCATGTTCAGGCTGGAACCTATTTCAGTATCTTTATATTACTCGTCTTTGACCATATGCTCTTTTCAAGAAAAAAAATGCTGAGTTTTCTACAGTTTCCCAGGTAATTTTTTTGTCTGGGTCCAATTACTGGCCTTCTAAAGCCATTATTATTATTGTTATTGTTATTGCTTTAGTTTTGAGGCTACCACCTAGGGGAGAAAACCTTTGCTTTTTTTTTATAAATGTGTGTCTATCCAAGGCAATAATGGCTTGGGACACTACAAACACTTTCATTGATGCTACCTCATAGCTTTGCTTGCAATTGTAAATACAAATTGAACCTGATGTATATAGTATTTGAACCATATAATTTTTTCAGTGTTATTCTCTCCATTACAAATTCAGACTATGTGCTCTCTTTGGTGTATCTATTAAACCCAGGACCAGTTACATTCATTTTAATTTCTAGCAAAACCAGTTCAGTGTCATAAAATGAAATTATATTTGGCTATCAGGATTAAAATATGAAAGATGTTGGGAATGAACGTATTTTTGACTTTTTTCTAGAATCACTCAACAAACCATTCAACATGCTGTATGTAAAATGCTGAAGTAATTAATCTGGATGAAAAGATGTGGGTTTGATAAAAATGTAGTAAGACTTCTGTGGTGAAGGGGTAAAACATGCTTTTTTAAAGGGACTGTTAGGTATGGCCTGACTCACATCACTCAGTGTGAAGCTAGAGAGGCAGGGTTGATAACTGCAAGGGAATAGTACAGAAGAAACTTTCAGAACTTAGTGTTTGATAGTTTAAGGTGAACTAAAGTTCCTGAGGCTTTTAGCACAATGCTGTCCTCTGGTGGAACAGGGTTGCATTGAAAGAGTTTTTTAGACTGATCAGAAAGGTTTTAATTAGATGTGATCTATGTTATGCAGTGTATTTTGTATGGCAGTATCAAAGTAGAACAAAATTTGAGGGCGCCTTCAGTATCATCTATGATGTAATCTAATCTGCAACTAAAATGAATATTTCTTACTCTTACCATTCCAAGCCATCATTTTCCATAAGGTGGATCAGAAGTTCTCATTGCGCAGCAAGTTGTTTGGGGTTAATAGGATTTTATTCTGTGATCCTTTCAGAAGTTGATGGTACTTGCAAGTCAGAAGTGTATCTGAATAGTTGTCACAGATTGTACATGCTTTTCTTTAGGCTGGTTCTGTGCTTTTGTTCGCTGCTTTAAAGTGAACTTCTCCAGAATGTGGGGAGTTCTTTTCAAAAATGAGTGGTTAATGTGGTTGCATCCTATTTAATCTGACAGTCTTGAATCTGTTGTGTACCTGCCATACTTGGAAAAGTGAGGTAAATGCAGGGAAATGTGGATAGACACATACTGAAAGACATGCTATGCTAAATAAAATGTTATCTTCAGGGGTTTGAAGTTTGTGCAGAATGAACTTCTGGGATTTAAGTTGATGTAAAGATGAAAGCGTAAAAGATTCAAATCAAAAGCTTTTGTTATAGGAGAAAGAATAAGGTGGGAGGAAATTATTTGGTTCAGTTTCTGGATCACATGTTGGGTAGGTAGTCAAGATTTTGGCAGCCAAGTTATAGGCTTGAAGAAGAACAGGAACAATTGTCAAGCCTGACTTTGCTCAGACTGTTATAAAAAAGGAAAAACCAAGTAATACAATTTCTGGGAAAGAGATCCTGCTGGATTCAAGGGGAGGTCTGGGGATTTAACCACGTGTTTAACTCCTAAATTTCAATTTAATTATTTTCCCTTTTGCAGTTTCATTCTCTGCTATAGATAAGGATTTAAGCGTAACCTGGTACATCCCTTGCTGCCAACCTGTTCCTCAGAGCAGAGGATGTGGTGGTTGTTGTAAAATACCAACTTTGAGAGATGTATAAAGAACGCTGTCTCTAGAACATTGCTATTCTCTTGGTCTGACTTCACCAGCCATAGGGATGTGTTATGCTAATATTAGTTTTTTCTAATATTAGAAAAAGCAGAGTTTGAAGCAGAGTTTAGATGTTCTAATAATTGATCATAAGTAACAAAGATCGTCTGTTTTTTGAAGACCAAGTAGATTCTCACTGCAAATGTTCTAAAGTTTTAAATACAAACATTGTTGTGGTTTATGTTTATGGCTGAATTTCTCCAAAGTTCATGTCTCCTCATATATGGAGATTGCAGTTTGGAATAATGTGGAGAATTATTGACATGAAGAAAACATGTAAATGAGAGCTTTTTAAAAATGTCTGTCTTCAAGTAGGAATGATAAAATTTTTTGAGAGCACACACGACGGGAGTTTGTTGCAAAGAGGCTTACATCTGCATTAAATCAGTTGTTCCAAGCTTAAATGAGAAGAGTGGGAAAAATGCTGCTTGTTGGAGAAGCATGGTTTAGTACTTCAATTGGAAAGCTGTTTGTGTCTGACATAGGTTAAACTAGTCTGCTTATTTCAGTACTATGTCCAACTTGCTGATCAGCTGTTTTCTAGAAAGTTTAGTAGGCAACAAGCAGTACTGCCACTAGCTTCTAAGTGTTGTGTGTACAGCATCTATTGTTGGGGAGATCTGCGTGCTGCATAGGTAGAATTTTGTGGGTCTCTGTGTGGGCAGAAAAAAGCAAACAAACCAACTGAAGCAGTGAAATTCAGACTACAGAGTTAGGAAGCAAAGTGATGCCTGGAAAGGCTGACCTGGAACTGAGACTAGACAGAGGAAAAGGAGTAAAACAGGTATTTATTGAAAGGATGCACCTTGGGCTGTGCAGGACCCTGGCCAGAGCTACATCCAAGTCAAATCCAAGATGCATTCCAGTAATGAGATTTACATTTTTATAACTTTTGGTTCATCCACATATTGGGGTCAATTGTCCAGCCAGAGCCCCAGGTTACGAGGTCTCAACCCCTTGGCTTGCCCCTTTCTCTTTGCCATTGTTTGTGTATTTTGGGTAACAGGTGTCCTTGATTCTCTAGCTGGGAAGGGATTGTTTTGTCTAATCACCCTGGGAAGAGAACTAACACCTAAGGTGAAGTTTCAGAGTTACAGACTAAGCAGCAGAGTGTCTGAAAAATACAAAAGCTAAAATCCAAATTGTCAGAGGTGCACTCAGAAATTAGCCTACTGTCAGTGTCTAAATCATCAGATTGTTAAAAATCTTTCAGCGTTTATGGATGAAACTTCAGAGAAAATAAAGTTAAGTGAGAAAGATCTTTTTTTTTTCTTTTTTTTTTAAGCTAAGCAAACAAACTTTGAAGATGGTAACATGCCATCCTAAAAACATAGTTCAACTATTAAAGATTCAGAAGATATTTTCTTCTGATATGCTGTTCAATGGAGAGAGATGCTTGCAGAATAGATGAGCAGTGAGGTGAATAAAAGATAGGTTCAGTATTCATGTAAGCACCACTCTTAGACATTAGAAGCTATTAGTGCCTCAAGCTGTCCTGGTAGGTGAAGAAACTAAAGGCAAAAGTAATAAAATTATTTTGATCACTGTTCCTCTGAATGTAATGATGCAGTTGTTTGCACAAGTGGGGAGATTCAAAATAAATTGCTTATTGATGTGTTTCTGAATTATTTGTGGTGAAGCATATATTAGATGCTACAGAGTGGAGTAGTAAAAAAAAATACAAAAAATGTGCAAAAATATTTTGTAACTTACACCAGTCCTCTGACAACTGTGCTTAGAAAAAAACAGGGATATGGCTAATGTGACTCTTCTGTTCTGGCAGTTTGCTCTAAAATTGTCTTTCTTTTACCAAACTGTGAAGAAGAAATCTTAAGAGAAATCTTAAACACCAAAAGAAGGTGTTGATCCAAATCCTTGGTTGTGCACACTGGTTTCTTTTGTGAAGGCCCTTAATTTGCTGCTGTAGTTGAAGGACGTTTGGTTTAGCCTCTGCAGTTTACAAGATGATGTCACTTGTGCGCTTAACTAGGCAACCCAGAGAGAACTGAAATCATTCAGGGGAAAATGAAAACTTCTTGAAGCTATAAAGCCTTTCTCAGATACACATACGCTGTGGCTACTTTGCATTGCAAAGAATGGGCTTAAGGGAGAAATAGAGTGGAGAAAACTGATGCAGGCTAAATTAAGAAAACATGGGAAAACGTCCTCATTTCTACACCACTTGAAATGTCTGGCTATAGTGTTACTCTGAATTAAAATATTAGGAAGTATTGGATTAAAGGCCAGAAAGCTAGTATGGTTTTGGCAGTGGTTGATTTGGTTGGTGTTTTTCTTTCCTCTTGGTCAGCCATTACACAGTTTACCTTAAAAGTGGCACAGTTCTTGACTGGCCAGTCAAAATACCAATCAATACTAAGAAGTAAAGGTGTGTGTAGGAAGATGCAACCAAAGAGTCTGCTTTACTTCAAGAATTCAAGGTCCTAGTTTTGGGAGAGCAGTATCTAAAAGACACAAATGCACTTAAAAATTGAGTCTTGTGCCAACTGTACATGTCAGACATGGTTTGCTCTGTTTATTGAGATTAAGTAGCAACAAATCTTCCATATAAAAAATAAGTGCATTTGTTGCTGTCTTAAAGCAATTTTATTTGTTTACAGGTGTCAGCTGTGATGCATGTTTAAAAGGAAATTTTCGAGGTCGCCGGTACAAGTGTTTAATTTGCTACGATTACGATCTGTGTGCAACTTGTTATGAAAGTGGTGCAACGACAACAAGGCATACAACTGACCATCCAATGCAGTGCATACTAACAAGAGTAGATTTTGGTAAGTGATAATTTCAAACTCCAGTAATTTCTTGCTATACTGTGTCCACAAACATAATGCCAATTTTCATGTTTCTAATTATTAATCACTTACCCATTAGCACACTAAAAATAAGGGCCAGGTTCTTGAGTTCTAATAATGAGGCATGTTTTCTTTGATAGAAGAACTAATTTTTTTTTTAACTGCTACATATGTATTTCTGATTTTGTTTTGGTCTGATTACAACAAATGATCAGATAATAAATATACTTAATAACAGTGACTACTGTTAAAATTGCCACAGTCCGTAGGCAGAAAAAAATCCTGGTGATGTTTTGTAGGAAAGTCGTTCATTTGTGGCTTTTGTGAGACTGTAAGTATAGGAAAGGTAAAGTGATGGGCTGCAATGAGTATGAGAGATTAGTGGTAAGGACTAATATGTAATATTTTTGGAATTCCTTTGTAGATCTCCTAATCCAAGAGTTATTTCCAACTGCAAAGCCTTTTCAGTATTTAAAATAAATAATAATTGTTCTTGTGTCCAGTCCAGCTTGTTGTTTCTGTTGCATTGTAGTTGAAACAGGTTATAACTTGTGAAAAATGATTTTGTGACAATCCACTACTCTACAAGTTGCTTATGATGGACTTGTGTTTTTGTTTGATGTCAAACACATGGGACTGGAATTTCAGTATTTTTTCATAGTGACTTCAGCTGTAATCTGCATTTTTTAAATCCTTTAAATATTATGATTTCTCAAAAGCTAATAAAAGAAATCCTAACCTTTGCCTTTTTACCTTAAAGATCCTAATCTTTACCTTTTTCATTAGAACAAAAGTAAAATTTATACTTTATTGGTCTAAATTTTAGATAATATCTACATATAGAAACATGCAGTTTCTTAAAACAACCTTTATATGAAGTTATCTTCAATTTTCTTTCAATTCTCAGGGCTCCTCTTGCCTTGAGACTGCCTGGTCATGACTTCAGAAAGCCAGATCATGGAAGTCCGTGGTTTAAAGGAAATAATTAAGTGTATTATCAAAAATTCATGCCTCTGTTTTAACTTGCATATTTCTTGTCAGGCTTTTCTTTTTTCCTTTGTGTACAGTATTGGGGATTAAGGTCACTGTTTAAAATGCTCAGTTGAAACTTCTTAACCTGTTAGCAATAGTTATTTTTTGATATTAAACATGGACTAATAAGACAGCATTGCTGTAAGTACTAAATAGTAATCACAGGGGTAAGAAAACTGAAACATACTGAAATGTTAAATGTCAAAAATTTCTAAGTCATGTAATGAGAACTTGTTCTAAACTATGCTTTTTTTTAAAATGCCTACGGTCAGAAACTGAGAATTACTAAGAATTATGTTTTGTTTCTTGCAACTTGGGTAGTTCTCATTTGGAAGTCTTCGATAAATGTACCTTTGGCTTAATGCTTTTTATGTGTTTATGCTGTAGAGACACAGAGGGGTTATTTTTTACTATTTAAGTATGCATGAAGAAGGTTCACACTATTGAGATGGGCAGCTTCTGTATTGCTTGGTGTTTATGCTGTTTATTTTCTAAAAAACAATAAAAAAAACCCAAGGTCTATAAATTTCATATGGCTTAATATTCAAGCATTGCTCTCACAGAACTAGTATCAGGGAAGAGAATACTGCAGCTCAGCTGTACAGTAAGGCTTCTAGTTTGATTAATTCTGCAGAACAATTAATATATCCAAATTGTGAGCCACAGCAAAGTCTGATGGCACTGAATTTTACTGACCTTTTAAGCTTATAGAGTGGAGAATTAATTGGGAAAATTGATAAATGACATATTCCTTAGAGTTCAGGAAGATCTGTGACATCATTCATAAGATGTTTTGATTTTAGAGTTCCCTGTAGAATACACATAAAGGCATGTACATTACAGTATTGTACAGATGCCTGTGTGAAAAGAAACTGGTGACTTTTTAAAGGGCCTTATGTGGCCAAGGAGTGACTTTGAGGACCAGGCAAAAAAATCAGGTGCTAAGAAAAGTTAAGATTAATTAGGAAACCAATAATAAATTATAGTAGTAGTCTAAAATTACCTGAATCAGAGTTGTTAAGAGAGTTGTATTAGTGGATATTGATGTCTGAGAAGAAAATAATCTCGAGGGTAAAATTGGTAGCTTAGTGGTATTGTTGTGGTTTATTCACAGCCTGCAGCCAAGCCCCACATAACGACTTGCTCACTCTTCACCAGTGGAATCAGGGAGAGAATTGGAAGGGTAAAAGCTGAAAACTCTTGTCCTGAGACAAAGACAGTTTAGTAGGAAAGCAAAAGCAGTGCACACAAGCAAAGCAAAACAAGGAGTTCATTCAGTGCTTCCCACAGGCAGGCGGGTGGTCAAATATCTCTGGAGAACAGGACCCCAATCATACCTAATGGTGACTTGGGAAGACAAACAACACCACTTCAAATGTCCCCTCTTCCTGCTTCTTCCCCCCATCATATACTTTATATCCTGAGCTTGGTGTCATATGGTCCAGAATCTCCCTTTGGTCAGTTAGGGTGACCTGTCCTAGCTGTTTCTCCTCCCAGTCTCTGGTGCATCCCAACTTCCTCCCTGTTGTAGCAGTGCAAAAAATAGAAAAGGCTTTGACTCTGTGTAAGCCCTGCTCAGCAGTAACACAAATATCTTGCTGTTATCAGTCCTGTGTTCAACACAAATCCAAAATATGTCCCTGTACTTCACACTATGAAGAAAATTAACTCTATCCCAGCTGAAACCAGCACAAGCACAGAACTCGTAAAGTCTTCAGTATTTTGATGCTGATGTGTGAAGTCAAATTAGTGTGTTTGTAATATATGACAATATGAGTAGGAAATTTTCTTAAGTAAGGAAGATGTTACTAGAAACACAAAATGGAAGGCTGTTAGTGTAACTAGGTGTGTGAAATGTAGTTTGCTTGTTTATTGACAAACTTCAGTACTTTCATCTGTTGACAGATTTGTTTCGAAGTATGAAAATATTTCAATTGCAGCAAACTTGCAGGTTTTGCTTATGATCAGGAGGAGGTGAAAAAAAGAGTATTTTATCGAGGAAGTGGAAGCAGAGTGGGGAATCCTTCTGTCACAAAACTGATCCAAGCACTTCAGAGGAAGTCACTGTCATTTTTCTGCTTTTAAAAGTGCACATGGGAATCAGTGAGTTTTTAGCCCAAAATCCATCTGCTAGTGATGGTAAGGACCTGTATCATTAAATCTCACCACCACTCTGGCCAGCACAATATAGATGCAAGTGTCTGTGGAGTTCACTTAAGTATTCTGCTTGAAGCTGCAGCCAAGTTGTTTGTGGTGGACAGTTGACAACATGGATGATCCTTTCAGCATAGAAAAAGTCACGTAATGTTTACCTCCATCAAAGCTATCAGTTTTTAGAGTTCCTAGATACTGTAATAATGTTGCAGAAAATACTGCAAGAAGATGGACTTTTCCAGGCACTCTTTACACGTTTTTTTTTTCTTGAGATGCAGACTACTATAGGAGCTAGTATGAGAACATTGAAAACAAGTAAAAAGCTCCAGTGTTTTCTGGTTGTGTGCATTCACTTTTGCACCATCTGGTTGCCATATTTATCTTTCAGGAGTCAGTATATAACCTATATATGTTAATTTTGAAGCAGGATGGGGTCCAGAACAATGATAGTGCTGTTGTTCCTCAGCCCCCACAAGAGATACTGGAAAAAATGCTTCAACACACACCAAGAGTGATATGCTGCTGTAAGAGGGACAGAGCTTAAAATAAAGTATGAAGTCTCATATGTAATAAGAAGTGGCCTTTAAAGCACAAATCCAATCAGTTTATTTAGAGGGGTGAAACAGTAGAATTGTAATAGATCTGTGTAAAATACAGCAATGTGCTTACCAGGCAGCCACTGTACTTTTGTGGTCTTTGTAGATCATTTTGTTAGGACAATGGAGAATTTCACAGCAAATTTCCTAGTTTCTTTTTACCTAGAAAAGAATTTTAAACTGTTAGGATACTTTTAGGGTCTGAGCATGTGGGTTACATTTTAAAGTGGCTATGCTGACAAATAAAGTAATACAAATTGTTAGTAGGATTCTCTGCCAAAATTATATCATTATACTGTCATCAAAATAAAGAACCTTCCTTGGTTCAGAAGTGCCTTCACTTGCCAGCTAAGGTGGTTCTGTGACAGAAGATCCTGCCACTTTTTGTGCCCAATTCCTAGGCAGAGGGAACCAGTTAAATAATGGGTAGTGTAAAATAATGTGTAGTGTGGGATTGACAGGATTCACCAGAAATCAGCTTGAGACTTTTGTGGGTTTTTTGGTTTGGTTTTCTTTTTCACATGCTAGAACAAGGTATGTGTGCTGAATGTGTACCGTGCTAAGCCTGAGCATCATAGTTTGTTTGGAACAGGACTCTGGAGCAGCTTTGAGGGTCATATGGCTGCTTGATAAATGATACAAGAACATATACACTTTATTTTGTTAAGTGGTGTGTTGCCACCATTTGGTTTCTTCAAACGTTGAAGGAGTTTAAACGAATACATTACAGCTCATTTAATACCGACATTTTTATCTATATATACAGATCATATTGGAATTACATTACTTATGTGAAGAAGAATGAAACTGAAATTCCATACTGCTGTGTACCTTTGTAAAAGAATTATGTCTTAACAAGAAGTATAAACTGTTAGATAACGTACTCCTGAACAGATGTCTGTTTGAAAGATTGATTTTTATCTAAGGAATTCTGTGGTACTTCTGTTTTGTCACTAACCTTCTGCCAATTTTAATAATGTACTAGTTAGATTTTAATATTAAGTATACATTTAACTTTTGTAGCTATAGATGGATAAAAAAGCAAAACTGCTGATATTTTTGGTTGCATTTTCACATTTGATTCAGGTTGTTTCTTGGAGCTTTTTCACCCACCAAGGTAAAGCTATAATACCTAAACCTATTGTGCTTGAAAACTGACTTAATGAGCAACTATTGGGTCCTCATCAAGAGAGTCTTTTAATCCTTCTGCTCCTTTGCATTCTTCTCATTCATAAGGAATATGGATCATGTATCTTACCTTAGAGGAATGCAACTGAATCTGATTTTACGTTTTTACTAAATACTTTTCCTTGTGTTTCTAAACATCTTGAACAGAGGGTTTTAGGGGTCTAGAGGAGTTTGAAAAATTATATACTCCTTCTTTTGTCTTTGAAATGAACCAAAATTTTAGTATCTGACAGATTTCTTTGTGGTCAGAAGAGACAATTCTTCTATCATGGGCACATTGCATTCTGAACTTGCACATTTGTAAATGAAAATGGTAACACAGTTGTAGGTTGCTTCATTTCTACAGCCATGTAGGCATGGTGTTTTTGTTTTTTCCCGTATTGCCTCTAATTCTTAGTTAACTTCATTAGCAAAGGACCCCTTGGTAGTCAAGGACATTGACTGTTCATAATTTTAGGATTTCTTTATGTGCTTGTAAAAATAAAACAGATGGAGAAATATCTGTTCAGTTCCTTCAGTGCAAAAATTGGAGACAAAGATTCATGAGACCATCTAATTGCCAACCTTATTATTTAACATAGATTTTAATTTAAAGGAAAATTTATCTGGTGATCTGTATTTCACATTAGAAAAGATATTTTGATTGTAAGAGAGATTAAAGTTGAAGAGGAAAAAAGAAGGGAGGTATAAACTTACAAAGGCAAAATACCTAGATTTGCCGGCTTTAACTTCTACACATTCTTTAATATTTATTTTTCTAGAGGAAGGCATATTTGTTTGGCATTCTCATGTATGTTTGATATATATATTGAGAAGGATGTGGAAGGATATGAGGGGGAGAGCATGCCAGAGGTATAGTCAGGAGACCGCAAAGAACTCAGATTTTTTTTTTTTATTTTATTTGTGAATAAATGTTTTGTGTTCTTTAAAAACAATAAGCATCATAGGATTTGGCAGTCTTGTGAAACCTCCCCTCTCTGTAATAGAACTGTGTGTACTTCTACAATTCTTGGTATCTGGATTGAGCTAACAGTGTATCTAAGGAAGAGATACCTCAATGTGCACGATTATCTATTTACAACTCACTCCAGATGGGTTGTGGCTCTGGACCCTTTTCTCAGCTATGAACTTGGAGCTGGTAATGTTGCCTTACTTGAAAATACATTCATTCATTCTCAATTAGTTTTATAGGTAGAGGTTTTTAAGCGGTCTGATATTTAAGAGGTTTTTTGTTTGGTTCAGTTGTGTGTTTTTTTAATACTGATGTGAATGAGAAGCTTATTCATGTTTCCTGTAAAATACAAAATATCTGCAGAGGATGAGAGAGAATAGTGGTTTTTTTCTTGCATGGTTTGATAAATTTTTGTCTTAAGTTTGGGGAACTTCTATGTTATCAACTTAAAAGTGCCTACTTTTCATCAGTGGTGCAGAAGTGCTCTCATTCAACACACCTAGAAACTGAAGCCAGTGTGTAACATACCCAGATTCCTTTTTCACTATCATACTTTTATGTTATATATTTGAGACACTTCTGAAACTACTTGCTACTTAGTCACCAAGGACTTCTAAAATTTTTTCTAAATTTGAGGTTTTGTCAGGAGTTCAGTTTCTAAAATTTCATCTTATGATTGAAAAATACCACAGTTGACCCTGTATATGAGATAAGTACAGTGGAGGAAAAGTTCGGCAGTATCAGCAGTATAATGATATAAGTTGTTTTTTCCTTGTAAATATTAGAAAACTTAGTTATGTGTGCTAATGAAAATTAAACATAGTCTTTTTTTATTCATCAATAAGTAAACCCTTCCTGAATATAGCCATTTCAATGAAAAAAAACCAATTAATTTAGCAGGGAGTACAGTGAAGTGCATTTATAAACAGAGGTTTATGTGAACAAAATTAATGGTAGTTTTAAAGTAATCTCTATTTAAAGTAATCTCTATTAAAGTAATTAATAAAGTAAAGTAATGTTTAATTTTCTCTGTTTAATCTTCCTGTTTCAGACTTGTACTATGGTGGAGAAGCTTTCTCTGTAGAGCAGCCACAGTCTTTCACTTGTCCTTATTGTGGGAAAATGGGGTATACGGAAACATCTCTTCAAGAGCATGTTACTTCTGAGCATGCAGAAACATCAACAGAAGTGGTAAGAAGCCTCAGAACTTGCATTCATAGTGGAAATGCATTTTAAATATTCTCATTTCTGAAAAATTGTCTATTTTTTCTTGAAGCATGTAATCATTTCAAAGCTTTATCACAAGAGAAAGTACCTACATTTGGAATGACACCAGAATTCCTCTGTGATTGATGGTTATCATAATATAATGAACTTGCATCCTTCTTTTAGAGTTTTTGTTTGTTGTCCTATATAAAGGACATGTTTAGGAGATTGTTATACTGTAAGACAAATTTATAAAGTTCTCACAGTTATTCTGTCTTGCTGTGTCTCCCTTTACATAATTACCGTGTAATTGTTCTGCAAGCTTACAGATATGCTGGTCATTTGTAATGTAGGAGAGAGAGACATGCAGATAGTTTGTTTTCTAATAGCTTTTTTAATTGACCTCTTATTTTATGCACTGGGATTCTATAATTGTTTTAAAACTATTCTTCTCAAAGCAGGGGGTTTTCCCCCATCCCTAACCATTGGGACAGTAAGTGTGGTTTATGCATTTCTTAAACAGTTTCAACACAAATACTTTAATCTGAGATGTTAACTCCCACCATCTTGATTGACCTTATGGGTAGGAGAAACTGGGTTAGCAGTTTAGCCGAATGACATGGAGGCTGCTGTTCTGTGGTTGACTGTTTTACTCTAGACTCCTAGGAAAAAAGTGATGCTTGAAGTGGGTTACTCATCACTAATATATTGTGTGAAATTAGTTATAAATAGGTTCTCTATTCTAGTCTTCTAGTTTTCTTAATTTTCAAAGAATTCTGTGGAAGAATATTAATGACTCTTCAAACCTAATAAGGAATTTGGGTGAAGGGGTGATATGAAAAGGTGTTTGTTCGCCTTTTTGAGACTCAAAAGGTATTACAATCTTCCTTAAAAGCACAGGAAGTGTTTGCTTCGCAGTCAGTTGCACTGTGATATATTATTTAACTCGGTGACACATTGCAATTTTTACAGTCTGAGTTTTTCTTAAACTTTGCAACTTTCAAACATAGCATCAACTGTTGAAAGTTCTGTATTTGGGTGACTTTCTTTTGTTTGGTGGCTTGGTAATGCAATTCTGATTTGCACCAGCTGATGTCAGTGATGTGTTCCTAACACTGAATGTTCACAGATCCTGGGTTTTTAAACTTGACATGCCTTTGTTTGCAGTTGTGACTTCTAGAACTCCACACATAAGGCCTAAATTAGTGATTCTTGACAGCTGCTGCTCTGGTGAATTCCGGAAGAGTTACATATGTAAAAAAAAGAATCCCAGAAAACTTTTCTTTTTATGCATCAGTCTGCAACACTGTTCCTAACTATTATAAAGGACAATCTTTTAATCCTTGAATACTATTGTTATTGTGTGTGCTAAGTTTAGAATCTGGCATTTGTGGTAAGTGTTTAGTGTGCATGCCCATAAAATTGTTTGGGTACTGTACTGGGATAGTGAGCAGCTACAAGACTAGTAAAGAGGAAAATATTATGGATTCTAAATGTTTGTGGTTATAGGCTTTTAGACAGTTATTTATGTTTACATACTCAGCTTGTAGTCATTTGAGTATTTTCTTCCAAAGATGTGTTTTATTTTAGACATGTATTTTTAGGGATGTAAGGGAACTTTACAGGGACAGAATAATTTTTGTTTTATAAGGTTTTCACCCCCAGTTTTTTGAAGAACTAGGAAAAAAATTCATCTGTTAATTTTGTCATTTTTATATTCAAAAGTGATGCAGATAAGTTTGTTTTCTGCTGATTTTTCTCAGGAATAGGCACTGGTAAGTACAACAGTGTTAGGTATCTGCAGGCAGGAATTAGATACTGAATGTGGCTGAAAGGGACCTCTGGAGGTTGCCTTGAGCAGGTCCACGTACTGTTGGTTGCTCAGGATCATGTCCAAACAGTTCTTTAACAGTGAATCCACAGTTAACTCTCTGATGAACTTTTGCCAGTGGTCAGTGATCCTCACAGTGAAAGATATTTCAGTGTTTCCTGATGTTTATGAGGAAGCTTCTGTGTTTGAATTTGTACTGGATCTCGTCCTGTCACTGCATGGCTTCATCATCCTTTCAGGTTCCTTTAAGTTATTTATGGACATTCCTAAGATCTGTCCCCCTTTACCCTGCCCTTCTCCAGGCTGAACAGTTCATCTTTCTCAGCCTTTCCTCCATTCCCCTGTGTAACCTTTTACTGAGCTCTTTTCAGTGTGTGCATGTGTGGAGCTGAGAGCTGAGCATTGGTGCTGGGTGAAGGTGAAGGAACACAACTCTCATCCTGCTGTCAGCTCTCTGTAGCCCAGAACAATGTAGCCCAGAACATCACTGGTTTTCTTTGCTGCAAGAGCACACTGTTGGCCCATGGTCCACCAGGACCCCAGCTCCTTTGCTGCAAAGCTGTGTTCCGTATGACTGGCCTCCAGTGTGTGCTGGTTCCTGGGGCAGTTCCTGCCCAGGTGCAAGACTTCATACTTCCCCTTCATGAGGTTTCTGTTGTCCCATTTCTTCACATTTTTAAGGTTACTCTAAATGTCAGCCACTCCTCCTAGTTTTATGTAATCAGCAGGATTCCCACTGATGACCACGCACTGAGCCCATCCACTGAGACACTTTTCACTCCACCTCACCCTCTGCTTATCCAACCTGAGCATCAAGAACTTATCTTTGAGCACCCTGTGAGAAGCAGTGTCAGTGGTCTTACTTGAAGTCCAGGTAGGCAATTTCCCCTGCTATTCAGTCATCTACCAGGCCTGACACTTCTGCATTGAAGTTTAGGGAAGCTAGTTGAGCATGTCTTCCTCTTTGTGAGGCAAGTGCTGACTACTGTTGATGATTTTTCTTGTCTTAATAATGCCTAAAAATAGTTAACAATGTTTTCCTCACTTTCCCAGGGATCAAAGCAAAGTGACCAGCCTGTAGTTCCCTATAGTCTTCCCATACTTGCCTGTCTTTAAGATAGGAGTGAAATTTGCTTTACTCCTGTCCTCAGGCATGTCACCCAGTCACCATGATTGTTCAGAGGTTGAAAGGAGGTTCACAGTGGCATCTGCCAGCTCCCTCAGCACCTCTTGGTGTATCACACCTATCACAGCCTGTGGGTTTAAGTATTTTAGTTCATGTAAGTATTTTGCAGAGTAATCCTCTTCCAGCAGGGGAATGTCTTCACTACTCCAGATTTTTCTCCTGCTCTCTGGGGCCTGGAGTTGCTAAAAGCCAGTCTTGCCAGTAAAGACCATAGCAAAGGAGGTATTCAGTACTTCAGCCTCTTCTGTATCCTGTGTAACTCAGCCTCACATCTTTTGAGCAATGGGCCCACATTTCCCCTAGTTATCTCTATTTCTTATGAAGTTTCCTCTATTTCCTTTATTTCCTAGAAGACCTTCTTGTTACCTTGGACATTATTTGCCTGATTCAGTTCCATTTGGACTTCAGCTTTGCTTTCCCTGTGATGCTCAGATAATGCTTATGGTAGGCTATGCTATGGCTTACTATCAGAGGGTAACCTCTGTATGTTTTCTTTTTGTGTTTGAGTTTGTCCAGGAGTGTTTTGATCATCCATGTAGGCCTCCTGGCATTTTTGTCTAATTTCATTTTCATTGGGATGGAGAGTTCTCAAGTTTGGAGGGGAGTGTTCTTTCAATACTAACAGGCTTTCTTGGGGCTCCTTTACTCTCCAGGTTCATACACCATAGGACTCCTCTGAGCAGCTATTTTAAGAGGCCAGAGTTTGTTTTGCTGAGGTCCAGAGTCATCAGCTTGTTTTTAATCTTCTTCCCTGCTCTCAGGATCTCGAACGGCACTATGTCTAGATCATTACAGCCGTGACTTTCTTTGACCCTTACATCCCGATTGAGCCCCTCCTTGTTGGTAGTTTTGAAGTCCCATATAGCACCTCTCCTCATGTGCTCCTTTGTCACTTGGAAGTTACCCTGAGTGCATTCCAGGACCCTCTTGGATTGAAGTCACGCTGTGTTGCCGTTCCAACACATACTGGAGTGGTTGAAGACCTCCAAGAGGATCAGGTCCTGCAAGTGTGAGGCAGCTGCTCCATGCCTCTGAAGGGCCTAATCTCTTTGTTCCTCATGGTCAGGTGGCCTATAGTAGACAACCCCTATAACATCCCCTTTGCCTCTTTTCTTTTTAATTCCAACATACAAGATCTCCATCAGGTCATCTTCCATTCAGACTCTGCTTTTAATACACCCCAGCTGCTCTCTCACTTAAAGGGCAAGCCTCCCTTCCTGTTCAAAGAGCCTTCTTCCTCTTCTAAAGAAACCAGCTATATAATGTCCAGGGACAATGGTTAGAGTTAGTTGTAAGGAAGAGGAATCTGGGAATCAGTTTGATGGATTTTTTGTTGGTGTTGAGGTTTCAGGTCAGTTGGACTGGTCCAGATAAAATACAGTGTTCAACTAGAAGTCCCCTAGCACTGTAAATAAAAAAAATATTTAGGAGACTTCATAAAATACCATCTCCTGAGTCTTGTTTCATAATAGATATGCAGATATTCTATATTCTGCTTTTACATTGCACTGCAGGAGCTTTTTCACATTTGGGAAGGCAGTAACTAGGCTCCTTGTAGATGAATTGTAAGCAGTAGGTTGTTAATACTTGGATAATAAAACTGGGGAGAGCTTTTTTTTTTTCTTTTTTTTAATTAATGAAATGGACAGTCTTGAGATAGTCTCAATGTCTCTGTTCATCCTCTGAGATCCCCATGACTCTCGTTGATGTTATGGAAGTGCTGTCACTTGAAGTGCTTACTTTGTTTGTAAATGGAGAAGTAGTAGTAACAGAAGCACAGTTCTGGAAACTGGCAGATGTTCTGTGAGTGGGATTGACTTAGGCCTTTAGAGTCATCCTTCAGGGTTGCATGGTGATTTCTTAATACAAATGCTTATAAATTCAAGAGAAAGTTCTGACAACATTTGCCTTTACTCTGCACGACTTGTTCATGCATGTCGTAATTAGCAATGATTTTTAGCTGTGTCATGCTTAATCAGTGATCCAGCAGTCTTTGTTATGACTCTGTCAGAGCTTATGCTTAACTAAATTGTTGTTTGTGCATAATAGTACTTGAATAACTTTCCATAGTCAAGAATTCTTGAAAGTTTAGTTGATATTTAGAATTAGGGTTGGAATACTTTGATTCCTTCTTAATATTCATTATAACCTTCTCTTAACTGATGTTTTTCAGAGGTCTGAGTATGTTCACAAATACGTGCAGTTAATGCTGAACACTGAAAATAAGAGGGAAGGAGTTGTAGCAAAAGGCTTTTAAAATGCCTGGTTTTCTTTTCAGAACTGGCCACTGAAATTAAAGTGGAATTAGCTGCAGCAGTTCCTGTCAAGAGCAGCTGAGATTTTACAGTAAATTTATTTCAAAACCTTGTTCTCATCTCCATGAGAGTACAACAGATGTGTGCTCTTTTATACCGGTGTTCTTAATGCGCATGTAGGTCTTTTGAGATCTACATTCAACAGGTTAAGTATACACACGAAAAAATGAAAGAAAAATGGAAGATGCTGTTTGTGGATTCATTCAAAGAGCGAGTCATAATTATGGCAATAGTAGTGGTAACATTTGCTTGCTTAGTTAACTGTACTTCAGTTTGAAAAGCAAAACCAGACAAAACCTACCAACTAAAAACTGTCAAGTGGGGAAAAAAGAAACCCAAAACCAAAGAGAGACCTCAGTACCTGCTCTCAAAATATTGTTGTGGAGATGGGTGTGGAGATCAGCCCTTCTCTGCCAAACCTGCACTGCCTAGGTGGGAGGGTCTCAGCTTGATACTTAGCAAATATGGGTAGTTTCATTCTGATTCTTCTGCTGGGATGAATGTCAAGCAGGCATATAGCATTTCTGTATTATTTGACTCTGTCTGTGGGAGAATTGACATGCAAAAATACTAACTTTCAAGACATTGCAAATTGATTTTGAGAATCCTAGCTCTGGTTTTCATAGTATTCTGAAATCCATAAGGTAAAAGATTACTAAATTAATGTCTGCACTTCAGTAATTTTTCTGAGTTTATTGAATATGTTTATCCAGGTGTTTGTGAATACCAAAATGTGATTTTAAAGCGTAAGAGCCAATGTCTGATGATTGACTTGATACAAGTTCTCTTTCTTGTAATATTTTTAAAGTTGGGGTTTTTTCTTGCTTTGTAATTTCAGATTTGTCCAATATGTGCAGCATTACCTGGAGGGGATCCGAATCACGTAACAGATGACTTTGCAGCTCATCTTACACTGGAACACAGAGCTCCTAGAGATTTAATATCCTTTCCAATTTGTGGCAAAGAGGCTAGACTGTTTCACCTAGTAGTCATGGTGACTTGGTTTGATTTTTGTAGTCAAACGGTCATATTCTGGATTTCCTGGAACTCAGGTTGCTAAAGGTGTGTATGTCAAAAATAGGAAGGTTCGTCTCCTAGTTTAAAAATTGAAGTGTAGTTGTCAGACCGTGCACAGACTTGTAGGTATACTTGAGAGTGTTTTTTGCTCTAACAGCAGAAACATTTAAAGGACTTTGGCGTACAGAGGTTTTTTTCTACTTACACTGTGTTTTATTCTGCCTCATGATTACTCTTGGTGCTAAGATTCAGTGTTGTGTGTATTTTTAACATAAAGATGATTCAAGCGTAGCTGCTTGCAACAAAAGATGGTAAACTTGCTTAATTACTTAGAACACAATCTTTTAATAATGTAATTTTGTAGTGTTACTGACATTCCGTCATACAGAACTCAGAAAACCTTCAGATTTTCTGGGAAAAAGGACGTTGTCCTTCAGTTATATTAGCAGCCAGTTATGGATATTTCTCTGTGATTGATGGCTGAAGACCTTCAACTGTTGGGAAGTTTTCATCCTTGTTATAGGAATATTTGTGTCTTTTTATTTTTTTTTTCCTCCCTAGTACTAGCTGATAAAATATATTTTGGTCTGGGCTTTTATTTAATGACTTGCAAGCTATGTAGCGTCCCTACAGTAAGTAATCTGTGAATTATTCCTTTGTGTCTCATCTAAACAAACAGGAAAAAAAAGACTGCATTATAACTTTTATAGTGGCTTTTTTGTTCAGAGATTTTTAAAAAGGAGCAAAGAATAATGTAAGCTCAAGCAGTTGGGGGGAAAAAAATAATCCAAACCCTATCAGACAGAGTTAATTACACTAACAGAGGGGCAACAGCATTTGAAGTGATGGCTCTACTTCAGTTACGATTGTATTTGATTGCATTTAGGTTTGTTTATTTATAGTATTAACATAGTTTAAGGTCAGGACAGACTAAATGCATAGGTTAATTACTATGCAAAAACTGGATCAGCGTAAAGGAGTTTGGGTGTAAATTGTCTCTGAGAAAGGTGAATGATTGAAAAAGTGATACAAAAACTGGTGAAGTTTTTGTAGAAACAAACTTTTGTCAAACAAAGTCAGATGAAAGCAGTTACCTGTACTTGCCTTTCTCAGGGACAGGAGCAGAGCTCTCAGCACTCAGGAGGAGCAGGGTGCTGAATGTGGTGGCTCTGGCCATGAGAACTTGATCCCAGTACTTGTTGTCCTCAGTGGCCAGGAGTCATGCAGTCCTCCCTTTCTGGAGGAGGTGGGATAAGATTGATGAGGGGAAAATATTTTCCACTGGATATTTCCTGGCCTTTGGACAGCTCTGAAATGTTTCTTGATGGCTCATGTAGTTTTTGTCATTTTAATTCTGCTCATTGTACCAGCAATGAGGTTTTCATAGCACCTGCCTAATTAGGCTTTTTCTAACAAGAATTACATAACTGCATAGCAGTGTACCAGAGTTCTAACTGTCGTCTTCCATCATTGCCTTAGCTGTAAGGCAGGAAGTTTAAATTTTCCCAGCTACAGAATAAAATTAATTTCCTGCTGAAATGCACACGATACTTGATTAGAATTGAGGCTACTGCTGCATTTTTTCTCCAGCAGTACCAGATGACCATCAGATGACTTTTACTTAGGGAATATTTGAGCCAGAAAAGACAATCTTTTTTTCAAATATGGAGTAAGGTTTCAGTATCAGTCATCCCAAAATGGATCTGTTTTGGGAATACAGCGCCCAAAGATAATGCCTGCTTGTACTTTATTGTGTGGGTGTTCAGTGCTGTCAAATTTTGCAAAACCTGGTAAGAAGTATCTTGAAGTGACTGTTTGACATTGGGCTCTACCTAATATCTAGCAACAGGGAGATCAAAGGCAGGAAAAAAGGAGGAAAAGATGCCCTTTTTCACTCAGGGTCTGGCAATGTAGGAAGTAAGAACCATCACCCTCTGATACACCATTATATTGCTGAATATGAAGTCAAAGTGTAGAGAACAATTCTCCATGTCCTGTGGTTGCCTTCACATACAAAAAGGAGATGGAGAAGGCTCTTGGCTTCCACTTTTGCTAGAGTAAAATTTCGTGCAGTTTGAGGTGAGCTCTTACTGTTGTATCTGCTATAGTTCTGAGGGGTGGCCTTAATCCACCAGCTATTAATTAGACATGTTAGGTTGTTTTGTTGGTTTTTTTTTTTTTTCTTTCCCCTGAAGTTGTCCTGAAGTACTGCATGTGTTTCTTACTACAAACCTTGTGCAGCTATTGCACAGTATGTAATTTATTCCTGCAGTCTAGGGACAACTCTTTAAAATCCAGTTTCTTTGTTTAGCAGGAAATTACCTGAAAACTCATTAAATGCATCTTTTCAGCATTAATCATGCAAATAGTTCTCATGTGATCATTCAGTTTAAATGTTTGTCACAAGGTAAGATTTGCAAAGGTAAGTTTTTCTTACTCTAGTATAGCTGATAAGACTCAAGTGAATGCTTAGCTGGTTGAAGAATGACATTTACCTCAAAACACTTCAAAAAGTGTGATAGACACAGGACTCTGGGGTAACTTTCCTCCTTGAAATATCCCCAGATACTGTCCTGATCTAACATGTTTAGTTACGAAAAGCTTGCCAAACTACACAGGGTCTATAGTCTATCTAATTTAGCAACTCATCTCCAGGAGTGTCCAAAATTGCTGCGCTCAGAGGTGCAAGGTGCTCTGTACTAAGCGAAGTGTGTTCTGTGCTGGGGAAGTTTTCCTCTTACACCCTACATGTTAAGTTTTACACTGTAGCATAACTAACAGTTTTGAAAGAAGCAAAAGTTCTGTAAAGTCTTCTTGTAATGGCCAGAAGCTGTCTCTTGCCATGGGATGTCAAGTAATTCCTTTCAGTCTTAAGTTCTTACCCTCCATGACATCATGAAGTTCTGCCTCATAAGTGTGATTTATGAGGAGTGCATTAGACACTATCCTTACATAGAAATTGATACCATATGAGTGGTAACCATACTATTATAAAAATAAAAAACATAGGAGATGGAGATCTAAGATAATTATAGTAACAGTAAAATAAAATATTAAAGTCTATGCTATTTCATTTTTCACCAGTAATTCATACTAGTGATTTTTAAGAAGAAGCCTTATCTGGACTGTCTTGGAGGAATGAATGTTAACAAATTTATGACAAAAATAATCTTTAAATTTGTTAGTTAACTTCAAAATTCATATGAGAACCTATAAAACCTATGTGAAAAGTGACAAAATACAAATGTCTGATAGGGGAAGTGGGAAAAGAGAAAATGAAAAGCGTAATTGTCATAACTGGAATTAGTGATATTTCTTTGGCTGTAAGAAGAAAGGTGAAACAAAGGGGTGTGATGGGTGTGCTGAATACTCCAGAAACCTACAGTAGTTTCATAAGGACCGAAGTGATAAAATTTCTTGGATAAAAGCATGATGTACAGAAGTCAGAAGGAATTTGGTAACTATTCTGATAGGAATTGCAGTAAACATTCTTACTATTTTTGATACTTAATGTAAGAATTGGGAAAGGAGAACTGAAATTCTTCTCTCAGTAGTAAGCTTTGCTGAACATGGATTTGTGTGGGTTTTTATATAAAAATTTGATGTAAAAAAGAGTTACCAAATCAGTAAGTCTGACGTGTAGCATAGCTACAGTGTACCTTAGCTTTGCTTCAGAAGTTAAATCATTACTTTATGAGTCAAGTACACCTGAGTATTTAACCCATCAAATGTCCATTAATGGTCATTTAACACTCAATGCCAAACAATTTCCTTAACTTCCTGGCTACGATGAATCCAGTGGCGTTCGGCATGTACGTAGGATGTTCCACCCAGGCCGGGGTTTGGGAGGCCCCCGTGCTCGTAGATCAAACATGCACTTTACTACCAGTTCCCCTGGTGGGCTTTCGTCTTCTCAGAGTTCATATTCTCCAAGCAATAGAGAAGCCATGGATCCTATAGCTGGTAAGAGCTGTAACCCAGATTTTACCCCACTGTTTTCCTTCCACAGAGAAAGGAGAATGCAAGGTGATAGTAGTTGCCCTGCTCTGTGTTTCTGTGAATCTGTACGTACAGGCACAGCATCCCATGGGGCAGGTGTACAAGGAAAGGTTGTTCTTACTGTCAGCATTAGGAAATAATTAGACTTTGTCTTTAGGATTCCCAGAAATAACTTGTTTGTGCTATTTTTAGCTTTGATGTGAAAATAACTTTTTTTACATGGAAATAAAAATGGAGAGTGAAGACAATTTTGAAAACAGTTTTTTTCTACAGAGAAATCTAAACATTTTAATACCATAATCTTTGTCCATACTAGTGAGTCAGGGAAACCTCAATGTCTGCCACAAATCTACCTTTATTTCAGATGCAAAGGAGCCACAGTGCTCAAACTGGAGCTAGCTACTGTCAGTCTGTGGCTTTTTCAGGGGGAGGTAGCCAGCCAACTGGCTTAATGAGGCACTGCCCCTGGAAGGGGAGCTGTGGATCCAATGCTTCCGTAATCATGGTCCCCTTTGCCTGCCTTCTGCTGGCCTGGTGTGACCTGATATAACTCCTTAAATTAGCTGTGAAGAAGTAGCCCATCAAGAGAAAAAAAAAAACAAACAAGTGAGTTTACAAGGCTGAAGTTTGTTTTCAGCCTTGCAGGACCTTCCCACTTAGGAGCATTAAATGGAGGATAAAATGTCATTCTTCTGCATCTATTCTGTTTTGATGAAAGAGGTGTTTCTGTATTTAGAGCACACTGAGCTAGGTGTCCATCTTGTTCCAGGACTGTTTTGAGTTCAAACCTCTTTCCAAAATACTGCTTCCCATTTTTCCAAGTTTTAGCTTACAGTGAGAATAAAGGTATCTTAATCTTGCCTGTGAGTTTAACATGTCTGCCTTTTTACTGGAGTAATAAATAGGAAAGACCACAGTGATTTTTCTATTTAAAATTTATAGCATCAGTTACTTTTCTTAAACATTGTTTCATCCCTATGGCATTCTCTAGTAATTACAATTTAGTTAATTTTGGTATCAGTGTTCGTGAAAATTACTTGACCTCTCTAGTTCATATATTGTTTTGTTCCTTCAAAAACATCTTGCTTTAGAACTATCCTTTTGTTAATGCAATGGAAGAAAACTTGCCATGAGCTATGTAGTAACTTTGTAATGTGGAGGAGAGGGGAGGGAGCAGGATTGTCCCCTCTGCCCTTGCATCAATTACAGCAGGTACCTGAGATAAGAAGTACCTTCTGCGTAGGGTGTAGAAGAGATTCTGCAGTAATGCACTGAGCAGTAACTCGTTGCTAATACTTATTTTAAAAAAAAAAATTGGTGGAAAAAATTTGCAAGGAACATTCCATCTTTCTGAATTGGAAGACGTAATAACAGAGAGGATTTTTAATCACTAGGCCTTCTCCATGCTTGTGGCAGAAGTAAGAATTCATACAGAATGCTTTTGATGTGGAGCAGTGATTTAATATGTTTTCTTAACTAAATTTCTTTTCTTGAATGTTCGAAGCAATGGTACAGTATTTCTCTCTTTGCTGCAGCACAGCTTCCTTCTGGGAAAATTGGGAAGATGAAGCTTGTGTTTTGAGGGAACACTTGTTGAAAGGAAAAAAAAAAAAGTCACCACCCACAGTCGATATAAGGAAGTTTCTTAGTCAGTGGCTATTTTGACTTGAAGTTTCAGAGAGTGGCTGCAGAGGACGTCTTTTGCCAGGCTACCTGTAGATTGTCTCTCCTGCCATTGTCAAGACTTTAAACCTTGTCTTTTTATTTGGACTAAATCTGCATAAATTAGTCTTAATCTTCATGGGCATCAATCTTCATAGTCTTCTCTGATCATAATTGGGTTTTGGTGTTGAAAAAAACTTAATTGGTTCACTGGAATTCAGGGTGTATTTATTCTGCTGTGTAATGCTCATTTAAGATCTTAAGTCATAGAAGCTTTCTCTTCTCTGGCAGAGCTTTTATCCCAGCTATCAGGTGTGAGGCGTTCTGCAGGAGGACAGCTCAACTCCTCTGGCCCTTCTGCTTCTCAGTTACAGCAGCTGCAGATGCAACTGCAGTTGGAACGACAACATGCACAGGCAGCAAGACAGCAACTGGAGACTGCACGCAATGCAACCAGACGCACCAACACGATCAATGTCAACACCACTATGACACAATCTACAACAACAACCAACACATCTAACACAGAAAACAGTCAGCAGACTATCCAGAATTCCCAGTTCCTTCTGACAAGGTAATCAGTTCAGCGTCTTTACACGTGTTTACCTCTTAGAATTTCTGTTTACCTTCGTTCTAGTAGAGGTACAGAGCTTCATGAAGCTTGTATTTTTGGAGTCGGGGACACGCCTAGGATGGCATTAATAAACAGAATAAGTTATACTTAGACCCCAGGATTGTTTTAAAGAGGATTCACCTCATGTGTCATCTCAGTTCTTCTAGAACATTGACTAATGACCTGAAATAAAAATATTTTTCACATCTCCCCTGCCACAACCCCTGCTAGCATACTTTTGTTTGTCTGGCATTGTGCAAGAGTGTGGTAATTTTAACAGCTCCTGTGCCTGAATTTGAATCAAATGGATTTTTCTCTTAAGTTCAGAATAATGCCATGTGAGATCTTTTAATTGGAAGTTCACTTAAGAACCTTAATCAAAGTACCCACAAGTGTCACAAACTGTGACTTTCAGAGTTGGAGTGAGAGTTTCCTTGCCGCTCTCAGGGCATGCAGTGTACCTTAGGAGAGTGGAATTGCATTCAGTAATCCATGTGTAGGCTTTACATGTGCAGTGATGTGTTTTGTGGCCAGTGTGAGCTTAGAAATTGATGTGGAAACAAAGGAGGCTTATAATTCCATGTCCAGGAAATGGCACCAGCCCTCCCTAAAAGACTCCTTGACTAGCAGGAAACCTTGTAAACAGTTTTTTATGTTCCTCTAACTTTAGGCTCCGCTGCAAATGCTGTTGCAGCAGCAGAGAAGGGGTGGGTTGTTAAATGCATGCCTGTTGTGCTGAAGTGCTGGATGTGTTGAGGGGCCGGTGGGACTGTTCTGAAGGAGCAGTTTCAGAGCACATCTCAGCCTGTCGGTGGTGTCACCAGTGAAATGGGCTTTCAGCAACTCTGTGTCTTCTCTTCCCTTGTTGCTGCACAGGTTGAATGATCCAAAGATGTCAGAAGCAGAGCGTCAGTCAATGGAGAGCGAACGGGCAGACTGCAGCCTGTTTGTTCAGGAGCTTCTACTGTCCACCTTGATGCAGGAAGAAAGTTCTTCCTCAGATGAGGATGAGCGGGGGGAGATTGCAGATTTTGGTGCTATGGGCTGTGTAGATATTATGCCTCTAGATGTTGCTTTAGAAAACCTAAATTTAAAAGAGAGTAATAAAGGAAATGAGCCTCCTCCACCTCCTCTTTGATGACATCCCACTTTGCAGACAATGTCCTCTGTGCTGTATTTGCCAATGAAAGTGGACAACAACTATCTTGGGTTTGTTTTGGTGATTGTAATTTCAGGTCTGTCACTCTTGTTACATTGTGTACATTCAAAAGAAAGAGAGAAAAGATATATATGATAATCATTTCCACTTAACTAATTTTTACTTCTAGCAGGTAATGTAGGTTGCAGTACAGAGCAGAAGGCTCTGTGTCCTGTACCTTGACATGCAAAAGGCTCTCCTAATACTCCACATTCAAACTGAAGAGGAAAAAAAAAAAGAAAAATCTCTAATGAAGCTGCTGTGTGTATTTATGAATATTAATGAATAAAAACTGCTTGGATGGTTTACCTTAACTACTGCATGACGTTTTTTGCAGCGTGCATGAGTTTTAGTGACCTTGTCATTTAAAAACCTAAATACAAGGAGTAAAACTATAAAACACAAAGCTTTCCCATTATTCAAAGGTTAGGTGATGAAAAAGGTTAGCGCTGAGTAGCAGTTTGTGGCCACAAAGTAGCTTTTTAATAATGTGTGACAGAATGACATCTTCATGTGCTGTTCCTGCACAGGATGGGAACTCTGCAGTGGGATACATTGTCGTGACCGGGCTGTGGCATTTTGCTGAATGTGACCATTATGTTGCCCTCTCAGCTCTCACCTCAATGTGGAGTTAAATTTCATTTTATGCATCTGTAGGAGACACAACAGTAAGGCCGCTGCTGGAAGCAGTGCCTTAAGTGCCACTGCTTTTGCGTGCCCTAAAATCAAACTATGTTCACTTTTGTTTAAAGTTTTTCTTTGTTGTGGTTGTTAAAATTTTTTTATTGTTAAGTATGTTTTATTCAGGTGTAGACAATTCATATATTCACTGTGTTTCTTAAACAAAAAAAAAAAGTTATTCTGGATCCTATTGTCTTAGTTTAAAAGCCTTTCACAGCCTCAGTCATATTTTGAGTTATTTATGTATTTGCTTCATAGTTTGCAGAGACCTGACAGTATCAGCAGAGCTTGAGAATTTAGATTCCCAGACTGTCAGTATATTACAAGAAATTCTTAATGCTAACTTTAGCACCTTTTATTTATTGTTTCTTTTGGGTTTTTTTGCTGGTATAAAAATAGTTGGAAAAAAAGCCTTTTAGTTGAATCATGCCACCTACATGCCTATGCTGTTAATCCTACTGGTTTGGAAAAAAAAGGAGTATGGTGTTCTTGTGCATAGAAATAGCCCCAAAGCAAGGACAGAAGGGGTATGTTTGGTCTTGGTTTTGTTGGTTTTTTTTGTTTTGTTTTTTGTGGGGTGGGGGTGTTTTGTTCTGTTCTGTTTTGGGGTTTGTTTTCGTTTTGGTTTTTTTCATTGGGGGATTTTTTTGGTTGGTTGGTTGGGTTTTTTTTTTGGTGGGTTTTTTTGAATGTAAAGTTAGATTATAAAAACAAATGTGCACACAGCTTCTGATGAAAATTTAAACTAGGCTTATATCATAATGATGTCTTTCTAGATCTCTCACCTCACCCCTTCTCTCTTTCTCTGTATCCTCTCATCTCAGCAGCATTGTAGAGTAAATGTAATGACTTGGACACCATGTGGTGTTCTCAGCAAAACTGTGACATGTATACTAATCCAAGATAACAGCAGGAAAAAAAACAGCCCCAAAAACTGAAAATTAAGTTCCTTCCTATCTCTCTATTTTTTTTTTTTTTTTGTAATCATCAAATCTTGATTGTTTTAATATAGAACAGCATTACCTTTGGTTGGGGTGGGGGTTTTTTTTGTTTTTTTTGGGGTTTGCTTTGTTTTGTTTTTTTTCTTTTTGTTTTTTTTTTTTTTGTCTCTGCAACAGAAAACTTTACATGCAGCCTCTGGTTACCCTGAGAGTTACCCCCAGTAGAGGACTTTTTTTATTGATTGTTGAAGACTTTCAAAAATTTTTCAAGCTGTAGTTTTTCAAACACATCTTCTGCACATTACAATAAGACACACGGTTCAATAAAGCATTTTCAAGACTGTTGTTCAGTTTATTTTCTTTGGTTCTAATGTATTTTCCAGACAGTTTCGTTCCAGGAATTTTTGCATCTGCCTTTAGTTCTAAATGTATCTTTCAACACAAACTCGGTTTGTGTAGAGAGCCTGGGTGGTTTATATAAATGCTTTTTAAAACCAAATGCTCTGGTAGGTGATGAAGTATGTAATCTTAAGGTATTCACAGGTGGGTGAATTGAAGGCTGAATAGACCAAGATGCATTTATTTAAAGCAGGTTCTGCTCAGTGTGGTGGTGTTTTGTGTTGGTAAAGACTCGTTTCTTACATTGCCCGTATTCTTGACACCACCACACACATCCAAGGGGATGCAAACCAGTGGTACCCGTGTTTGTTTAGAGACTGAATAGATGCTGGCTTGGATTTAAAAGTGCCCTTGGACATCACATTAACTTGTAAGAATCTTCAGTGGTTTGGCAGGCTATTAGACTGTTTTCTGTTGTAGGTTTAAAAATAACATGAAATGGCTATTAGGAAGGTATTTTGGTAGTCTGTCAAGTCCTATTTGCAGGGAACTGTTTTTCCTTCTCAGAGTAAGCTGTGCCAGTGTAGCATTTTTGGAGTATTTAAAAAATGTTTATTTTCAGGGTGCTTTGGGCTGCAGTGACTACAGCCTCTATCAGCTTAAAGGGGAATCCCACAGCTGGTCATTGCCTATTCCATGTGAGAGAGGAAAAAAAATAATGACACAACAAAAAAACCACCACAAAACCACATCCCAGCTCTCAACATGGACAACCCCTGGCAGGGAGCATTAGTACTCTGCTCACACATTTCCTGGAGTGCAGGGACATCTGTATTGTAACGGGGTGGTCAAGGTCATGCAAAGAAGCATTTTCAAAGGTATCAGCAAAACAAATTTTATTGCATATTTGTGGAAGCATGACAAGGTTCTATGGCAAGGTTTGCTCTTTTACCACATAGATAAAGCACACAAAGGAGAACTGGATTAGAATCAATCTGGAGTGACACACAGCAGAGACTGGGGATGCAAAAGGTTGAGGATGGAGAATGTAAGGGTGCAGAGGGGGAAGGGAGACTCTCCCACTGAGTCACAAGGTTCACAATGGGCCCCTTGCCAAACCTACCCTTGGAATTGTTCAGTGCTTTATGTCTAAAGGATTTGGCAGCCCTTAATCATTGACTGATTTAAGTCTTGCAGAATGATTCCCTAAGATTTACCATAATCACAACAGCAATTTAATTTTGAATCTAAGATGGCAACATTGACGTTACACTTGCAATGAAGTGTTGAAGTCAGGTTTCACACGTGCACACAGACACAGATGTGTATATATTCAAACACTCGTGTGTGTGCATATGTACAAAGCACCTGTTTAAAGCTCCCCTGGAGTCCAGTGGAATACACACAGTTGTTGCCTTTGCATCTCTCAGTGGCGAAGGCTTCAGCCTCCAGGAGGGGGTACCAGCCCAGGGCCCACTATCAGTTTTTGATAAAGCTCCTTGGAGCTCTCAAACCTGTGGTTGATGAGCACTGAGAGGCACATCCTGCTCCAAGGGAGGTGCTGGCACAGCCACTGGGGACATGGGGCCTCAAGGGGCTCCTGTGGGACCCCTGTTCACAGGGTTGTGAGATGTTTGGCTTTAGTCTTCCATCAGCTTCCATCCTGGACTCAGTCAAGGTCAGTAGTTTTCTAAAAAGTCCAACAGTGATAATTCTATTTCACTACAGCTGTAATTCAGACAAAAAAAAAGTTTCCAAGGCTACTCATTACAAAGAAGAAGTTTGTTAGGCAACACATTCCTGGAAACAGGGAGTGTTAATGATAAGTTAAAGAAGACCTTAATTGTGCACGTGCAATGGAAAGATGTGTGCCACGCCGCAGGTGGGTCCAAGCTCCTGAGCTGTGTGTGCTGTGTGTGTGTGCCGTGTGTGTGTGTGCTGTGTGTGCTCTGTGCTCTGTGTGCTGTGTGAGTGCATGTGCTGTTTGTGTGTGTTCTGGGTTGTCCTGTCCTATCAGGTAGCCACCCCCATCCCTATTGCTGATGCTGCTCCAGAACCTGCTGTGTCCTTTTCTGCCCGGTCAGCGCAGACTGTGCCAGGTTCCATTCTGCTGAGGGCTGCCACGGAGCAGTTGTTGGGGGTGGTGCAGACAGAAAGGCATTCAGGCATTCCACTACTTTGTATGTTGAAGTAGGGAAAGGTATGGAAAATGGTTCAAATAGTGAAGTCCCTAACAAGCTTTTTAGAGTAACATTGCAGTCTGTCTGTAACTTCTGGTCTGCTTGTCTGGGTTGGTTTTTGGAACATTTTTTATGTTTGTGTTAAAGACAAAGGAAGGCTATTGCACATCGTGGTGTGATAAGCAGTGAAAAATGAATCCAGCTCATGTTTTACATGTGACTGCTTTGATCAATTCCCTGGCTCTGGAGGTTGGGGGAATTTCCATTCTCTGCCCTTCACAAAGGGGTTTCCATCTTGGCACAAAGATCCCTGCTAAGTTTGTGGACATCATATTTTTGCACAGAAGCCAAACATCCAGATGTGTGCACAGCTGCAGCTTTGAGACACTTCTCTGTTGTAAAGGACTAAAGGCCAGTTCCCACTACCAACAGCCAGTCCCAGAAGGCAGAGGCTCCACTGCCTCTTGAAGCTCTCACACCTAAACCAAGGAAGCAGTGTGTGCATTCAGTGTATGAAGATTTTCCAGTTACATCACTTAATCTGCTTTTCCCTGTTATAGCTGTCCTTCACTTCTGGTCAGCCTGCTTTGCCACATGGGTGCTCTGCTGGTTGGAGGCTGTTTAATTGCTTTAGCTCCTAAGGAAGAGAAAAGGGTCGAGACGTCGGTTGGGTTGGTGGGCACAAGGATTTATGTGCAGTGTTTATTATACTTGAATGTGCACAGTATATAGGTGCTCAAAAGGAGTAGAAAAGGGCAACTGTAGGGGGGAACTGTGCAGCTTCTGGAGTGTGCCTCCACCACACTTTTTAACCCAGCACTGGCTGTCACCTCCTGCAACATCTAATGCAACACAAACCTGTGGGACAGTGGTAAAAGCAGGGCCCTGCAGCCGTGGAGTGTGGAGGAGAGATCTTCACCAGAAGAGAACTTGCAGAGCTGCATCCTCCCTGCTGGGCCAGCACCTTTGGAGGGGCAGTGTGGAGCAGAGAGCCAGGGGCACAATTCCCCCATTAGGTTGTGGAGCTAAGTCATGGCCTTGAAAGAGTTGTCAGGGAGCAGAGCAGAGAATGGGCTGCAAAGGTTAGAACGAGGGATACCAGTGTGGGTCTCAGCACAGTGCAGAGGACTGCAAAAGGAAAAAGATGAATAGCAAAAGTTAGGAGAGGTTAAGAGTGAGGGAAACAATAGGACAAGGAATGATGATCAGAGGCAGAAAACGCTAGTTGTGCCAAAGATGAAGAGGAGTGACAGGTGGACTGAGGAGGGCAGAGGACCACAGTGATTCTCAAGAAGCTGGAAGTGAGGTTCTGGCAGCTTTCCTGCTTCCACTGTCCACTGCCTGTGGTGGAAGGTGTACCAAGAAGAAGATGGCCACCACCTCCGGGGCTCTCCTGCCCTTCCCGGACAGCAAACACTTCACCCCAGCCTGCCCTCTGCCTCACAACCTCTCCAGTCACTATCAGGCTGGCAGCGCTGCCACCAGGGCACCCTGCCCTTTCTGATCCTATCCCTTTTACAGAGCAGCCCTGAAAGGCTGTGCCAGGGCCCTTGCACATCATTCTTAACCCCAGCACCCAAGCAACACTCATGGGCTCAGTATCTCTGGCGGGCTGTTGCCTTCTCTTTCACAAAGATCAGCATTTGCCCATTCTGAGACTGACCGATGCCAGAGCTGATCATCAGTGCACGATGCAAGGACAGTTGTTTCTGTCCACATTAGCAGTGTCTGTTTTCCCCATCTTTGGTGACATCTGTTGTGAAGCTTCCATTGGCAAAGGAAAATGTTCTTATTTTGGTCATTTAGGTTTGACCATTGGAGAAGCAAACCACAGCATGCACTTCAGGCAGCTGGATGGGATGTGTCCCAGCAGAAGTGAGGATGTTGTGCTTTTTGACACACACTGGTGCTGCCCACCTGCTACTCACCCTCCTCTGCAGAGCCCCAGGAAATGCAGTTCACAACCAAGTACCAAATAAAGGACAGACAAGCATTTTTGTTTTATATAAGCGTTTATTTACAACTCGTTTAACAACTGTACACTCTTCTATCACCTTGGAAGCATTAGTGGATTTGACTGGGAAAAAATATTAAAATTTTTGATTCCAATTATCATTAATGAGGTTTTTTTTGTCTATATACAGGTATGTATATTAATATTGCTACCATAACAATCTGGTAGTTACACAATTTGTAGATGAACTGAAATGGGAAATTAATGTTTTGACACTCTAAGAATTCATTCTTTTACAGAAAATATATCACTGGCAACTTCACAAACAGTTATTACTTTGATAATTGATCAACATTTAATTCAGGACTGTCAAACAAGCTGCTATTAAGAAGGTAAGAGAGTTTTCTATGCAGCACAAATGAAGTTAGTATATCACAGACATGCTGGAGATCAGCTCTGAGTTGAGAGCTCACGACCACTTCATGACAGAGATGCCAGGCTAATCCAATTAAAGTAGCCAGTTCTTTGACTGGCACCACCTGGCATCTCTCTGTTGCATTAGTAAACTCAAACAACTTTTGTCAAGCTAAACACACTTACATACAAATGTCATCAAGGCTCAAGAACAACTGATACTTAGTCTCTAATCTGCACAGACTACTTGGAGAAATGAGGTACTGCTCGGCATCACTTTGGGACACCTGTGGAGGCAGGTGCACAAAAAAAGCAATCCCCTCCTGCCTGGCACAGTGCCCTGATTTCAGGGATCCTGCACCCAGCCTGGCTTGGGGCAGGGTGTGGTTCCCACCGAAGCAGCACTAGCAAATGAAAAACATACCATGCCTTTAACACCCAACTAAAAGAAGTTTTACTAGTAACGCTTGCCCTGACACATAACAAGGAATCGGTGGCTAGGACCTAGAAAGACACAAATCCTTCAGCTCTCTGCTGGACTCAGTCTGATGAAATGCTGCTGCCTCTGCTGCACGAGTACTTGACTCATAACCACCAAACTCCAGATCTGGCTGCAGGTCACGTCAGACTTCACTGTCCCTGGCCCTTGTGGACCAAGAAAGACATATATCCCCATCTGAAGCCTTTACGGACAGCTGTCAGCCAGAGCGAGCACCTGGTAGCCTCAGTACCTGATACAGTATCCAGAAGGGAAAACACCACAGTTCTCACTGGGATCCTAGTTTTATCCTTCACTCTGCTGCCTGGCCTGCTTGGAGCCCATTCCTACTGCTCACCCTGTTGCCAGGCAGCACAGGCCACCCCTTTCTGGTGGGGCACACATCTGTCCTTTCTCCATGTCATTCTGCACAAGGCCACGGACACTGTGGGATCGGGATCCCTGAGGACTGGACACAAGCGGGCGTCTCTGCACTCGCGGTGTGGCTCTGTCAGAGCCCACCCGACGGGACAGGGACAAGGCAGGCACTGTGTGTGTGACCAGAAGAGACGGCAGAGACAAGTGGACACAACGCCTCTCCAGCGTGGGGGTGCCCCCATGGCAAACAGGGCTGGAGGCTGTTCTACCGCCCAAATAAGCAAAACTCTTCCTGGAGCAGAGCTCATATCAGTATTTCTGCATGGATTAAGATCCAGGTGAGCAAGAAGGGGTTTCTCTATAACTGGATTTAAATCAAACCGATTAAGGTACTCAGCATTCAGACTTTTCAGTTTTTCCAGCAAATCCTATGGCTTGAAAGCCCCTTTCCCTGTTTGTTACGTACTAACTCTTATACAATATAAACCCCTTAACTTACAGCACTACAGCACTCTCTCGTCTTCTGAATCTTGCCAGTACTGGATGTCCAATACAAAACAAAGACACAGTAGTACAAATGTGCAGATATTTAAGAATATTAAATAAGCAGCTTTTTAAATTAATATAGGCAGTACAAAGCATTTTGAGTTACACTGTCTACATATGGCAAATCTTATAGCTAAACTTCAAAATACAAAGAAACAGCCAAGCTAGTGCAATTGGAAATTAAATAGCTAAGACTGTGACAGGAGAAAGAAAAAAAGAAAGGAAAAAAATAGTACAGGTGAAACATAAATGATCCAAATTAAAAACTGGCAAGGACAGTCTGCATAATACTGAAAGTGTAGATGACTTTCATATTTATCTCCATTCATGGTCTTTCCTCAGATTGTTTTAACAATTGTATACAGATTGGAAAAAAAGTTTCTGAAAGAAACCAACAACACAGTTCAAACGCAGAGAGAAAAATACAACAGCCACAAACTACTGTGTATATACATATTAAGGAAACAGGCAGTGCCTGTGAACAAAATACCACCCGGTAGTTTGCCTGGCTCGGAGATTATCAGATGAAACTTGCTTGGTTTTCTAAGGAAGATGGGATCGCCAAGCAGCAATTCATTAGTCATTTCTCCTGGTAAAACACCTCCTTCGCTTTACTTTATTTGTTTAAAGATTCAAAGTGGATCCTTTAAGGGTGCAAGTGCTTTGAAATTTTAACAAAATTTCCAACCAAAAGGCCTTTTTTGGGTACTCATTAAGACTGGATTTTTATAGTTCGGTATCTGAAAATGTTGCAGGAAGTCTGTGTGTTAATACTGTTAATCAGAATTAAATATGGACAGGTGGAAGTAAGATGGAGAGCTGACAGTGCTCTGTCAGTTTGCAGAACGCCTCCTGTTGAGTTGTGAATACAGGATTTCCTCTCTTCTAGCCTCATAGGAGACTTTTTGTGAAGAGAAAGAGTAAGTGGAAGTGGGAAATGGGAAAGCCACTCCCCAGGATGGTAAGCTTCTCTGCAAGTAGATCCCCCTTTGAAATCAGATGGCCATGAGTCTTAAGTGTAGAACGGTTAAGTTTTGGTTATGCAGTCTGGACAGAAAAGCAAGTCATGCACTGAACAGTCCCTGTTATAATAATGCTGCAGGTCATGCAACCACATCACTGCAAATAAAAGAATAAAGAAGAAAGTTAAAAAGCAGATAACATATTACTGTTGAAAAAAAAAAAACAACAACAAAACAAAACAGAGAACAGAACAGGTTTTTTTAAAAGCAGTTTAGTAAGGCCACCTCTACTTAAGAGTTGTGCAAATTCATGGGGAAAATACCTTTGCCAAGCCACTGTTTAAATTAACAGGAAGGTTACAGGCCAATAATTGGAAAAAGCAACAAAATAGCCTTGGTCAATATCTAAATTCAGCTGTAATTAAATTTTACACACTTCTGAGTAAAATTCTTCAGGGCGCCATTCTTAACTAATAAAGCTATGGCACATAAGTTTACACAGCAATGAGCAAGTCTCAGGCATTCCTGCTGTCTGTGAGTACAACTGTTACAGCAAGATAAAGTGAAATGTGCCCACCCAATTCTGCATGTGTTTACGTGCTAAAAGACAATCAGAGTCACTATGACTGTCTTGAGCTCTGAGCACCACTGAAGGCATTTAAATTTCATCAGAGCTCATCCTGTTGTTCACGAGGCTCAGCAGCACTGCCCCACTGCACTGGCAAGTTCTATCCCTTGCAGGCAAATACAGGTTTGAATTCCCAGAAAATGATACATGTTCTTGTTAAAGTAAGCCAAGTCAGAGCCACTGAGCAATCAAGAGAGCACTCCACAATGCTGCAGAAGGAAATCTAAGTTTGGAAGAGAATCAGAGAGGTTGGCACAGTTCTCCGTCCTCACTGATGCACCCTTTTTCTGGGCCAGTGTAACTGGAATGGAATGCTTTACTGACACAGCTACAGTGCTTCAATTTTCCCCAGGTAATAGATATGTCCCTACACTGCACTGGCATAACACTAAATGGGCATTTTTGTTTTCATATTGCAAAGAGTAAATTGGCTTCACCAGACTGAAATTAGAGCCTGTTTCCCCACTTCCTTCTCCCTTGTATTGCACTGGTCAAAAATGATTCTAAGAATGCTTCTTGTGATGGGACAATCCAGGTTAAAGAGATAAAAAAGACAATTTATGCTGCAGGTCCTGTAGCTTGTGTATCCCTCTTTTTTTCCTTCTCATTTATCCACCCAGAATACTAACCATAACTGAAAAACGAATAGAAACACAGAGACACATATCAAATAGAATAAAAGATTTAACACATCCAACACATTCAAAGACCTTGAGGGTGTGTATTTTGAGGAATCGTGTTTTAAGCTTGCTTGGCACTGCTTGGTGCATAAAGTTACACAGCTCATGATTAATATGAAGATCACCGTAGTTATTCTATAAAAAATAAAAAGTTCAAGCTACATAAGCATGTTCCTATTCTATTGTGTATAATGAATATAATCTACTCCTTTAGTCTAACCTGGTTATTATTTAGCTCAAAGTTACTATTTAGTACAACTTCAAGTGGATGTTGCACATACACAGAAGCAACACTTCAGGCTTCTCTTTGAGTCAATAGTACTTTTGAGAGGTCTTATAAACTCAGGACACTGTATTATCTTTCAGTGATGTAAAAATTCATCTGTCAGTGCCCTTTCCTGACTAGAAATTCTTACCATGTTCTAAAAACAGTTGTCTGTCAAATTCTCTATTTTAAAGCCACCTGTTGAGGCAGCAACACAGAAAAACAGAGATGCAAGATGTGAGGGTAAATTCACTGTGCATAACCTGTCACTGCATCTGCAGCATCTTTAGGAGACAGTTTATGCACAGACAATGTGTCTAGAGAGAAGTGACAAAGAGAACACAAAGCAGGTTGTAAATTTTTTAAATTGTGGCTTTATAATGTAATGCTTATAATTATTCCAAGACTTTATTGATAATGCTAAATAAAAGCTTTAAAATCTCTCTCAAAAACACTGATGCCTCCAGGAAATAAGTTTGCTCTCCAGCTTACTAACCTTCTGTGGCTGTGAACAATAACCTCTGCTTTACAATATTTTAAATTATATAACTGATGTTATATTCAAATCCAAATCAAAAATCTGATTGTCTCATTACAACTATTTTATAATTCCATAAATATTACACCACTGGGGATCTTCTCTTAAAATTCCCTCCACTTTTATGATCAGGCTAACAATATCTAACAGTAACCACCGGACTTTATGTTAGCTCTTTTCTCTTCAAGTTAGGTATAATCATTAGGGATTCAATTTTCATTTCCATAATAAACTACTCTATACCTGTGCAAATACTTGCTTTTGCCGTGTTTCAGATTCATGCCATGCTACAGTAGTTAGCAGCTCTTCAAAGTGCTGAAATATGTCTGCCTTTTTAACAATTAAAACAACCATGTTCCTCCTTCTGAAATCATCTCAACTGATCATGAAGGACCTCTCTAATGCAAAGCAATGAATAAAGTCAGCACCAGAAAGGAAAGGCTGCTCAACAGACCTGTATTTCCCTCTACTAACAGTATTTTTATTGCTGTATGGATCAGTCTCTGAGACCTACAGCAGCAAGATAGCCACAAAAAATTTTTATCTGACAATCTGTTTTCCATCTGGCAATGACACAAAATGCAAAGGGGACTGAAAGACATGCAATTTTCCAAACAACTTCACATGCACAGCAAACAGCAGCAGAGCAAACTCCTGATTTACCACCAGAGCCAACTAATGCAGATATATACTTCAGGACAGTCCTGTACTACCTTGGCAAGGCCCAAAGGTGAAGGCAGAATGTGGACCACAGTGAAGCTGACAGCAGTACCATCCCCCACCAGATGAGGACTTCAATTACAGCAGTCAGCAAAAGTTCCTACTCATTCACTGACTACAAACTGACACCAGGACAGTTTGTCTGGGAAGCTGTCTTGGCTACTCTTTCAGGTGCTGCTTCAATGCCCAGGGGATGGTATGATTTGTCAAGTTTCCTAGAGCTCCCCTATCAACATTAATTCATTGCCTAACTCAATGAGCGGATGCATTTTAAAAATTAACTTTATGTCCCAATATCTTTATGAATACACAAAAATAAGATCAATGAAAAAACAGAGGATGAAGCTAGCTAAGCCTTCAGCATCTCCAAATGGTACAATGGAGATGGCAGCAGAGTCAAAATTTACAGGGTTTCACTCTACCAGATGCAAGAAGTCTGAGGTGGCAGTGGCTGATAATTACAGCTTTTGCCTTATACACAGTTAAAATCTCTAATAGTTACTAAATTAAAAATAAAATTTAACTAAAGAGATAAAAACCTAGCTCAATAAGCTCAAGTTCTTCATCGGTTTTTAAATGAAAACCAAAATGCAAAATGGTGAAATAATGCTCTTCTGATGTTTATAGTGACTAGTTACTTGCATCTGCCTCTCCATTTTCAAACCAAAGAAATCACACCTTATTTTTAGTTATAGCCTGCAAGATCACTGACAAACTTCTGCTACTTTTCTGGACCTCCACAGGGAAGAAAGACCACAGGAGTAAGGCAATCCAACCAGCCATGCCAGGATATGCTCTTGATTCCTTATGAGTGACAAACTGTAGGCATGGCTAGGATCCCACCTAGAATATGACAATTGCGCCAAAAAACCTTATCACTTGGAAATATATCCTGATAAATCTTTTTAGCTATTTATTTATGCAATGCCAAGTGAAGAAAATGCCTGCTTAATTTGGTTAGGAGATACTGAAGCTTATCCATACAACCTCACTGCAAAACACAGAATCCACATTCCACCTAAAACACATGTGCAAAAACCCATTAGAAGTCAGCATTGCATAGCTGACTCAGTGCAAAAATACATCCCTCATCAATCCTTGCAAAAAGTCAGTATGTTGGACAAGAATAAAAAAAATCTCTATATAATAAGTAACATTGAAATACTGTTTTACTTCATAAGGAAAAGGAAAGTTAGCCACATTCAGGATAGTCTTCCTCCAAATCACTAACAAGAAAAAAAATCAAGTGGTGACATTAAAATATCTTACAACTACCAAATCTACAGAAAATGTCAACACATCAGGTCAATTAAACCCACGCAAAATCATTCAAGAAGCTGTTAAGTGTTCAGTCTTATATACTACAGAAGTCAGGAAAGCAAAAGCTACTCGCACATATCGAAATACCAAGGACTTTAAAACTGCCAAAAAGCTTTTAAATTTTCTTGACAGCTTACACATACCACTTACTATTTGAGATCATAATAAAGCAGTAATAGGAATATTCAGTGTTAATTCTTTCATATACATATAAAAATGCCAGTGCTCCTTACAGAACAGAGAGCCACAAAAAACTCGCAGAAGCATTACTGCTAACACAAGTGACACTTGAACAGGCCAAGACCGCCATTTGATTATTTCCAAACAGAATGAAAGGCATCTTGTAGCCATTATATGTTTATATAATTCTGCAATACACAAAGTTGTATATTCCAGACATGTATTTACCTTTGCACTGTGGATGGAATACACAATTTAAATTAGATTACTTCAGTTTTCACAGCACTTAGAAAATACATGTTATGATCCAAGTGGTTATGTGTAGCTATCAAGAAAACAGGGAACTTGAATTTCTCTTTTCTGTAACATCTGATCAGATATATTAAAAACTCAACTCTCCACAGAAGTATATGAACTGGACTGCACACCTGAACACATTCTTTTAGGTCAGAAACTAAGCTTCAGCTCTAAAAAAGGAAAATATTTATCCATTTATCTGTTATCTTTTATTTGGATTAATTAAAATCTGTCAGAAAGATTATTCTGGGCAGATCCTCAACACAGTGCCTAGAAAAGTACTCTTATGAACTCCTCAGCTGTTTTATCTCTGACCTGGAGAACCTCTTCTCTTTAAGCTCAGTTGTAGGGGTTTTCTTCCATAGTGAATCATGACAGGATATAGCACTGAGTTAGTAATTAGAACTACAATTTTGATGTAAATAGTCTTTATTGCCTCAGGGGGAAAAAGTATTCCTAAAAACTTCTCAGAACTCTCTAATATACTGAGAGAATTCTGTTCCATAGGTTGGGGCTTTTGCTTATATTCTTTTATTACTCAAGGTAATACAATCTAGAACATGCACTGGTAGCACCCCCTATATATATTTATTCCCTGGAGTCAGTCTGAGCTCCTTCTTTTTCTTAATACATACTGCTTACAAAGATACATAACAAGCAAGCAAAATAATGAAACTGAACCCTTTGAATAAAGAAGCTGCTCTTGTGAAAGAGAAGGTTTAATGATGTTACCACTTGCATTCATCCACACACAAAGATTAAGACTGGATGTATGCAGCAAATTAAAGAAGTGAAGCACTGAAAAATAAAGAATTGAACTCCTCTTAATTACTAATAGAAGACATAACCAATGACTTACTAGAACCAGACAGCAATCGAGTATATTTCCGTAAGAGTGCAGTACATTTTTAGGTTTTCATATTCAACATGAATTCTACACCAGAATTCTGCAAGTTTGTAAATTCTCAAAGACAAAATGATTGTTCACTTGCCTAACAATTACTATGAGCAACAGTAAAGCTCAGATTCAATATGAGTTTTGTATTTCTCTTCAATGCTATATGATAGTATCTATTTTTGAAGAGAACTACAGAAAATACTTCAGTGTCTTATCTTCAAGGGAAAAGGAAAGACAGAGAAGAAGAGAAAGAGAAGAGAAAAGAAGAGAAAAGAAGAAAAGCCAACAACCACCAAGAAGCAAAAGAAGCTATGAGAGACTAGAAAGTAAAAGACAAGGCTTCTAACCAGGATTTGTTCATCTCCTAACTCTCAGGGGCATTAGCCTGTCATCAAAACTTTGGAGGCAAAACAGTAAAACAAATACTAACGAAATAAAAGCAATTATTTTTATTCTACTGTGCTGATTGAGTTCAAGTTCTTTTAGACCTACACCTAATTAACAGCAATTAAGTAATTAAAGTACCAGACAAAATTAAGAGATAAAACTTCCCATTAAGGTTACATCCCTTTCTTTCACAAACAGCCCGTGACAATTTGGTAACAGAAAAAGTTAGCCAGATTAAAACTAAAATAAAAATGTAGTTTTAGGTATTCTTAGGTTCTTGCTCTGGGTGATATAAAATGCTGTAACCTCAAACAGGAACATCTAATTCCCTCAGAGAAGCAGTCTTGCTCCTGTTCACATATAGTATGTGGTAAAGAGTTCTTCAAGTTATTAAAATCGATTGCACACAAGATCAGAAGAAGATATCCCACACAAACTGTAATGGTCTAAATAATTATAGATAGCATTTTGTATACAGAGAATTTTGTATCTCAATAAGAAACAGCAGATTTGAGCATATCATCTCACTGAGCTACAGAAATAATCCAAAACTTTCTTTGCATTGTTAACTTTCTGCACTAAAGAAACTTGCAATGTCTCATCTAATTCTTGTAAGCACATTCCATACCAGTCATAACTGCTTAAGTACAGAAAATCGTTAGAAAACCATTTTTTCCCAAATGTGAGGAATAAAAGACAAAACTGTATGTAGAATTCAGCACCTGTTTTCTGGGGGGGGAGGGGGCGTAACTGGACCTGAAAATATTTTTCAGACATGTACTGAATGCTTTTCTCAGCCCAGATGAAAACAGATGATGCACTTGAGCATAAAACAACAGTACCTAAAAATGCCATTCACCTGTTTATTACCCTTTAATCTGGGTGTGCTTGTTTTAAATATTAACTGCTCATTCTACCTAAGTTTTGAATTAAAACAGACATTCAGGAGATTGATAAAGGCTAGTATCTTTTCTCTAAAGGGATTTATGAATAAATAAATGTCTCCACTTGGAAGGGCATTAAAATCAGATGAAAGAATAAATTTATAAACCAACTGCACATGCATTAGAGTCCAAATAGTCTCTAAACAAAAACCTAAATTTAAAACCAGTCTCCAAATTTAAAAGTGAATCACAACAAGATGTATGAATATGAAACTTCCTGCCAACACTCAGGTTCTCTGTTCTCCATCAATTTTTTGACAAAAATGATCAGGAATGCATAGAACTGATGAGGGAAAAAAACACAACTTTGCAGGAACAGAACCTAAATAGGAGAAGCCTCCATCCACTGATCAACATGAAGGTGTTACAATAATTAATCAGCTATACACTAAAAAGGCAGTACAACAAATCACAGCCAGTTTCCAACAAAGTCAGCAATAAACTCACCTGAAGGCACTGGTACCATTAGTAAGGCAACTGATACAATTATACCCTGAATCAATATATTAAAAGCAAGTATTTTAGTGGGGGATGACAACTGGAATACATTAACAATAGTAACTGGGGCCTTGATTAATTACGTATTGTTCATCCATAATCATAAAATTTTAAAACAAATGTCCTTTCTAAATGGATGACAGAGTAGCAGATTAGCACATGCTAATTCTCCACCTGTGTATTTAAGCATACACTTGACAAAGAAGAGTGGAATAAACCATTTGAAAATATTCATCTCTACCAGCAAAAGAGGTAACACAGTTGATAAAGAAATACCTGGAAAAAGATCATACTGTTTCCCCAAATGCCAAGAATAAGAGTAAACTTTGCACTTAGGAGATTAAAAAATAACCCCAAATCTTTCTTTTTTGCATTGGTGAGTTTTTTAGTATGAAATATATTTCACAATAATATTACAATCCAACTTTGCACTTCTGTAATGAGATTTCAGCATTTTTCTGAAGCAACAGGATAGGAGATGAAATAAAAAGCTAACTCCCTTTGAACAAAAACAGTCTTATAAAGCATAACAACCCTTACAGGCACAGAAGTAACAACTGTGGTATGAAATGAAATCTACATTGTCATATGGTGCACATGAGGCTTTCTGTAAGAGACCAGGCTTCATATAAATAAGACTGTTAATACACAGCACTCCTCTAGATGTTTCCAAAAATTTGGCACATTCAGAAAATGCAGAGAGGGATGAACTCAAAAAAATAAGAGCAAAGGGCATTACAGAGCAATGAGAAAGCATAATAAAACCCTTTCCTGAACTGTTAAATAATAGCAGTAACAAGGGAGAAAGAGAAAGGATGCTGGTTTATTTTCCTTGAATGTTGTCACTTGCAATAGGAGTGGCCTGGGTCACAGGGCAGTTTTCTTTCTAAGGGCAAGGCTTCTCTACCTTGCTGTTGCTGGCTGGACATGACCAGGGTAAGATCTCCTTGTGCTCGTGGCTTGCCTTTGTCTAGCCAGGAAGGACTGTCCTGAGCCTGTACTAGCCAGTCTGTCTTCTGCTGCTTTTTTATGCAGAGTCATCCCCTATGGACAAAGAGAAGTTCTCAGTGAATACCAATACAAAACACCTAATAACTTCATTCATTTACATTTTGTTCATTATTTCTGTCTTCACACTGTCTAAACTATTTTGAATTCCATACACAAAGCATCATATTTTCAAAGACAAAGGTAAGGTATTCTTCCTAATACTTTGTGTGGAACTCCTCCCCTTCCCTGCAGTCATTCGCTCGGTTTAGAGTAATCACCTAAAAACTCAATACATGCTTCTCATGGTAATTGGACAATTATTTTCAAAAGGGCTCCCCTCAATTCCTGGCTCCTTTCAGCATACTGACCTAGAAGAGCACTTTTCTTCTGAAAAAAGCTGAGGTACTGTCATCCTCTGTGCAAACACCAGCTAATATGTCAGAAGCACATCTTGGGAGACAGTACGCTCTCATCAGGCAAAAATGCAATAAGGAAATTAAGGAAGCTGTGGCAAGTTGTGCAGTTGTGTATAAAATTAGAGGCTAATTAAAGAATGATACAAACAAAGCTATCAGTGACCATCTTCATGTTCATGATACGTCACTGAACTGTGGGTCTTACCTCAGGCTTGTCTTCTACTTGTTAGTGGGACTAATGTCATAAAATTGGCCAAGGAACCCAGGTCACTTGAAAATACCTTCAACATGTAAACAGTTCAAACAGTCTGCTCGAGTTTAGACTTGCTATTCATGAACACAAGAAGGATGCAGAACAGCAAGAAGAAAACTCTTCCAAAGGAATACAGAGAGGAGGAATTTGAATTCTATGGTGGAGCAGAATTAAACACTAAAGTTACAGATGTCAAGAGCAGATGTCAAGTTACAGAAGAAAAGCAGTTTCAATGTAACCAGTCTGCCTAAGGGAATTCTTGAAAACATCTGATGTGGGTGACAACTTCCCTGGCATATAGGCCAAGCAAAAGCTGCGTGGTTGCACAGACCCTATCTTCTATCCAAACTTATTCTTTGAAAAATTTAAGTGAGGGTCTTGCCAAAGCCCTCACTCTTTCTATGGGGCTAAATTTGCACCCAACTTAAAGGGATCATTTCTCAGAGCACTTCAACTGAATTGCAAGTAAGATGAAGAGCTTTGATTGTGCCCCTTCATTAGAAACAACTGGAAGAGTGGAGAGTGGTGAATCAAAGTAAATTTGAGCACTGTAATTCTGTAAGTGAAAGGCTGGGATTACAAAATAGTGATATGAGCCACTTCCGATTTTACAACTTTAAAATTACAAACGCCTTTTTTTATTTTCCACAAGGTTATTACAGGAACACATGCTTACCTAGAGATAACTTAAGATTACTAAAAAGTATTTGCTTCTGTGTTTGTGTGCTGGAAAATGCTTTTCAAACAAAAATACTGTAAATTAAGAACCCTGTTACAACCATGCCAGAAACAAACAGTATTAATAGCTTCTTTCCTTTTTTTTTTTCTTTTGAATTAAAAGGTTTGTGAGATTCTTACCATGTTGTACCAGGCACTAACAATAAATTTCTCCTCCATTTCTCTTTGACTTTTTGTTTTCTCATATTCTTTCTATAAAAGAAAAAAATCCATATATTTAAAGCCAAAGTATTAAAGTATTAGTCTCCAACTAAAAAACAATGAGTTTTTACCACAAAACAAAAGGATTACTACCTCCAGGGAATGAAACATTCTGTCCCGCTCCTGCAACTGATTTTTCAGTGCCTGAATCTCAGGAGCAGCACCCTGGTTCTGTTTAGGATCTAATGTGCGGATGACCTGTAAGACAAAACCAGTTTGTTTTGTATTAAATCCTGTAAAAACAATCTTGTTAAGGAATTAAAACATTTGAAGTCAGGTTAAGAAATAAATAACTTAAAAGTATGTCTACCTCTCTCATCAACCATGACAGAGCATCTGAACAGGGCCCTTTTTACAGGACTGGGATAAAAAACTACTGACAAGAAAATGTGATACCTAAAAGGTTCAGTATCCCAGATTCACATTTGTAGCTCCTAACCCAGCCTATATTACTTTGGGGCCATGGTGACACAACTTCTATAAGGTTTCTCTCTTTACAGTTATGATTTTCCTGCCTGTCAATTTCTCCTGCTTGAGGAAGTACTACTTCTATCCTTCTGGATATTTGCCATGATTCACCTACCTGGAGTATCAAATGCTGTAACTTTTAGGTAGTTCTGTTAAGCCAAGCAGCACTCCCTGGCATATGCATAATTGTTATGCTACTAAGAAAATGAAAGGACACCTAGTACACTTGCATGTGTCATCCAAGAGTGCTAGCAAAGAGAGCTAAACCAAGAAGAAATCCAGCAAAACACCTGAATTATTAAGCCTTTAATAGAAAATGGTTTGAAACTCTTTAACAACCTCTGGCTATACAGAAATAGACTTCTCATCTTTTATCTTTCTGCCTATTTCAGAGCTATGTCCAGACGCTGAAATAAAACAATATCCCCAGTATTTAAGTATTAGTCACCTTCTTGACAGATGCATGTATTGAGCAATAAAAGCAAAAGAGAATGCTGAACATCATCAGAGAAATCTAACAATTATTGAAGGTGATCCAGTAAAAAAGATAACTTTACTGCAAAAAAAGCACCAATAAGTCTCAAAAATGGGATAATCTTCTGCAGAATTAATCCATATTAAATACTGAAATAATAAGATGATAATCAATGGAGCTTCCTTCCCTTTAACTTAGGAGTGTGTATACAGAGACCTCCTTCATTTATACTCCCACAGAGTGGACATGTAATACAGTCTCTGTCAGACAGGAATAATTAACGTGGAACACATCTACTTACACTTTTGGCCTTTTCCAAATACTTTTTGTATCGTTCTTCCATTTGCTTCATTTCCTCCTCCTTTTTCCGTAGAGCTTCTTGTAATTCCTCAATTTTAAGTGCTTTATGTCAGAAGATATACACATTGGAAAATAACATCATTATGTATGCATATTTTCATGTTTTACAACAGAAAATTAAGACACAGCTAAAATATATTTCAGTGAAAAAAAGCTGACATAAGAAACCTGATGTGGTAGATATCACAGATTTAATTACTGTACAGCTCAGAACAACATTAAAAATATATACTCCTATAAAATCTCATGAAATTGATTATTTGGGACATGATTTTGCTTTTTAAAATTATGACAAAGACAAATGGAATCATAAAGCAATCATTTCACTGAACACATTTAGAAAATGGGTTTACTAGTGACTTGCAGCTACTACAATATCTTGGCATATAATACAGGCAAATATGATTTTTCCTATTTTATGTAAGAGGAATAATTCCTAAAAGGCACAACTCCTGCTTAAATCTACTAAACTGTAACATGAATATACTAAATTTAATTTCTCCCTCACATTTTCTTAAGAAGCAACGAAGATCAGTAGGACAATTTAATTGCACAGATTTTTTCTTGTGTTGGTGTAAGAATATGTCAAGCCACTATTATTTCTACTTCTTCTGTACAACTTCTCAGATATCAGAAAACAAAATTGCATTTTTTCCTCCATCTTACCATGACTAAAATAGTTTTACCACAAAACTGAAAAGTTGCCATTGGTCACAATCTTTTGCATTGTGCTAGAATAACTAGTATTTTGAAAAATCCAGACTACATCCTTCATAACTTCTCTGGAAAAAACATAGCAAAAATCTGCTAAAAACCAACTAGATGCTGAGTTCTGCAAACCCTCTGAGCAATATGATACATATCTTATATTCTCTTTCACCAGTAATGGAAAGTTGTCTCAAATTACAATACATTTTTGAAAACACACTGAGGGAATACACATTGTAAGTAAAAATGAGTCACTGACAACAGCAAGGATCTTCTAAATTAGGGTCTTATGAGATGTGACAGTTCTGGACAGCTGAGGTTCAATGACAGATATTGCAGTTAGCTGGTATTTCTATGGCCAATGTCACTGGGCTTTGGGACTAGATGATCCTTAAAGTTCATTCTAAAATCTTAGCATTCTATGATTTTATGATTTCTTACTACAGTGTTTCTAAAATGTGATTCCCATGCAGTTCAAATGTTAAAAGCACCATTTGGTTACCCTAGTTACCAAAGAAATTAACTACACAAATATCACTTCCATTAAAAATGTACATTTTGCTTACCTGACACATCTTTTAGGTATTATTATAAAGATGTTGCACATGAAATAATTTACAAAGAAAAGAAATGGACTGCACAGGTAACTCACAACTGTTGTTGCATCTTGGTTCCAAATCTTCAATAATAGCTCGTTTCTTCTGTAGCTCATTGTTAGCTTCATGGAGCTTCTCACTGTTAAAAATCACAGAAGCACATATTGTTTCCCCAGTAGTATTACTGTGCTTGAAATGAGCACTAAACAGTATAGAAAATCCTCAGAGAGAATTTCTAAGGGCATGACTGATTTTTTTTTCTGTGGAGCATGGGGACAAGTGACAGTATCACTGTAGAAATATTTGTTACGTAAGATGAAAAACATTGTTCTGTATGGAAAACTGCAACAAGAAACAGTTCCTTAGTCAGTAACTGTACTTAATTTATAACTTAAAGAGTTAATTGTACAATGAGGGCCTAAAATGAATACTCATAACTGATATTACAATGAGGAAAGAATGGATAAACCCAAAGGCAACAGAAACTTCTTTTTGCAAGACAGTCAAAAAACAAATACTCCATTAGGGAAATAAAAGATATGCAAAAATAGCACAATAAAATGATAGCACTTCCTAAAGTATTACCTTATATGCCATAATATATATCAAAGAGTAAACAAATTAATTTTGTTCATATAAACATGCTTTCCTCAGAAAAATAATTACTCAGTCCTCTTGAGGAAAGATCTGCACAATGTTAAGCAAAGTTTTCTACCCAACACAAAATGATGGTTCCCTCATCACTCTTACAGAATCTGAAAACAGATTACCAAATATTCCTGTGTTATCTAATCTCTCTTAGTTGTGTATTTTCCAGGTCCATGATTAATGACTGTCTGCCTTCCTTACTATATAGAAAAACACATAATTTCAAACTGCAAACAAAATAGGCAAACAAAAATACTTACAGATGTTCTTCAAGTTTCTTTTTCAGAAGAACTGACTAAAACAGAAAGTTATATGTTTTATTTTAATGTATTGTGAAGCTTTAACATATTAAAAATTATTTTAAAACATGCAATTTTGACATTCTAACCAAAATCCAACTTTTTTACTCAGATTTAGATCACAACTGTAAAGCCTCTGGTAGCAACCTTTCTCTTCACAGCTGTGTGACTCTACTAAAATTAGAACCCTTTAGAACTTTACAAATACTTTCCCAGGAGCTAGATCAATAAAAGCAAGATCGATACATGACAGAATTCTAAGGCAGTTGTTTTAATTTGTTCAGTACTTTGTATTGGCAAGTGCAGCAAAATTTGCAAGAGCTACCAATATTGCATTGCAATCTGCATGAAGACATGTATCAAATTAGTTGAAGTAAATTCCCATCCCCACAGAAACTAGGAGTAGAGTATTTCTAACTGCAGTGTAGCAAAAAAAGTCACCTTTTGTGTTTCTTATCTTTATTGATTACAGATACATAAAAATCACCATACAACTTACAGTGTTCCACTTTCTGATTAAATTACATTTAGATAAGCTCTTTGAATAAAAACTTTGAAGTAATTTTTAAATTTTAAACTCAACTTTATACACAGTGAGTATCTTTCAATAGGAAAAAACCTAAATCAAATAAATGTCTATGAACTGAAAGTAGTGTTAAGTAAATAGAAAGCCATACTCACAATAGCCTTGAGCAGAAGCCCATGCCAAGAAACAGAGATGACATTAGTATAAAGCAAAACAGCAGCCAACAGAAGAAACTATTTAGAAAGTCATGAACAGAAAAAGTTAAAGCTATGTATTTTTCACGCATGTGCAATTTCTTCCTCTGTTCTCATGAGCAATTTCATCTTGTAACATTTTCTAAAACATGTCACTAAACCCAAACATATAAAGATAATAAAGAAACACATTCACAAATCATTGTGTTTAAATCAAGATTCCAAAGGAAAGCAACTGCTATTTTGGAAAGTAATTGTAAAACAAAAATCATACAATTTATAAAACCAAGGAAAATAGCCATTCTGTTGGGCTACAACCAGAATTGAAAGATGCAGGTGTTTTTGCGGTGTGATGCTGAATTGTGTTATTGCCACACTGACTGAATACAAAGCAAATGTAGAATATTTAAATCTGCAACTGCCTTTTTAGTTTGTATTTATATAGTATTAACTACAAGGGAAGGTTGACATGTGACTGAGGGTCTACAGCACCATCAAAATATAAGATAAAATCATCAACAAAATTACTTTATTGTTTTTTCTCCAATATTCTCTCAACCAAGATTTAGTCATCTCACTAACAGAAAAAAAATATTGCGAGCACTCAAAAAGCTTTTTTAGTTTGGTTATACTTCAAAATACTGTCTTTGATCACATTCCTGGGGCGTGTTTTTTCATTATTACAAAAGAGATTTTCTTATTGCATAACAAGAAAGGTGGGGAGCCATAAAAACAAGTCAAGACTGGCTCTACTGACTTCGCAGTCAGAAATTTGCAGCAGCTAATGATCTGCAGGTTTTGGTCATCTGGCTTTTTTCTTTCCCTCTGAACAACTGCAGCATCACCCCTTTTCTGTAACAAATATATTTGTATGCATCTTTATCAGTCACAAACCATCTGAACTGTCTCAATCACTTATATCTGATATTTTAGGGGCCTATCAGCTGGCTGGGACAAGAAAGGGAAAAAGATGGAAGTAGTGCCCATTTCTATAGGGTAACAAAATCAAAATCACCTCAGCTTTTTTTCTTTTGCATTCTTGTATTGCACTTGGATTTATCTTTAAACAGACACATCTACTAGTCAACACTGATTCCACTGGTGTATTATTTACCTAGTACCTGCACTGTTGAGGGAGTAACCCCTCTCCCAGCTAGATAGCTCATGTTTTCACAAGCAAGAAACTGTGATAAACAGTCCAAACAATTAATAGAAACAGAAATGAGCTTACCCACATTAATTCACCCAAGACACATGATTGGGAAAGAGACAAACACTCAACGTGCCATTCTAGGCACCCAAAGATCCTGTATATAGTTAGCAGATAAATTCAAACACATCACTCTAAAAATGGGCAAACATTACTTCCGGGATTTTTGCAGTACCAGTAAGCTCTAAAGACTCATACAAATCTAAAATGTAGTTACTGCAATTGCTCTCTTATAGGAAGATGAGTCTCCTAAACACTACAGAAATAAAAGGTTTTTTGCTTGAAGTTCCTTTCATAAACAAGCCAAAAGAACAAGTCTGTCCCCCTTTTCAGGGCAAAATTTTGTTTCATTGTAGATGTTAAGGTTAGGGGGAGATGGCTAGGTTCTGGCCTGAGGTTAAGCTAACTTAGTAAGGTGTGGGAAACTATGGGTCATCACTTCAGAAGACTGCTGGATGAGATTGGTAGCACTGTGGGGTCATGAAAATCACAAAACAGCACCATGATGGATGGTCAGATTCCAAGGATGTTGAGAGTAATTATAGAAAAGTTTGGGTTGGAAAGGACTTTCAAAGATCACATAGTCCAAACCCCTGCAACAAGCAGGGACACCTTTAACTAGATCAGGTTGTTCAGAGCCCTGTCCAACCCAGCCTTGAATATTCCATGGACGGGGCATCCACAACTTCCCTGGGCAATTTGTTCCATACCTCACCAAATGAAAAAATGGCTGAACTTCATGGGTAACTGAACAGAGTGCTGGGGACCTTTCAGGGAGATGTATCAGTAGCAGCATGTAAATCCAAAATTGTATATGTTACATTACAAAAAACATTAGGTGTGGGATGGAATTAACAAGTGCAGCAGAAGTAACTAAAGGCAGGGTGTTTATGTAGGAAGGGATTAAGGCAGAGAACAGGAGAACAAGGATGATAAAAGACAGTGATAAGACATGCAAATGATGTAGCCGAAGCTGTTCAGGTAACTGAACACATGACCCACATGACTACTGCATTCTGAAGGAAAATAAATCAAACCTATTCTAAGCACACCACACATATCTAAGTTGATTCTGTGGTCTGAAAGACGTGGGTAAGTAGCCCTTGCCTGGCTAGCAAGGTAACACAAGGGATGGACTGACTGACAGAATGTGTCAGTGCCCATTACAGGCCCAATGGCACAGCTGCCTTCCCATGCACCTCAGTAAAAAATCAAAACTGCTTGTCCTTGTGGACCTTGACACACAGCGTGTAGCACGGCAAGGACACTTGCCTACTGGGTTATGATACTTTATCTTTTTGGTCATGTCTAAAAATAACTTCAGCTTTAAAACCAAACCAACCTTAAAAGGTCAAAACAATCAAACAAACAAAAAAAGCCAACAAAAAGTAAACCTGAGCTCTCACCATACATTTCTGGACTGAATTAAAATGAAGTGTCAATTTTCTGGATTGGGCACATTTACAGTATAAGTACATAAAAATATGGATTTCAGTGCACTGTTGGAGAAAAATAGCAAAAATCAGAGGAAATTAATGAAAAATTATGTACTGGTGAACTGTATGCCATGTGTCTCCTCTTGCTTTTTCATATGTTTCTGAAGAATCACTCTTTTTTTTTATGGCTAGTCTCAACACAACTTCAATCTACTTGATCAGCTGGGTTTAACTTATGAGGTTTGCTCTGCTGTATAAGGGAGATTGCATGAGGAGACCACAATGTCAGAGGTTCTTGCATCCTCAGCACTTTCCTATGCTCTTTTCCACACTCTTTTGCTTCCTTAAGAGTAAATTAAATCCTACAGATCTAACTCAGCAAAACAGGCCATGGGATCAGTGCCCATAAATCACCACTGCTATGGTCAGACCAACACAGAAGCCATGAGTGGAGACACACCCTAAATTACTGCCCCAACCAGAGCCTCAAAATGGACACAACTGCAGTAAATAAAGCTAAATACAATTTGACAGGGATCATTTACAATACTAGGTATCTGAGAAAAACTCTTTCATATTCTTGTTCACCCTGAAAATATTTTGGCCAATAATCAAGACAACGAAGAACATCTCAGAATACACCTATTTTAACATGCATTCTAAAACACATTCCAAGTTACTCAGGAAAATAATCTTTTTTGGAAATCAACTAGGTGTTTGACATTCATATAGTTTATTCTGAAAATTAAAAGGGTAAATTAAATGTATCAAAATCTTAAACGAACATAAGTGTCTAATAAAAAACTTTCACTATTTTATATAAATTAGTTAAAACAAACCCACAAAAATAGAAAGCAGCACATTACAATTTGTTGCCAATTAGCAACATGATACACTGAGATTGTGAGCATATTATGCATGTACAGTCCAACAAATCGCTGCTTTCAAGAAAGTTCTAGAGCTTCTTTTTTGAAATACAGCAGATAATAATTTTTCAGTGGAAGACTGAAAGTTGTTTTCCACACTAACTCAGTTACAGTGTGTCTTACAGTTAAAATAGTTAACACTGTATACAGAAACAGAAAATCCTGCACTGTGTTGAGGGCCTAATTATATGACTTTTTTTTTAGTTTTGGTCTAACTGGCATTTTTTTACTTTGAAATACATTTACATGAAGAATTACAGATCATCCGGTGGCTGGAAAGGCCTTAACTTTCACTAAGAAAACTAAATCAAAAACAACTTCAGATGCCTTATTCATGGAGAATCAACATTTCCTCAATTCCTTGCAAAGCTCTCTATTCTAATTAAATTATTTTAATGCTGAGTTTTCTATTGCAACAGACACAATTATTTAAATAAAACATGTGACACCTTCTCTGAATAGGATGGTTTTCTTTTCTAGACAACTGTCTTACATCCTTAGTTAGAAAAGCACAATTTATTGGTAAGACCATACAAGTAAATACACAAAACTATTAGAAATTAGTTTGAATAATAATTTTACTTTTTTTTTCTACAAAAAGGTGGAAGTTTCAAAAATTACTCGAATGTAAGTTTGATGTACATTTCTACTTACATCTTCTGCTTTTGAACCTTGATCCTGCAAAGATTTTTGTAGCTCTTCAACCTGGGACTGTACTTCCAGAAGTCTCTGATTTACCAATCTAGGAAAGAGACAATATTTGTTTTTCAGAAAAAAAAACAAACTGCAAGAGGAAGTCTCAGATTTTTAGTGTCCAGTGTTTTCAGATCATCTACAAAAAAATTGCAATACTGTAAATTACTCACAAAAAAATTATAGCAGTAGTTAGATATTACAGCAGTTCCAGAGATTATAACATCCAGATGTTCATCCAGAATATTCTCATATTCCTCAAGAACAACATAAATGGATACAGAAATCAGTTCTATATACATGAAAGATGGACTTTTAACAGTCAGTTTTACTGTGTGAGAGCCGCTAGCTTATGCTTTTACACCATTACAGAACCCTATAAACCTGCAGGCTGGAATAGATGTTCACAGGTTGCCTAGATCTAACCTCCTCCTTAAAGCAGGTGCACTGACAGAAGACTGCCGGGAACCATATCCAGTACCAGGTTTGAACACTTGTAAGGACAGAGGTCTAACAGTCTCTGTGGGTTTCTATTCCAGAGCTTGGACCCATATTCCCTATTTTGTCTACTGCCTCTTGTCCTTCCACTACTAATCTCTTGAGAACAGCCCAAATCTGTCTTCTTTCTACCACCCCATTAGGCAGATGCAGTTCAGAGTACACTCTCCTCTATGTCACCTTTCCTTTGGCCTGGACAAGCCCAGTTCTCAAGTTTTATCCCACCTATCACACATTCCAGTCTCACTCACTTTAGCAGAATTCTGCTGCACTTCTACACATCCACATCTCTCTGGTAGAGGGGAATCCAAAATTACGTGCTCTGTCCAGTCATGATATCATAACAAATGGTGAGAGGTGAACAATCATTTTCCCAGACTGACTACCTCAGTGAGGACAGTCCGGACTACAGTAAACTGCAAGGTCCCGAGATAACACATCCTGCTTGGCCACCCACTAGGACTCCAGGGCTTTTGCAGCAGAACTGCTCCAAAGCCAGGGACAGGGTTCCCATCAGTTAGTTTCTCTGGACTGTTGAGCTCCTTCGAATAACAGCCTTCCCTTTCAGGATATCTTGAAGTGCTGCCATTCTCAAACTTGCTAAGAGTGTAGCCCCTCTCATCAGTGAAGTTGTTAATAAAAGTGATGAACAGAGCTGGTACTGATCACTGAGGAACTGGTTACCCATTGGGTTTCATTTCACTGACAATACTACTTTAGGCTTAGCTGTCTGACCACTGTCCATCTTACTTTTTGCTCACTTTCCTGTCCACTTACTTAGTTTATATCTAGCCATTCTGAACATAAGGATACCATGGGACACTTTATCAAAGGCTTGGCTAAAGCTAAGTACCATCCTCTGTTTCACCCTTCTTCACATTGTGCTGTCATCTCATTATGAAGACAACTGGATTAGTTAGGCATGATTTGCTCTGAATAAATTCATGCTGACATTTGCCAATTATTTTCCTGTCCCTCATGTAGCTGGAATTAGATTCCAGATGGACTTGCTTTGTGAAATTTCTGGAAAGCGAGCTGTGGCTGACCAATCTCTGTAGTTCCTCAGGCTCTTTTTCTTGCCTTTCTTGAAGGTGAGTGCAGTACTTACCTTTTTCAGGCTTCAGGCACCTCCCCCATTTGAAGGGGGAAGACAGGAGAAGATTAGATAAAGAACAGATTGGAAACTCAGATAGAAAGCAGCCTCACATCACTATCAGCCAAATACTGTGGCATGCTCTGATGAACTCTGGTCCCACAGATATCTGTATGCTGACTGGCCCAGACCAGCAGGGTCAGCTAGAGAAGGCTGCCAAGGAACACATCCTGCTGAGTTTTAAGTATCTACAAGGATGGAGACAGCCTCTTTGGTCAACATACTCCAGTGTTCAGCAACCCTCACATTGAGAAAAAAAAGTACATTCTTACATTTACATGAAATATAATGTGTTTTAAGCTCTGTCCATAGCCTCTTGCCCTGTTACTGAGTATTACTGACAAGAGTCTATCTCCACCTTCTTTAGACCCTCTCATCATGCACTTTAATAAGATATATTGATAAGATATTACCTAAGCCTTTGCTTTTCTAAGCTACATTAGTCTCTATCCCTCAGACTTTACTCATACAAAAGACTCTGCAATCTATGTCTCTCTTCTCCAGCTTGTAGGAAAGTCAGGTGAAGCAGCACAAAATTTCTTACCTGTTTTCTGTCTCCAGTTCATTCTTCCGTAAGTTTGCATCATCAAGAAGGCTCTGCAGCAAGGCAATCTTCTCATTGTCAGAACCTTCTTGGTTCAATTTTAACATCTTGTTCTCATGCTGAAGGCGGATGAGTTTCTCCCTAAACACATAGAACACAATTTTGTAAAAATAAGAATGCCAGTACATATAACAAAGAAAACAGTTTACCAGAGGGAGTAAAATAATAACATGAATGTAATATTTTAAAGAGAGATGCTGCAACAACAATCATGTTTTGAAACCCCCAAGTACAAGCACAGTTTAAGGAGCCATAATTGAAGAATGCAGAACACATGGAAATTACCTCAGTGCCCCCATCAGATCTCAGAGTACAGCTCAACAGATTTACAGGGAGAACAGAGAATGCAAAACTCAATACCAAGTGTGAAGAAAGATTGTAATCTCAGCTGTCACTGAACTACTACACAAACCTGAGCAAGTCACTTCAACCCTTGGTCTGTTTACATAGAATTGCAGAATCATTTGGGTTGAAAAGACTCTTAAGATCATCAAGGCACAACATAAGCCCAGCACTGCCATGTCCACCGAACCATGTCCCTTAAGCACCACATCAACACATCTTTAAAACACCACCATGGATGACAACTCAATCACTTCCCTATATGCAGTGCTTGATAATCCCTTCTAGTGAAGAAATTATTCCTAATATCCAATCTAAACCGCTCCAGCACAGCTTCAAGAACCCCCACCTTGTTACAGCCTCCTTTCAGGTAGTTGTAGAGAACGGCAAGATCACCCCTGAGCCTCCTTTCTCCAGGATAAACAACCTCCTGCTCCTCATAGGACTTAACTCTCTAGGCCCTTCTCCAGCTCTACTGTCCTTCTCTGGACACATCCCAGCCCCTCAATGTCCTTCCTGTAGTGAGAGGGTGCAAAACTGGACACAGAACTTGAGAGGTGGACACCAATCCACCACTGCCAAGTACAGGGGGACAATCCCTGCCCTGGTCCTGCTGGCCACTCTACTGCTGATATTGGCCAAGATGCCATTGGTCTTCTTGGCCACCTGGGTACTCAATGGTTCATGTTCAGCTGCCACCAACCAACACCACCAAATCCACACCAGAACAGCAGATGCTATCCAAAGGGACCTGGATAAACTGAAGAAGTGGGGCCATGAAAACTTCAAGAGGTTCAACAAGGCCAATTGTAAGGTCCTGCACTTGGTCTATAGCAATCCCTGGTATCAGCACAGGCTGGGGATGAACAGATGGAGAGCAACCCTTTGAGAAGGACTTGGGGGTGCTGGTGGGTGAGAGGCTGGACATGACCCAGCCATGAGCACTCCCAGCCCAGAAAGCCAAACGTGTCCTGGGCTGCATCCAGAGCAGCGTGGGCAGCAGGGGAGGGAGCTCTGCCCCTCTACTCTGCTGAGACCCCATCTGGAACCCTGCATCCACTTCTGGGGTCCCAGCACAGGAAGTATGCCAATTAATTGGAGTCCAGAGGAAGCCAGTAAGGTGATCACAGGGATGGAGCACCTCTACTATGAAAACAGGCTGAAAGAGCTGGGGTTGTATATCAGACTCCAGGGATACCTTAGAGCAGCCTTACAGTACCTGAAAGGAGCCAACAAGGAAGCTGGAGAGGGATTTTTTACAAGAGCATGGAGACACAAGACAAAGGAGAGTGGTGTTAAACTGAAAAAGGGTGGGTTAGATTAGATATTAAACAGAAATTTTCTTTACTTTGAGGGTTTGGAGGCAATGGCAAAGTGAGTCCTGGATGCCCCATACCCAGCAGTGTTCCAGGCAAGGTTCGATGGGGATTTGAACAACTTGGTCTACCGGAAGGTGTCCTTGCCCATGGCAGCAGAGGTGGAACAAGATGATCTTTAAGGTCCCTTCTAACCCAAGCTGTTCTGTGACTCTACAATTACTTCCCACTGTGCATCTTTTCAGACACTCTTCTGCAAGCCTGTAGCACTGTACTGTAGGTTGTTGTGACCCAAGGGCAGGACCTAGCCTTTGGCCATGTTGAACTTCATACAATTGTCCTCTGCCCACTAATAAAACCTGTTCAGATTGTTCTGCAGAGCTTTCTGACCCTCCAGCAGATCAACACTGTTCTGAGTAACCCAGAATGTTATTCTATTCCATATCTATCTGCCCAAAATTGTTACTCTCTTCCTGCAGCTGGAAAACAGAATGGCAGGGGCTGTGGAGGTGTCCCAGGTTCTTTAAAAGTTGAAGCATGCAGGCAGAGTCACTCTCTGTCCACTTGGCTTGCCTCTTGGTTCTTTGTAGCCTCTACTTGCTACAGTACCAAGTCGAGAAGCTCTGCTTTGCAATCAAAAGCTGTTTCAGAGTGACTTTTGCAACACCTGTCTGCAGCCATTCCCTCAGTACCCTTCAGTGGATCCCACCCATCCCCATGGATTTGCAGGGGCATAAGTGGCATATAGCTGTTTCCTCCTGTATTGCAGAGGTTTTATTCAGCTTCTTGCATCTGTCTTCCAGATCAGCAGTCTTACTATCAAAGATTGTGGCAAAGAAGGCTTCAAGTATATCAACCTTTTCCTCGTCCTTTTCCGGTATGTTTCTCCTTGCAATCAAGCAAGAGATTCAGTTTCTCCTTAGACCTCATTTAATTGTGAATGTATTTACAGAATAATTTTTTAATTGCCTTTTATTGGCAGCAGCCAGAGAAAGATCTAGCTGGGCTTTGGCCCATCTAATTTTCTCCCCGCATAATGGCACATCTCTGTAGTCTTCCTGAGTGGCTTTCTCCCTTCTTCCAAACATGATATAATATTTTTTATTCAGAGTTCTGGCCAATCTCTCTGTGCAGCCAAGCCAGTCTTCCTGATGGCTCACTATTTGGTACAGGAGCCTGCTCCTACACCTTAACAGTTCTTTCTTGCCCTCTCGGACTCCTTTGCCCTTCAGGACTGACTTCCAAGCAACTCTATCAACCAGACCCCTAAACGGGCCCTACAGTAGTCCAAAGTGGATGTTCTGCTGGCCTCTCTCCTTAATTCTCTGTGAATCAAAAAACTCTCATTCAGTGGTTTCTGTGCCCAACACGGCCTCTGATCATCACATCATCCACCAGTCCTTTCCTGTTCACAAATATTGAGTCCACATCTTCCCTAGTTGGCTTGCTCAGTAGCTGCGCTATTACATTATCTTCCACACAGTTCCTAAACTGATTCCTTTCTGCTGTACTGCATTTGCAGCAGACATCTGGTAAGCTGAAGTCCTCCATAAGAAGAAAGGCCAGCAATCTCAAGACATCCCCCAGCTAATTATAGTATACTGCATCCTAGACAAGTGGTCTATAACACACACCCACCAGAATATCTGCCCTGTGGCCTTCCCACTAATTTTTACTCATAAATGCTCAACTCTTTTGGTACCACCATCAAGCTCCAGACAATCAAATCAGGACAACAAGAATAACCCTCTTCTGATCTCCAACCTAAACCTTCCCTGAAGTGAATTCAGACAATTCCCTTGGGTCCTGTCACTGGTCACAACACAGAAGAAATGAGTGTCTGCCCCTACTCTTCTTCTTGAGAGGAAGGTGGAAACCACCATAAGAACAAGCTGAGGTCACTTGATCTGCTCAATCTCCTCCTCTCCAGGCTGAACAGATCATGTGACCTAAACTACTCATCATATAGTTTCCTCTCAAGGCTCTTCACCATCCTTGTGACTCTCCTTTGGATGCTAATAGCCTTATGTCCTTCTCATATTGTGGCATCCAAAACTGCACACAGGACTCTGGCCCAGTGCCGAGAGGAGCAGGACAATCCCCTCCCTTGCCTGGATAGTGATGCTGTGCCTGAGGACAGAGGTGGCTCTCCTGGCTGCCAGGGCACTGCTGACTCATGTTCAACTTGCCATTGACCACTGTAGAGGTTAGTAAAACAAAGCATACATTAGCTTACTTTATTTCAGGAGTAATGATTTCTGCTGCTAAACTGTCTGAAGGCTCTTGTCTTCCCAGAGGCATCAATCCTGAGTGAGGAAAAGACACCACTTACTTTTTTACATGACATGAAGTAGATATTGTTCTAGAAGTTTTAGACTACTGCTGGACAATGTAAAATGACACAAAGTCAGGCTAGAGCAAGACTGACAGACAAGCACCATTTCATTTGGTGAACCATTACATCTGATTTTATCCATTCTGAAGAAATAATATTGCATCTTATTTTCTGCTCATTATCTTATCTAAGAACTACAAAAGGTACAGAAGATTACACATACAAAGGAACTATAACACAGGAAACACCATGAGAAAATCTCTAAATAAAACTATGTAACTACATAGAAATCAGATATACATGATAAAAACATCCTACTGGAGAGGAGACTAAAATTTCTGATTGACTGAAATACCATTTGAAGCTTTTACTTGCTTATGAAGCTATGAATAGTTGAAGTTTTTCACTGCTGATTTTAGAAGAGCTTAAATTTATTCTGTGCTAAACAAAAGCACATGAAATCCTCTACAAAAAACTCCTGTGCAGTTTAGAAAAGAGGCATTTAATCTCCTTATTTGTCATTTACCTGTAGTGGTGAGTTGGCCCTCCTGAGCTTGTACACATCTAAGTTCTTCAATAGTTTCTTTCAAAGAATCCCTTTCTGTTCTTAATCTCTGAACAATTGGAGAGAGAATGAATATCAATCTTGGCAGTAGAAATCCATTTCTAACAGCCTTCAAAATTTCAAAAATAATTTAATGCAACTCTAGAAATTACTTTCAAATTAAGGTATATCAGTCTATTTCAAAACAGAATAAATGTAAGTATTCCACATGAACAGTGGTTTGGGGTTTTTTTGGGAGAAGTGCTGCTGATCTTTTTGGACTAAGAATAGCAGGGGTATAGGCTTACAAAATCAAGATATTAGTGACACAAAATTCTGGTACCAGGTAGTAAACAGTATCCACTGGGGCCACTCAGCTCTTTTGCTTTTCCTTTCATTGGGGCTGATTCCAAGGGACATGGAAGTCCGTTGAGAGACCACAGATCTTTCCCTCACCATGAATCCAAGATTCAACCAGGAGTGAAATTAATGAGCAGATAAATACAGAGTCAACAGAACAAACTAACTGCTTTTACTTCATTCTGTTTGTCTTTCACCAGTGAAAGTATGAGTAGCATTTCCATATCATATTTCTCCTGTGCGTCAGCTGGCCTTGTCTTTCACCAGCATCTTGGCCATGAAAGAAAACTAGATGTGTAAGACTTAGTGCAAAGAGACTAAAGAACAGATCACCTTGGGATCCAGACAGATGTGCTATTCAGTAGCATCAGGCAAATACTCTTTCAGTTTGGCACAATTACCTTTCTGGCAAAAAAATGAGAATCTACAGATAGCATGAAGCTTTTGTCCAGAAGGTTGCCAAGAGTCAAAAAAAAAAAAAAAAAAAAAGGAAAGCAGTTGGCTACTATATAATGATCCAAGTTGTAGTTGCTCCAAAAACAGACATGTTCAGTATTACTAAATGGTCCAGAACAGACTTTGCCTCTGTGTAGGTATGGAGTTGTGTTGGCTGGTAGCATTTCATCTTCTTAACAGCTGGAAAAATCTCCAGGGCTTCACCAGTACAAGCAGCTCAATAATTACCTTAGAACTTATAATGCACAGAGGTAAAATTTCAAGCTACTTTCATGAAGATATCAAACACTACCATGCTTTGCCAGAGCATAAGGAAAAGGATAAAATCAATTTCAATAGCTATTTACAAAATATAACTGACAAGATACCACTACCTAGTTTGTGACCTGCGGTGGGCTACTTTACTGGTACATACTGACAACAGAGAACAGAAAGAGCAGATAATACCGACAGTGAATCATTAAACTCATGTGATGAGGGACCTCTAGCTGTAATTTACTTCTCACAGGTTCATATCCATCCAAAAGAATGTACTTAAAACCAATATCCACCTCAAAAAAATGCTATTTGCCAGGGGTAAAACAGAAAACTACATGACAATGGCCTGCAATTCAGATCCTTTGTGCAAGATGAAATGGTCCACTGAGCCATGGATAAGCCACAGAAACAATTTTACCATTACCATTCAAAATAAAAGAATTGGAAATAAATCAATTTTAAAATTTAAAAAATAAAAAGCAGGAAAGAAAGCCAAAGCACAATACCAATATAGCTATTATGAGCATTCCAGACTGATTTGAAGGGCAGATGGAAGTGAGATGAAGGTCAAGTGTCCACCAGAGCTTGAAAACTTAATAAAAATGGAAATCAATGGCCTATGAACATAAAATAACTAAAAACTTTCGGTTCAAATGATATTTAAGTGCCGGGCATGGAAATCTTGGAAATAACTGGACATGAAATATGACTATTGAGGAAAAAGCCTACATAGTTTCTGACAGTTGGATCAATGGACTTATAATTAAAACATGCCTAAGAAACTGCTAGCTACAATTGCTGACCTTGATTTTAGGTACCTTGATTTGAGGCACTTGCATATACATTCCTAAGAAATGCTGAAATTAACTGTTGAGAAATGACAGTGTATAAGAGGTCTGAAGGATCAGTCTGGGCTAAAGAGGACAGAGCAATTAATTGCAGAATCACTAGTACCAAATGACACAAGAGGAAGGGGATAGATTGGTATCTATCCTGTGTGTTCCACACTGGCAGGACAAGATAGGTCCACAAGGAGCTGTCATAAAAGGTGAGACTGCCACAAAGAACATTTCCCTCTACACAAGTGCTAAGCCTCTTGCTACACTAGTGATGACTCCACAAAGAGAAGCACACTGATTGTATCTCAAGGAATGCCTTAGGGAAAAGAAAAAGCAACAGGAATTCAGTTCTAGAATGATACTGCAGAAACCCTGCTGTAAATAGGTTTTCAGAATACATAATAATTACCCTGGGTACTTATTGACTTTCTCATGGTAAGCAGTCAGAACCAACATTGCCAAATATGAAGATTTTTCCTCTTAAAAATGGGTTTCATATGTTTTTGTACAGGCACTTTATTCCATGCTGTACAATTCTTAGGTTTAAAAAATATCTTGTACACAACCATCAGAAAATTTTAGGGGAAAAAAAGACTTCCTAATTTAAAAAGACAGCTAACCATAGCTCTGTGTTATAAAGAATACAAAGTTGCTATTGTTACTAACAAAAAAATAACACCTTGGCACTTACATCTTTTTCTTTTTGAAGGCTGTCTACTTTTTCTTTCAGTCGTTTGCATTCATAATCTAATTTATCAGCTTTCTTGGATTCTTCAGATAACCTGTTTTGTAGTTCAACTGCCTGTGAGAACAAGAATCAATAATGTGTCTGCAAATGTTAAAACAAAATACACAAGATAAAGTAGCCAATTACAATGCACCACAAGTCATGTTGTAAAACAAGTGAAATAGTTACTTATAGGACATACTAAAAACTTCTTTCATCAGTTGTTCTGTGTTTCAGCAAAGTAAAAAGCATTCAAATATTAAGTCTTAGTGCAAGCAAAAGAGGAAAAAAGTGAAGCATTTTCAGTACATCTAAAACAAGAATTTAAACTCAAGCAAGGTTTACAGAAAAAAGGTATGTAATTTTAGGGATCAAAAAAGCTTAGGAACAGCAGAAAAATGTATCTGCATTCTGAAAAGCCTAGTAAAAAGAAAAGAGACTGACGAAAGCCAGTTATCTATACATTTTATTAACTTTATTTCTAAAGCCTCACTAAGAATTCAACTACTAGTTAATGCAGCCAGGTAACAATCCCTAACGTGAGATGTCCTAATAAGTTTTCATACACTAACATAAAGATTCAGCCACAGGCTCCAAACAGTTTTCTATATTACAGTGAGAAACACACATGTTTTTGACTACAGATCAGTAAAGAGCTCTTAAAATTAAGTGAGCAGAAATGTAAAAGCCAAGCACAACAGAAGGTCAGACAGTGAAACCTTCCCTTTTCAAAACTTACAGCCTTTACTAGCAAAGATTAATTCTCAGAACACTAGTAAAGCTCATAATACAGAGAGCATGGAAGCAAATAAGCTAAATAATGACTGACCTGCAAACACAAAAGCTGAATGAAGACTCAGCTAAAGATCTACAGCTTCTTCTGAATCAATTTATAAGAAGGCTTTTTCATGGCTTTTAGATTACAAAGAAAATTATTAAACCAGTAGCTATATCTGCATCAAGATTTCCCAGTGGTACGACTATAGTAAAGTAACTACAAGGCCTAAAATATGCATGGTCTTAAGTCTAAGAGAAGGACTTTGCTGCTGTTACTCTTAAATTAAAGGCTGCAAAATCAACACAGCCCTGAATTTTCTGAGATTTAAGAAATGAACATGTTTGATATGAAAATACTTCATTTTTCAGTTGTGACATCTATCACTGGGGCTATCAGAATAACTGTAGCTATAACAAAAACACTGCAGGCCTTCACCAGTGACACTGCCACCACTTGCAAAATATGAGTATTTTCACTTCAAATGGAAACAAATGCATTTATGTTTGTAATCAATCATGCTAAGATAATGGTATGTAGAAAAACACTGCAGGAAATAAATTAGTCTTGAATTAGGACTTGTGAATGTATAGAAAAAAATACAGCTTCATGGTAATGTGGAAGATTAAAAAAAAATTAACTGCCATCACATTTACTAAACATTATCTGTATGTGGAATGAGTAAAGCAGGAATCTTACAACAAAGAAAAGCAAGACATACTGTTAACTATCAGAATGCACATGCACAAAGGGGCTGAATTAAAATCACAATAAAAATTATCCTGCTGTCTTCACATTCCAATTCTTTATGCTGAAATAAAGTTTCTTAGAAAAGGCTCATGCCTGCTCTCAGAAGGGTAAAAACAGAACACCAGCACTCAATGTCACCTTACAAAGACTGCTCAGTGCCATGAAGATGCAATTTTCTTGCAGATTACTATAGGAATTTGAATCAACCACTTTCATCTGCATAGCACAATGATTCTAAGCCAAAGAAATAGCTCTCTAATGGCGTCCTCATGAGTGGGGTTGGATCCTTCAAACACCAGACAAGACTTATTCCACTACAGGAATTACAGGATTACCAGTAATCAGCAGTGATGTAACATCACAAGCCTTATATCTGGCTTTCTTCTGATAGCATAATTTAGGATTCCCAAAAAATTAATTTTGTGGCTTATGAGTCACAGGCAGGCATCAAAAGGAGTCCAGTCTTACAGACAGTGAAGACAAACACAGTGTGTTCATTTTGAGACACCACAGTTAGGTGAAGAAAACATATCTGCCACAGGACACCTGAGGTTTATTCCAGTCCCAGCCAGTTAACAATTCTGCACCAAACAACAGCTCCTCATACAGCAAATCCTACTCATAAAATACACAGAATAATGAAGAAAAGAAATATTTTAGAAGCACAAATGATGGGATTGGCCCTTCCAAAATCCATTCAGTTTGTGAAAAGAAGAATCAAAGGCAGATTTTGAGATTATACAACAGTATCACATGCTTAGCTGTTTAACAGAGTGAAATATTGGGTTGCCAGTAAACCTGATACTACTCATGTGTGGAAGGCCATTCCTTTCTACATTTACTTTTCTCTTTGCTTCCTTGGACAATTTTTCTTGTCCAAGTTCTTTTTTTTTCTGGTAAAATAATTTGGGCTGTATTTAAAATTAGCCCACATAGGCTGAAACTAGTTGTTTTAAGCACTGAGATGGCCAAGCACAGGGAAAAACTCAATCAAGTCTGGGGGAGACACATTGCTCCTGGGCTTTCAATGTTGTTAGGTGTTGTTTCTATACTTCATTCTACAGTAAACTGACATTATATGGACCCCTGTGTTGTGATCATTCAATCAGACAGAAATACAGAACAGGCACTACTGATTTAATAAACCAGGATCTGTGTAGGCCAAGAATACCAGAATGATATCATGCCCCTGTAGTATAGAAGCAGAAAGAAGATTAAGCACATCCTTCAACTTTATAGCAACAGCATCACATGGCACTTGGATAAGCAGGAGGATAAACAGGTGCCTTTCACTCCACAGAGCGTGATGGTGACACATTTTGTATTCCACTAGGTGCATATGAATAGTAAGGATTATATGTGTCCTTCTCTCTTCTTAAGTGGAAAAATTCAGATGCATGAGACAAACAAGAACATTAAAAAAAGGGGTGATTTAACCACAGGAACAACCTACCTCAGCTGTGGTGTGTTCCTCATTGCTGGAAAATTGCAAGTGAAAAGTGGATACTTTTTCTGAAAGGACAGTCCCTAATTCAAGCCTTGCTACTGAATATGAATTTGCAATCATTTCAGAAAAAAACAAACAATATCTGTTGTGTTTTTAAATGCAAGAAATACTGCTTTTTGACAAAGTAACAAACTTATAATAATGACAAGAATTGCAGGAAAGGAGGACAAACGAAGCAGCTACAAAACATGTCTTCTAAACAGGAGTTGTTTCTTTCATTGCTTTTTTTTTACTTTGAGGTACTAGCCATGTTATGAAGACAAAGTGCTGAACAATACAGAGTACTACTGTATTGATGATTCCTGTCCTCACCTGTCTCTTGTATGTTTCCAGCTGACTGCGTGCAGCATTGGCCTTCCTTAGTTCTTCCTCCAGGCTCACGGTATTTTGCATGTACATTGTATTCTTCTCTTCCAGAAGCTTCACTTGCCGCCGTAAATCACCCAGGTCCTCCAATTTCTTTTTGTATGACTCTACCTGGCTTTCTAACTTGGCTACTTTATCAGAAGAATGCCTGAAGGGACAGATTTGTATCAGATTTGTATCAAGAATGCTGAAAACTAACAAAACTAATAATTTAAAATGCTTCCTCACTGTTTTTTCTTAGTGCATAAGACATTCTGAAACATCATGGGGAGAACAATAAAGCAATCATATCCTCCTGTTACTGATGTTTTCACTTCTAAATTGACTGTTTTCTTCCCACAACTATTTGTCAACTCTAAGAGCTGCTGCTGAAGGTTCTTTTAGACCCTATCCCTCCTCCCACCACAATTTTTTTTATCTGTTTCCAATCTTAATAGCTGAAACAACCTTGCTCCCACCCATTTCCTTTCAATTTTAATTATCTTCTGTCCTACATTTTTCAAGAGTAAAGAAAAGTTTCTGCTGCTCAATTAATTTTAATGATAACAAAGAATAAAACAATAAAGATCCCTCTGCTAGGCAAACTGTACTTGGTGACACAGAAGTACCATAACAGTTTTGGAACTTGATTCCTTCTTAAAAAAAAAACAGATGGGGAAAAAAGAAAAAGAAACACCAGGTTTACAGATTTCGGCTTTTCAGAATTTTATCAATACACCTGCCACACTGCCAAGATTACAATGGACCTCACATCTGCCAATGACCTCTGCTACTACTACTGTTCCCAGTTTCATTTTAGAATCAACCAATTCACAAATTTAATTTCCTCTGAAATCCACGGAATTTCCCACTGAATCAATGGGTTGGTTTATGGGACACTGAGGCAAGCCAGCTCTGTTTAATCCTCAGTGAGGTGCAGGGCCTATCTCCTGGGACAAGGAATTGCTCTTTGAACCCATGCCACCCACACAGTTTTTGCAGTTGGATGGGTTTATTCCTTATATTAATGACAGAAGGGATAAAGACAGACAGCTTTAGTAGGAGGCTGCTGGTGAATCAGGAATAGCAGTATTAAATAAGCCTTGCTGGAGAGAATGGGTAACTGTTCTGAAGGAATATGCTCCATAGCAAAAGTGGCTGTCCCACCCTATAAACCACTAGTATTATCAAATCATGACAGCTTTCATTGCTAAAATCCAGTGGGAATGAGAGCTGCAACTGATATTGTTCATATAAATATTATGTGATAAACCAAAAGCACCACCTGAAGTCCAAACAATTCAAACCCAGGAAAGGAAACAGCCTAGTTTTCTGATGGGAACAGATGCCTGAGACATAATGAAGGTGAATACTGCATACTCAAAGAGACCAGCGAGTGCCCTGTTATTACCATAAATTGGCACAGAATTACTAAGTTTACTAAGACTTATTGATTACGTACAAAATCAGCAACTATTTTACTCAAGAAGAATTGTGTGTTGGTCTGTGTACCTGAACTGGAAGATCCAAGGAATCTTGGCATTAGAAGTGTTTAATATTAAATTTTTTAAACAAAATATAATGCAGATTAAGTACACAAAACACATAGATTAAAAGCTGGTAGTTAAAAAAGTTCATGGAACAAAACCTACCTGAGTACATCTATCTCATCCTTCAAAGACTGGGCCTCCTCTGCCAGTGTAGTAAGCTCTTCCGTTTGTTGTCTCAGTTCTGCAATTTCCTTCTCTAGTTCCTCACAGCGTATTCGATAGTCATCTTTGGCAGCTTCTAATCTGTAGGAATGAAAAAAAAACCCCAGGAAATAATTTCTCATCCTGAGCTACAGTTACCTTTCCTCATCATCATCCCCTCTTAGAACACACAAAATGGCCTCCTGCTGCAGTGAAGGAAAACAACAACCTAATGTGCTTATTCAAAATGTAAAACTAGATTGACTTTATTAATGCTCCCAATTTAGTATCAGTCTTTCTGTTTGAAAATTCACAAGGTAACTTATGTTCTCATAAAGACAAAACCTGAGGTTTCCTTCTGTAACAGTAGATTTTCACAAGGGAAGCTTAAGAAGAAATTTTAATCTTTATCTTTTGGATATCCAGAGTTTGAACATGACATCTTTATTCTAAGATTCTGTTCAGCTGTCCAACTCATCTACCTCCAACTATATTGAACTGATTGTTAGACCTTATAAATGCCATAGACCTCTCACTGAAGGGGCTTTGTTTATTAACTCATAATGAAACTGTGCACGCCCAGCACATCTGGAGAACTAGGCTATCTAGTTAGCAAGTAAACTCAACTCTGACCAAAGCTGCTGAACTTTTTGCATATACTGTGCATAGGCAAAGCAGTATTAACCTGGCAGTGAACAAAGGGAGTTAAGTAACAGAAACTTTTTCAAAGTATTTTGAATTAATGGAAGAGGACACAACTTGGAACAGAAAGTCCTATTGTGATTTTGTTCTGAAATTAAAGCAAAAACAATCAAGGACAAGAGATAAGGGCATGAACAAAAAAAAGAAGCCAAGGAGTCCAAAAAAGAATCTCCAAGAATGGAGACAAGAGAAAATCTTTAAGTCATCTAAACCAGAAACAACAAAGATTTGGGCCATGACAAACCAGAACAGTCAAAGAACAAATACACAAGACTAGGAAAAAAAGTGGTGTACTACACTAGGCACCAGTTAAGCTGTAAATATGTCCTGCTTGATCAGGTAGAGCTGGAAGCAACACACACAAATTGCCAATAGAAGCCACATAATATGAAGATAGGGGAAAGATGCAATGGAGACCGGAAATGAGTCTCACACATGAAAACGGTTTAGAATGACCTTCAGAACCTGAAACTACTGTAACAGCCAGTGCAGACATTGAATATGGGGACAAAATCTGTTTGAACAGTAATTGATACAAGATTAAGGTAGGAATCACTGCAGAGCATGGACATGAATAAGAAGAGATAAAAGGAGACATTATCATTATTTTATTCCTTTATATGGTAGATGTACAAAAAGAAGAAATCCAGGCACTAGTTGGTGTGAAAGAGAAACACTGAATGTTTTTTTCAAGGAACTGATGGGAGATATGTCAGAATAAGCAGGAAAGAGGCTTAGCAAAAGGAACTGGAAAAATAGCAAAACAGACAAAAAAGAGTAAGTAATGTGGCATATATTATAGTAATTGGAAAAAGGCAATGAGAAGAAGACATCAAAAGAAAAACTGGCAGTGTAAAGAAAGAACACCATAATTCCACTCATGAAGGACAGGGAAAGTATGGCAAAGAGAATGAAAAGGTTATGGTGAAGTGAAACAGTTTTCGTCAGCAGAATAGGCTTACACAGCCTGAAAACAACAGTCAAGAGGAGCAGGAAAGATCTTTAAAGAGGAACTGTATTTTCACATATTGGGGAAATGTAAATAAAATGCAGAACTCAGAGATGGAAAACCTCCATCTTCCATAATCTCTGAAATTTGTTTTAAAATTCAGAGGATATGTTTTACTACGTAATGTAATACCATCAGCAGTACAGCCTGTGGCAAACTTTCACCTAGGACTTACTAGAAATTAAAAATACAATCAGAATAATTTGCATAAAAGAACACATGCTACTTTTCATTCTCACTGACTTAGCAAAATATGGGTGAAATGACTGCACCCAAGCAATCAAAGTAAGTCACAGCAGAGTGACATATAAAGCACTCCAGCACTAAGAAGCTGCTTTCTTTAATGCTGGTTCTTGTAAGAGTGAAATTATAATGTATATATCACTTTAAAAACTGTACTAATGTGGTTATACACTGTACATTATTCTAATTCACATTTTCAGCAGAACCAGAAGTATCTATGTCACTTCTACTGCCTGTTACAAACAACCTAACCAAGTGTAGCTTTTCTACCTGAATGTTTCCTCTTGGAGCTGCTCTAGTTGTGTCTGCAGCTGCAGGTGTCTACGACCTGCAGGACTGTTAGGATCTTCAATAGAATCAGATTGATTTAAACGTTCCATCAAAATCTGGTTTTCGGCAAGCAGGCTGCTCTTTTCCTCTTGGAGAGCTGCAACCTGTTGTAATAGAAGTATGAACAGGAATAATTAACCTACCCAGCTACAGAAAACAGTATTTACTCATGTTCATCATGAGGTATCAACAGAGCCCACAAACAGAAATATTCAGGCTTCTAACCATGTTTCACAAGAACATACTGTATCATTTAATACATACTCAATTGCTATGCGATGTAACCAACACATTGCAACATTAGAGGCAGAATTACAACTCAGGAAACATAATTATTCTTTTAGATATTTCACATAAGCATTTAAAGAAAAAGTATGTTATGACAACATAATTTCATTATAATAAAATCTGAGTATTTCACTACAAAAAAATAAAAAAAATAGCCCTCTACAGTAAATGCCATCTGCAAGCAGGCCTGAAACAGGAACACAGTCCCAAAGATAGCTCAGTTTCCACTGACACTGTGAAAACAGGTAGTAGTGCAAAGAATCCAAAGTGCTCCAAGACCTGAAACATGGGTTCATATACTAACCACGATGAATGATGATCAGTTTCATTAATTCCATCAGTTACTGAACTACAAGAAACCTGAATTAGTATTTCAAAGGAGGGCTGCAATAGTAACGCCCTTCAGGGCTCCCCCTTCACACTCCTTGTGTCTTCCAGATCAGTATTAATTTACTTACAGTAAGACTTAGTCTAAACCCATACACATTTAATGGTCTACAGCAACATCTGATTGGGATTTAACTATTAACTGGAACTGTTAGATCACCAGAACTTATATTAGTTCTCTATGGCAAAAGTTTTACCACACAGATCAAACTCTTCCCAACTGAATCAAGTTTTGCTACTATGAATCATAATACTGGTAACATGGCAACAAGATTTTAAAAAATGACATTATGCTAGCACAAATGAAAACAAAGCAACTACTGTGTTGTTTTCACCCCCTTCTAAAGTTATGTTTTAATATACTAGTACTTATTTTCAGCCATGTAAAAGTTAACTTGTTTCTCCACTTCAAAATTGATATGGTCTCTATAGCAAACTTACCTGCATATCTAACTCATGACATCTCTGGGCAATTTCTTCTTTTGTCGCAAGTGCTTCATTTAATTCTTCTGTAGTTTTCTTCAGCTACCATAAACAAGATATGTTTACATTTTCATCACTCTCTGTGATCCATTAAAAATATTCTGAACTACATGTCTGTAAAATTATTTTTACATTTAGGTAATATATTAATTTTTTTAAAAAACTGAGCAATTCTGCTCATATAAAGAAAAAAAAGAAGCAGATGTGAATACTGTTTATGTGTATCAGTAAAAAGCAAATGTACCTAAAAGTAATATTTGCTCTTACATTAGAATTATCACATCTACTCTATGAATTGAGTCAAAAACTCTAGGAGAAATTGGGTCTGAAGAAATCACCAAATATTTACACTGAAAAAACCTGTCAACACCACTTTTCTTTACAGACACAAAGAGTGCGTAATTTCAATTTTCAATCTACATTTGAAATACAGAAAGGACTGGAAGGTGGAATACAGGGAATGGACAATTAGGGTAAAATCCTTCTAGTCACTGGAAGCTACTTGTAGTGCACAACAAAACTGTTATGTGACAGAGAAGCCTACCCTTCTAAAAAGGTCCACTGAACCTTATAAGCCCTGGGAAATATTCCAATGCTTCCCTTCAAAGGCTTAATATTTAAAGATATGTAACTCACTCGTTTGCAAATGAATGTAGTTAAGACAACATAGAAAAAATAGCTACAGGAAAAGTGGTCTGATAAAATTGGTGCATGTGGTTTTTGTACAGAGATACAGATACATATGTACTATTATATATGATGAAGTTCAAATGGGCTTTCTCAAACAGTATCATCATTCCTTGCATTTTCAAGTTTATTTCTTATGGGCCTGTTTATATACAAAAACTTAATTTCATCTGCAAGAATTTATGTATTTCTTCAGAGAAAGCATAATGGATGAATGCAGTGAGCACCACTGTACTATTCTTCTCAATTAGAAAAAAATCTGAGGTAGTAGGACAGTGTTAAGCATGCAGATAAGCTAGTAAAAAAAAATTGGTTTGCATATTTTTTAAATGTATCAGACCGGGAAGGATTGTATTTGAAAACCTCTCTTCTGAAATTCTGCAGCAGTTCTAGGATTCCCATAGAAGCAGTCTTGGTATTTTACGCTGACTTTGGAAGTAGGAACTCAGATAAAAACATTTATTCCATTTTTGTCTCTCTTTCTTTCTTCATTCCTAAAGATTTGCACCAATCTGCAGTTTTGCTTTACTATGTCATACAGCTAGACTGATTTTTCAAACCAGCTTCTCTATATCCATTAAATACAAAATAGCAGCAAACTCAATATATAAAGCTGAAGGAGTTGAAATATTAAAATCTGGTTTTGCACTTTTTATTTTATTTTTCCACAACACCCTTTAATGATTAAAGGAAAAAAAATAAGAGTTCTTAATATGGCCTGACATGCTTTGAAGGAAAAGAAACATCTAGTCTTAGATACCTGTCGATCAAGGTCAATGTAAGCATCGTTTCCAACAGAGACTGGAGACTCTTTACTCATCAACTGCAATTAGATTACACTGGATTAGAAAAAGCAAAGCTTTAGTTTTATATTAAAGCCTAAGTTTCAATGAAATACCAAGCTGATTTTCACTTTTGGGAGCTTTAATATGAATTATTTTGGAAGTTTTTAACTTTATTTTTAATATGACATATTCAGAAACAAGAACAATAAAAAACCTTCAAAATTTGTAATGTTTAGAGTGCTATAAAAGAAACCTTACATAATTCCTTTTTTCTTTTGACAATGCACATTCTTTGTCTATGACAAGCCCACAGAACATCCCACTAAAATTTTTACTGCAGTGGCACTGGAATGATAGCAGATATCAACACACCATGCAAGACCTATCTTTAATTTTTCTCTGTTAGTGAGTAGCTTTTTCATATTTCCATTACCTGGATTGGTATATTTATTTATTTCACTCAACTCCAGGACATATCTATCTCGACTACTAGTACAAAACAAAGATGATAAAAATTCTGTTCTGGAGTTGTCTGTGATTTTCAACCTTAAAAAGTCATTCAGTACAATGCATTCCTGAAATGAGCATTACAGTTCTTTGTGTACTACTTCAGTGCAGGAGTAGCTGATAGTGGTTTTGGCCTAGAATATTCAAAAAAACCCCAAAGCAACAAAACAAAACAAAACAAAGAACAACCTCAGCCAAACACTCAACACAAACCCTCAAGTCCTACAAAACTGACTGATGTATTGATCAAAAGAAAGAAAAAAACTAATAAATAAGTTTTCTTATAGTAACCCAATAATCAGCTGCACCAGTTGGTAACAGTGAAATCAAACATAGCAAAAGTTCTAGCTCAGCAACCTTCTCCCATACAGCTCAAGCAAACATACTAAGGTAGCGCTCTTACTAAAAGTTGTAAGACAAAAACAGGATGAGTCTTGCAAATGATAAGTACACTGTAACTAATTCAATAGGCATCATTACAGAACAGCACTGATGGTTTCTGTCCAAGCACAAAATATTCTAAGAGCTCTCCAATGACATGATTCATAAAAATTACAATTTAAAAGGCCCAATCCTAACCAAAATCAGGACAATATTTCTTCCCTGGAATCTCCTGTCTAGCCTGGTAATTTTCTCAAGAGACAGTACTTCCTTTATTCCTTCTAGAAATCAATGTTTTTGTACTGTTTTCCTTATCAAGGTCTTTTGGGATACACTGTACAGAGCCTCCACTTCTCAATCCTGTTTATATCACTGTGTACAAGTGGAAAATCTGTTTGACATTTACATAATTCAAATACATACACTTACACTTCTCTCACTTTCCCCATTTGCTTAATTAGGATTTAACTGCATAACTTAGATTAATCTATTTCTCCTCAGCAGTCCTCCTCAGACCCTGACAATATTTGCCAAATCTCTTCCATTTTCTTTTACATCTTTACAATGACAAACTACTCCATGAAGAAGCATTCAGAGTGTGGGCATCAAGCCCACACTCTCTGCAACAATAATTAGAAAGTCCCAAGCCTCAGACCTGTCCCCTGAAAAATTAAGTCTTTCTTGTCTTTTTTATTACCATCTATAATGGCGTTACAAATTTGTCTTCAATTTAGGATCCTGTTTTGTAAGCCGACTATCATTCAAACAAAACCTCACAATCCTTCCCTGCTCTGTGATGTTCATACATACTTTGAATACTGCATTTCACCAGCTTTGCCAGATGACTAACAGGGATATCTCATATTAGCCAAATGAACTGAACTCCTCTCACTATTTCATATTCCACAACGCTGCTCACAAAAATACTTCAGACACATGTACTCACACACGCACAGGTAAGTTCCACCAGCTAAGTCAGCACTTTCCAATAGGCAGGTCCCCTGCTGCATGCAGCCTGCAAGGGTGTAGAACAACATGTCCCTAACAGCAGCCACTCCTTCCAGGCCCTAACACAACTTCCTCTTTGAAAAAACAGCTCAACAGGCCTGTCCGAGACTTAAGAGTAAAAGGAATACAAGTGACCACAGAACCCACTAGAGGCCACTGTGGTGTCATTGCTTTCTGTTATTAGCCATGGCTGATAATATAATCCCTATTTTCTTCAACAAGTTTTGCCATTTCTTCCAGAACATCCTGTCCTTGAGAACCCTAAGCAGAAATGACCAGAAAAGAGGACAGTATCTGGAACAGGATCAGGCACTGGAGATACATAGTATGGGTGTACCATGAACACACACTGCATGTGTGAATTTCACTCCGTGGAGGGTACACTAAGAATGCCATGAGAAAATGTGAATGAGGCACCAACGGCAAGAGCCACAGACATGTGTGCAGATGTATCTCACAGGACTCAGTGTAATAGAAAGTACCTTGCAATTCGATGGTCTGTGGTATGTACAGTGGAAAAGCTGAGGGCGAAATTTAAGGTATTGTTTTGTGTCTGCTAACACAATTAGACAAAGAATGAGATTGCTAGATAACTAAAAAGGAACACAGGAATCCAACTTCCAATCATCAGTTAAAAATAAAATAATTTTAAGAAGTGGGATGTAACTGTAGAATTATCATGGCAAAGGAGTGCTTCCATCTTTTCCATACGCATCTCCTGACATATGGTAAATACGTAAATACTTTATGCAAGAAAATGTCTTGACCATGCTCTGCTTCAGGATTGCCTGTACACAGATTCTGCCCACTGAGAAACAAAAACTTTACCATAAATAGCATAGCCAATAGAGCACACAACTCCATTCACCTACCCAAGCTTCTCTCTCTTCAGTCAGATTTTTTTAAAATTTCAAGAAAACTTTAACTGAATGCTATGTTTTAAGCTTCCATACAGATAGGTATATCAACTTGAAACACATACTACACTATCCATCTGCCTAAAAAATATAAGGTAAGAGGCTCACCTAGTTTCCCCTATTCTTGACTTTGTTTCTGGTCAATCAGCATTCTCTGATAATACTGAAATTTAGAGTTGCCATTTAATCAGTTATCTGCTCAATGGCGCATCAACTCTTTCTGCATTATTTATTACTAATCATATAATGCTAGTATGTTGTTAATAATTTAAAAGCAAATTTCCATATTGTTTTCTTCTATATATTTCCTTTACTTAAAAGCTCACAGTCAGAAAAAAATCATGAAATACAGATATAATTGCAGCCTGCAACTGTGATACTAGAGTATGTTGTCTTGGGAGGTGTGGATCAATGGCAATACTTTTGAGTTTAGATGGGAACACTTTATTTGTGTTTCAAATGAGTCTACAGGATAACAAGCAGAAGGAAGTGGCCTTCTCATTTTCCCTTCATATCTCTTAAGTTTTCTTCAGGACCAGACTACAAGGGAATAAAGGTTACCTTCACAATTTTGCAGCACTGGAATTGGCTTTCATTTCCAAACACATCATTTAGTGTAAGTATAGTATAATGAACTATTTTCACATCTTTGTCTTTAAAGGAGGATGATGTGCAGAGATTATAAAAAGGGAAACATTAAAAATGTGCCTGCAAATTGAAGCAATTGCATTAGGCCGCTACAGGAGAAAGAAAAACCTGCTTAAGAGCTTTCCAAAGTGAAATAAACTAGCAATTAGCATTTACAGGCTTGTTCTTTTTCTGGTTTATTTTGCATAGAGGTCAGTCTGGATTTTAAAGGGTGCAATTATCAGGACAACATGACAATTCTTACAGTTATTTGTGTAGTTTTATAAGAAGTAACCGTCATTCTCCGTTAATCCTTTACATCTACATTTTTTCATGCTTATAACTTCGGTATGATACACTACATAATACCTGTAAGTCTGCTAATCCTATATTATGAAAGCCTTCACTTTTTAACTGCTTTCACTGTAAAATGTCAACAAGCTGTGTTGCCATGGATACATGAAGATTAGGGAAGGGGTAAAACTATCACAAAACCTGCATGCATGAATAACCTGAATTATGAAAGCCTTTTTTCCCCCTACACATGATTTTGCAAACACACTTGCTCTATTTAGTCGATGATTTTAAAATCCAAAACACTTGCTTTATCTGAAATGCATTTTCCACAGTTAATAATACTGTATAAGCTCACTTAAGTGCCCACAAAGCAATATCAAGTCCTAGCTTCTGTACGCATGTTCTTTTTCTTTCTTAGAACACCTTTATGTTACTTTTTAAGAGCAATGGCTATGTTTGACACTGTATATCCTTTAAAGCAGCTGGACTTTCTTCTTTCTCCATTTGATACCCACTCTACCTCCAGTCTATATGCTGATAAACCCAATAAAATACTTTCATATAATTTCTTAACTTTTCAAAAAAGAATTTTACTTCAGACAAGATAAATCTTTAAACAACCAGGCAAAACAGAGGAGAGAAAAGCCCCACAAAACCAAAAGTGGAAGTAACACCATTAGTGTTACACCAGACAGTAAGCACCTTTTTCTACTCCCCACTTGGCAAGTTTTGACGCCACCACTGAGACAGCACTGACTCTCAACTTGACCTGTACAGAGAGCTGTTAAGTGATCAAATTTAGAGATGTTCTCTAAACAGCAAAGGCAAGCAGTTTATTTACCTCAGCTACCACCTTCATCAACAATGAACTTAAGCATATTTAAAACATTTAAGTTAGGGAAGAAAAGAAATTATGAAGAACTACAGGTTAATAAAAAATGAAATAACTGAATAAAATTTAGCATAAAAAATGCTGCTTCTTGCACTAAAAAATCAGCTTCTTCATAAAAAAAAGAGAGAAAACTTGTTCTGCTGTGCCTTATGAAATACCTTCATGAGTAAGATGATTTACTATAACCAAAGAAGCATCAAAAATTTGTATGTGCACAGCTGAAACAGAAAAATTAATTACATAATACATCACTAAAGCTTAGAGAGGTATTCTGACATACCTAGTTTTGAAAACTACCTGCAATGTCAAATGCTTTGAAATGTCTGGATTATGTGACATACCAACTTTTCAAATATGCATATATAGCTAATTTCCTATATACTGCTTTTTCTAAATCACTTGAATTCTAAGAGCTGCTATGAGTCCAAGAAATAGAAAAACCTCCTTTACAAAATCTCAGGATCTTTCACCCTTTTAAAGACTCTATCAATCTGTGCTGGCTATGATCTAACTCCCAGAATAAGCTCCATAATTTTGCCAGCTAACTGATAGCATCTTCCTTCTTTCTCTTCTTGAAAACTGGAATAATATTTGCTAGCTACCATCTGACTGGGACCTCTCCAAACTCCAAGCCCACTGAAAAATAATGAAGAGAGGCCTTGTTCTCAAAGTGTCTCAAAGTCTGAGCCACTTTCCTGCTTCTTCATTAAGCACTTGAGATCCTCCTCATTTGGTTCTGAAATGCCTTCAATTTCCAAGCAGCTTGGAAAGTAGCATTAAAATCACTCAAAACTGTGCCAGTAGCTGAATAGTAAGCTTTCTGATTCACTGAATTTTAAAAATCTGTTCCAGAAGAACATACCCTTACCCTGTGATTTCTTCCTACTTCTAATCATGTCAGAGAAAGGGCACAAACACTGAAGAAGTTCAAAGTTTACTCATCAAATGATGAATATTGTTGGATGCTTCAAGTCTAGGTATTTTATCAGATATAGGAGACCTTAAAAATCAAGTAGATTTGCAACATAAAGAAGGGAGATAAAATAAGATATTCTATTTCAAGGTGGTGCAAAAGATAGTGATGATGCAATTCGGGTTTAAATAAAAAAACACTAGAAAAATCCACCAAAACACTGCATATTGGAGTTACAAATATTACAATAAAAGTAAAATGTGCCAAAACTCCAGCAAACTGGTGCTTGGCTGCACAGACTGGAAAATGATTTAGATAATGATTCTTCCGATGCTCATTGAAAATATCCTCTCTGCTATGTTATAGACAACAGTCCATACATAGAGACAACTGAATGTATGACTGCATGGATACAGCACTGGTCAAAATGATGATTGTGGACAGATCACCTTGTAGGCTCTCTGATATTTCTTTCTGTATTCAGACATTACAAAGATGAGAAACTGCTCTAAAGCTCAATGTTCAGGTTCAGAATAAACAGGATTACTAGTGGTTTCCTAGGCCTTTCCTAGTGGGTGGCCTGCCTTGCAGAAAACGTCTACAGACTGATGGGCATTTCTCTTATAGGCACTTTGGACTTCTTGTAAGTCACAAGGGGGGGTTTCAGTGGCTAACACTGTGGTTTTGATTTACCACAGAAGAGCACTTCTACAAAATGCACTGCAATATACTCACTGACTTGTATTATTCATATATGTTCATGTTACACATCCTTACCCCACTCATAACACTACAGCTGGCAAAACAACACTGTTACCCAAATCTTTCTTTTCACTTGTCTACTAAATTAAAAAAAAATTAACAGTTTATGAAATTTTGCAGTTTCAAGGCACAAATTTTGACAAAATTTCACTGTAACTGATTATCCAAATAAAATCAATCTAGTGCACTTCAGGATTCACAGGGTAGGAAAAGAAAAGGAAAGGGAACCCAGTATAAAAAATATCTAGAAGTTTCGGTCTTCTAGATTTAAAGAAAAGTGGGACATTCAACCAGAGTTCCTTGACATAAAGCAATATTTTTTCTAAGGAAAAATAAGATCTTTAAAGGCAAAATCTAAGCCCCTTATTTTCTTTACTTCCAACTAAGTTTTTCCTAAGTGGGAAAAAGCATACTACTGTAAAATAATGAAAGACTGAACTTTTACAAACTATGGGCATCCCAGCATACCTCCTGAATGGCTGTCATGACAACATGTTGAACTGATTCTTCCATCATCATTATGGTCTGGATGTACTCTGAAAATAAAAGCATTCTGAAATGTCAGTGCTGAAACTCAAGTCATAGAAGGTAAGATCAGAAGCTGCATCCTTCCTACAAAATGGCTAGATGCCATGCATGACATTGAAATGTATAATCACCAGTCAAGTCCCACCCCAAGAAATTCAACAAGATTTTATCACAAGCCTGTTCAGACACAAATCCAGGCTTCTTTCAATTCTACAACAATGAAAAAAGTACATTATTACCTTTTCTCCTCCCCTGTCATTTCACACTTCTGAAATAACTACTTTTATCTTTTTCTCACTTTGTTCCCAAACTGTTCAGGCTCTTGAAGTAAATGAACCATGCATAGGTTGTCCTTTTCTGCAGTATAACAATAACAGCCTGCCTTCCTACTGCATTCTCATTTCAAAGCATTTTCATGTTCATTTTTGGTGTTTGTTCTTATTTTTGTACTACATCACAAATTAAATCCCCACCACTTTTTACGTTCTCAGCTATGAGTACATGTGAGTAAAGGGGACACAAGAATAAGATGTATATCCCACTTGAAAATGACAAATAGTCACCAAAAGGAAGATTATTTTATATAAAACAGAGATGACAGCAGGTTTGATAAACCAGAGTTATTTATGTATTTGTGGAAGAACATTCTTCTATTTTAATTAATAGAATGGCCATAGTTCTTCCTGGTTAAGAGAAGAGAAGTAATTTCAGAAGGTGAAACTAAAGTGATTTAGTCACCTAAGAAAATTGGAAAGGGGAGACTAGCTTTAAAATTAAGATGCACCAAGCAAGAGGAAGACAAAAGGCCTGAATCTTGGCAGCCATCAAACCCAAAATGAACTAAATCTGGAAGTCACACATATTTGATGGAAATGTAACATAAATACAGTTTAAAAAAAAGTCTTATTTTCCAACACGTCTATTTTTCCCACATGACTACGTTTCCTGTTTCAAGTATTTACAATAAACATTTGCATTTGCTGTTACCTTCATCTGGTTTGAATTAAGTGTAATTTAAGGTACCAGGGTAATAATAAAGAGCCTGCACCCAAGGCACATTTAGAACATGAGATGTAGCACACTTTAACAAACATCTCCATTGATCATCACATCCTCTCTGGCATTTTCAAGAAAAATGATTTGGTCTTTATGGTATTTGTGCAGGTCAGAATTACAGTCATGGCATGGAATAGAAAGGTGGGAGTCTCCTTCAGAGACTGCTGAAGCAGGATTCAATCATCTGGCAACTGGTCTGAAGTGACTTTTTGTATCACCTTGTCCTGCTCCGTCTTCAGCTGTTGCTCAGAATGGCATGGTTGACAGCATTACATTCTTGGATTTGCCAGTGCCCTAGAAACATCTCAGAAACTACAGTATCCCAGATCACACCAGACATATCTTCAGACAAGCACAAGTCATACTGATGGCTTTCGGCCATGTAGTAAAATGATGACCGGAATGCATCTCTACAATTGAAAGTCATGCTGGATAATGCAATAATCACATTTTTCCATTCTTAGCTCTCCTGATCTACCTCATAAATGGTTAAAAGGTGTGCCCAAGAATTTTTTTCTTTGTAGACTGATTTTTCAGCTCAGCAAACCAAAACTGAAAATATGCATGTTGGAAGTAAATTCAATTCAGGTCTGAGTCTCCAAAAGTAGTGAAGCTTACATCAAAAAACAGTTACTATCTATACAACAAAATAATGTCATCATTATCTAAAAAAAAAACGCATTCTCTTTCTTCTGTTTCTGACAGAAACCCAAGAAATATAACTTTTCTCCTTAGCAGCTGCACAATAACCAAGAAAACATGTTTTCAAAATGCATTACCTTGCTTCTGTTCACAATTCACAGCACATCCCAAAATAAGTTGAAGCATTCTCCCAAGCTCTGCAGCATCAGCATGCTCTCCAATCAGGTTAACATCAGGAAGAGTGAAGTCATTTATCTGTTGCCCTAGAATCTGCATAAAGACAAAGTACTATGTGGCTGTATCACTGCACATATACATATCCATTTATTTCATGCAAAGATGATTCAGAATAAACAACCACAATTCACTCATCCTTTACCACAGCTTGGAATAACCTTCGAAACAAACTAAATTGTCTAACATCTAACATCCCACTACAAAATCATACAGTTTGATACAAATAATATTTGGGAAAAGACAAACATGACTGTCTCAAATCACAAGCAGCTACTAGATGAACACTTATCTAGTGTTATCTAGAATCTAAGATTCCTTCTCTTCAGATAAGAAAGCTAACAAAAGCAGGCCACCACAAGGCTAATTAATTTTTTTAAGAATTCCATTAAAAACATCCAACTAAAAACACCTCCTGTAGCAGAAGATATTACACACAAATCTGACATTTCTTACAACTATTAAGTCAGAAAATTAAATGTTTCACCTATACAATACATATATCTAACACTGACAGGTGACAAATACAATGCAGAAAAAAACTCAGATCATTAGATCTCACACTTTTAGTAAATCTAAGGATATCTGGCAAGTCTTACAGCTAAGAAAGCCGTTCCATAGAAGAGAATTTGATGTAGTAGTACAATGATATGTAATTAAACAGCCCACATGCAGAAGGAAAGAAAAAACCCCGCAAAACAAAAGCCCATGTGACTCGCAACTAGTGTTATCTGATTTATCATTAAAGATCATTAAGGATTAATGATTGTCAGGAGAAGGAACTAGACAATTCTGCTAAATTGTTCTTTACTGAACAGAGGGTTGAAAATACGAATATGAAATTTGGAATTAATCACATCTCTGACACATTAATTGCAGATAGAAAGAAACTTCTTAAACAGAGTGCAATAAGGAAACAATGACTATATAAAGGGAATCAGTCATGTGTTTGCTGCATGCTCTTTTTTGTGCAATACCCAAGAAAAACAGAAATCAGGTTGGGGTATCTACAAAAGACTTAGCGTATAGGAAGAATAAAAAGAAAACAAGCCATTCTAAAGTTTAGTAGTGTTGGACTTTGTCAAAGTGTTGTGGTTTTGTTCTGTGTATGTACAGCATATATAGTGTGTTTTTGTGTTGAGGAACGGTAGGATTTTAAGCAGTTTTCTCAAAGAATTAACTACAACACTACTAAAAATCTCTGCATACTTTTAAGGACCCAGATCCACTCTGGTTAGAAAAGACTTCCTTTAGGCCAAAAGAATTATGTGAATGCATCAACCACAACAGAAAATACTACAATCATATACAGACTGCAGTAATAGAAAATACAATATTTTTTAATTCTGATAGGCATTTATATATTGATCTTTAGTTACTGAATGTCTTAAAAATACAATGCTGGGTTTAAGTTAACAATACTACAGTGACTTCATAGTCAGTGGCAATAAAACTTCTGTTGAGGAAAGCTGAAGGGAAGAGGTAAATTGGCAGGCACTAGGAAGAAACCAAGAATGTGAAGGTGTGAACAGAGTGTGAAATGAACAAGAGAAAAAAATAAATTTAAAAAAAATGAACCAAAAACCCCATCAAAAGCCCTGAAAGAAATATGAAAATTAAGATAGACTCTGCAATAACTGCCTTGAGATGAAAAAGAGCATTTAACTCATTTTGAAAGACAAAAATAATATACATTTACGAGAAAAATCAAAAGTTTCAGTTCCAGAGCAGCAGAGGTCTGCAGCAAGATTAATTGAGGCAGAACAAAGCATGAAAGCTATAAATAATTAACTTAGGCTTGTTGGTCTTCTATACTTTAATGGACAAATACAGCTTTTGGATAAATGTAGCATTTTTACTGATTGTTTTTCTGAATGCAATATAGATTTCTGAAATTTTGAGGATGAACAACATTAACATACACAATCAAAGGCTTTTGGCTACCTCAGGTAAAACCCACATACATATCTATATTTTCCTAGCTGGGGAGGATATAATTTTGAGGAGAACATAAGCAGAATTCCTTAGTAGAATCCAGATTTCCTCTACTATCACTCCCAGAATTGCCTCAGTAGGAAAAACACCAACCTAAACCAAAATCTTGTCAGATTTATAAATGTGCTTTACCTTTACAGAAACTAATCAGCTTGAAACTGCTCAGAACTTGCCTAACAGTAAAGCTTTTACACCAGATACTTAACCATCATACATACTAACCAACCAACCAAACAGAAGCTTGCATCACTTTGTCTTAGTAATATTAATTTTCCATAACAAAATCCTGATTTGTTTCTTTTTAGTGTTTAGTGTTTCCAGTCACGACCAGCTTGTTTAATCACCAGTTTTCAACGTTTATTTAAACATGGATTCCTAATCATTTACTGAAGATGACCTCCTAAGACTAATTTTCTCTTCCTAAAGTACTTCAATTTGTTAACAAATAACTAAATCTCTGTAGTATGTATGACAAGACACTATTTTGAAAAGCAATGTCTAGAACATGCATATTATGGATTTTATGCTGCTGCCTGTACAGATTAATTTGTCTCAAACATCACTGAAAGCATATTTCAGCTGAAGATTCACCACTGAAAGAAAAAATACTGCCTCCTCGGAAGTAATTAAGTGCTGCGTTTGCACAAAATAAGAGAGAATGACAAGGGCTGAGTCCAATACCCATGAATTAAAATATTTAAAATCTTAATGTGGGGAGAGACTAGAAATGCTCTTTACTCACTCTCTTTTCAAGAGAAAAATTAGGAAAAAAGTAGGCTTCAGCTGCAGAGTAGGAAGGAAAAAAATCAGACCCATGTACATTACAGTACATCAGACACTAAGTCCATCATCAGAACATAGTCAGATCAGCCATCTACTCTTTACATGAGAAAATTTGCATATGAGGCTTCCCTGGAACCCCTGAGTAAAGCAGGTGAGAAGTTTAAAGAAGGCCAAGACTAGGGAATAGGCCATTAATCACTATATATGCCAAAACATTTGCAAGAAAATGTCTGAACTTAACCTGCAGAGTACAATTTATCTTCAACAGGTTAACTAAAATATGTAACTCAAAAGGCAAGTAGATGCAGATTAGTTCAAATGGTTCTTACCTCATGGTTGTAATCCAGTATTCCTTTTAAAATTTTCTTCAGATTGCTTACCTATTTGATAAGAAGGAGGAAATACAATAAATACAGGGAATATTATACAGAGAAATGATAATAAAGTGGGTAATCACAGAAGAATCACACAAAATAAGGATATAATTACATCTATTTACCCGCAGTTAAATTTAGAATCATGAAAGTTATGCAAGAGGCCCTTATGATCAGACTTCCAGATGTGATCACAATCTTTATTAATTCACAGAACCCATTTAAATTTATGAAAAATTGAACATTGTCTTGAAATAATAAATCAGATACTACAGCATGAATGTTTTTAGATACTTATTTCTCTTAGGATTATCTTTGCATGCAGAAGTTGAAACATTCTTTTCTTCCCTTCTTCTCTTGAAGTATCCTAGTAATCTACTTTCTGCACAGATAAACCTCTTCTCCCAAACCAAAACCAGCTACTGCTCAATATCATACTTTATTCACAACCCATATAACTTTAATTTGTTTTTTTTTCATTAATTATTCCTCTTAGTGCTTTCATTTTTGTTCTTGTCATTCTCTGTTCCCCCTCCCCCCTCCCAGTTTTTACAAATGAATGTCTGTCTTACAGTATCTGGCAAAATTCACATTTCTCTGTGATGACTTCACAGCTATACAAAAGTAGCCTCTGTTCACTCACATAACCAATGGCACCAGTTAAGTATCTCCTGCTGTACAGAATGTATGTCACATTTCTCTAGAACTGAGTATTGCTCCCTTCCCAGCAAAAATCCATTTGCATCAAGTCTCAGAAAATAGTGCATTTAAAATTATAAAAATGCCCATGGGTCTCACAGGTGAAATTCAGACAAAAAAAAAAAAGAACCTTTGCTGAAAGCAACGGCTAGAGATTACCACCAATTACTGTTCCAGCATTTTAAGTAAAGAATTTAGATAATAAAAGCAGCACACTGTTTCCTGGGACAGAGGAGTGGCTGAGGGAACTGGGTCTGCTTAGCCCAGAGAAAAGGAGGCTCAGGGGTGACCTTAGCACGCTCTACAACTCCCTGAAAGGAGCGTGTAGCCAGGTGGGGGTCAGCCTCTTTTCTGAGGTAACAAGAGATGGGACAAGATGAAATGGCTTCAAGTTTTGCCGGGAAAAGTTTAGATTGGGTATCAGGAAACATCTCTTTATCAAAAAGGGTTATCAAGCATTGTAACAGGCTACCCAGGACATGACTGAATCACCATCCCTGTGGTGTGCAAAGAGCTGTGCAGATGTGGTACACTGGAACACGACTGATTGGTAGACTTGACAGTTTATGGTTGTATTCTATGATCTTAAGGATCTTTACCAATCTAAATGATTGTATGACTGAAGTTTAAACAGGATCTGCAAAGACTAAAACTGATAGAAACAGGATTCACCAAGCCCTCACTGATCGCAGCAGCCACAGCAGCAAACTGTGGAACTGCAATGAAGGGAGAGCAAAAGCTCTCAAGTTGTAATTGCCTTTGAAGCCCACAAGAAATTTTATATCCTTGACTGCATTTCAGAAATACCTAGTTAGGAAATTCCGTTCACTTACAGACGTTATTTACCCTTCAAATGACCTGATGGTTGTGATACTGAAAACCAGGGACAAACTCAACACTTCAATATGGTCAACAAACAAAATGAGGTGATGAAAGTAAATTCCAAACTCAAGAAAGATACAGGATGAACACACTAAGAGACTTTTGCCAAGAAAACCAAAGTGATAACAATCTGATGACCTGACTCCTATTAATCTACTCCCTTTTGGAAACAAGTGCCAGAATTTGATGCCTTATTAAGATATAGGAACATTCTGACTGTCTCCATAATCACTGAATTTTAAGTCATACAAGAAACAAAAATTCATTTGGACCTTAAATGTAGGTCCAAAAAAAAAGGGACATAAAATACCCTGACAACCTAGAATGAGAACTGGAGATGCCATATTATAGCATGTACATGAGAATATTTACTGTCTCTCCTGTAACAGTGTAATAGGCAGTTTACACCTTCTACACCCAAACACATTACCTTTTCTGTACTATTACACGCAACACAGCATGGTTCTGTAAGAGTTACAACTATTTCCTAGGTGTCTGCCCAAGGGCAAACAAGATCACTACTCAAAGGTGATGCACAACCATAACCAACGTCTGCAACAGAAGTAAGAATTTATACAAGTTAAGAAACTTTATTTTTATGTCAAATCATTGCAAAGAATACCACACTGATTGGAATATTATTTTCAAATTTGATTAATTAAAATCTTCTGGTTTATAATTTACCTGAGTCTGCTGCAGAAAGAGCCACAGAAACACAAGGGCCGTGTTGCTGAATTTAAGTCCAGTTTACCGATGAGAACATTGTGAGGAACCTTGAACTTGAACATAATCCCAAAAAAATGAGAAACCAAATGGTAACCTGTGAAATACTTCTTTTCCCCTCTCCTTGCAAGCATTTTTAAATTAAAATCCCTTAAACACAAAGAGGCACTTTCCTACAAGTAACCTTTATAGCACTTAGAGTTGAGATAGTGGAACAAAACCAATATTGATCAAAATTCATCATGAAATCGAGCTTATAGGGCAGCATCCTTGAAATAAGAAAACTGCAAACAAACTGAAAAACAAATCTTCACAGTCCTATTTCATCTCACTGTCAATCAACAGTATCAGTGTAGCCTGTTTTCAAGAATTAACTACACCATCTTTGTATTTGGCACACAATCAGACAATTGTGAGGCTAAAGCAGCTTCTTTATAGACTTCTTTTAAGACTAAGACTGACTTAAATTGAACCATGATCTTCAGTATTACTCAAGACAGTTCTCGATTTATTCTCTAACTTGCATACAGTGAATTAACCTAGATGGTTTTACTGCCCCTGGCAGAGAGAGGATCATCACAGGGAAACTACCACTAGTATTTTGCACTTTGAAATTGAATTGAATAATTCCAGCAACATTTATGAGGTCAAAGCATATGAAAGGAAGACCTCAAGCATCTGAATGAAAATGAACAACAGCCCAAGAAAGTGTTAAAGACAACCAATTAGATCAGAATTCTAAGTCACAGCAGGTGGTGGTTGTTCAGAATTACTTTTCACTTTCTTAAGCACAAAGGAAAACCTAACTGTAGTTAACAAAGACCATTAAATTATGTCATGTCAGAACACAACAGACAGAATTGCCAATATAGATTACGACTATAAAGTACTAAGTCATCGTTCAGATGTCAGTCCATGACTACATGGGATGCCTATTTTCTTGCATCAGGCACCTGAGTTATTCCTTTCTCATTAAAATATACACTCTACTCTCCCAATACCTTTTAACATTCATTCCCTGCAGCCACACTTCTGCTGGAAAAGACATGAAGTTTACTGGGGAAAGAAGTGATAACTACATTTCATTTAACCTTAGAAATTTGTTGCAATTCACAGTAGATGTACCATCAAGTATTTTTAGACAAACCTCTAACCATTTTCAACCTCTTTATCATCTGGCCTTTCTGTTTTACTTTCCCAATCTCATATTATGAATGACAGGATACCTGCATCCACAATAGCAACCTGAACATTCTCACTCCTTCTTTGAATACCTAAATTTCACTAATAGCCACAGGAGAGCTGTGAGGGTGTTCTCTATGTTAAATTATCATTACTTCTCAGTTAACAGCCATCTTGGCTGAGGTATAGCACTATATGCTAAGCACACAGTGCTTGGTATGAGACTGACCCTTACTACACAGCATTAACCTGCTAAACTGGAATGAAACTGCTGACTGAAATGAAAGCAGAGATGATGGGATCTGCCAACACCAGAAGACTTCACAGTTGCTTGTTTTTTCACCTATTTTTCTTTTATTCTCACTTGTCATATAAAATCTCTAATTATAATTTACTTACTGTTTCAAATCTCAGCTTTGTAAGGGCAGTCTGTCTAGGTTTCTCTTTTTATTAATATAGTTGTACAACACAGGAAAAGGCCAATGATATGGCAATAAAAAAATGCCCTTAAGTTTATGATTGTTGACAGAAAGGGAGTATGGGTTATCTAACATCTTGGTTCTTCTCCAACATTATGACACCCAGTCTCCAATTCCGCATTATCCTTATATCATGTATAATATGATAAAACAGGACTGAAATCCTGTTTGTGCTGAAGGCTCTGTGTAAATTGGCTTTTCTTTTTTTTTATTTCAGATCACCTCTGGAAATGTTGCTAGAGAACACTTTCAAGTGGTGTGGGAATTCTTAACCAATAAGCTTCAGCTATCTCATTAAGGTGTATATTTTTATCCACTTGCAGTTAACAGGTGGGGTGAGGGGTGGGTGGGCATAGGGGTGTGGGTGGGTGTGTGCATGTACACGGGGAAGGGGACAGAGCATGTGTGTGCACCGTTTGTATCACTCACAGGCATTTGGTTTCTGATTTAAACTGTATTTTGCAGGAGTGGGTCTCTCACTGATTATAGACGGAAGCTAAAGAAAGACTAGGTAGTGAAGGTTTACAAGACTAACACAGCTTGCTACCATAAACATCAATAAAACTGTACTTTAAATTGATGCTGCAGTCTGAATGCCAAAATGAAAAACTCAGAAGGAAAAGTCAGAACTCAATGTGTTTCCTTCCCTTCCTAAACTTCCCACACTGAATTAAAGAGGATGGTGGGGAAAGGGGGACAATTTTATGCCATCCCTTAAACAGGCAACAGTTTATTCTAAAACTGCCAAAACTGATGTACATGTATCAAATTGGTAATTTTTTTCTTGATTAGGGAGTTTCATTCCAGCAAAATTTTGGCCAATTATTTTCTAAGCTGCTTTTCATCTTCAGTATAGGTTTTATGTTCAAGATGTCATCTTCATCTCCCATGAAATCCTACGTTGTACACAATTTAAATCTGAACTATATAGAAGTTTTCATTATACATGAGGAAAGAGTTATTGTCTTTGCTTTTCTATTTTTTTTTAAACCACCATAAAATTGCAAGTAAGGCAGCAGTGAAAAGGGTTTTTTTTTGCCCAAGGGAAAAAAACAAACTACTATGTACGTTTATGTATACTATGAGCATGAAATTTTAACCTGAAGAAATAACAGTTCTCTACTAAATACAACAGACAAAGATCTGGTCAGCTCTAAGAATCAGAATGCTTGCTGAATGGTTCCTACTTTGTAAGCTCCCCAAGTTTCAGCATACCCCCTTTTCTCTCCTGCATATCGCTCAGTTTCTCAAGTCTGGCAACTTGCCCTGAAACCAAGAACTTAAAAACATCCCTATGAGGTTGTTTTTTTTTTTTTTTAATGGTACAGCAACAGCAAAAACATTGCAGTTATCAGAAAACAAAATGCTAAAAGAGCCAAACTAACCAAACCCATGCCTCCCGCTTCCCTCCTCACCACAAAAAAAAATCTCAGCCTTATGTTCTTGTTTCTTCTCCACAGAGGACAACACAAAATTTATAATTTACAATCACATCACTCATTACCTTCTCCCAGGTAACAAGTGACAGAACAAGATAAAACAGCCTGAAGTGGCATGAGGTAGGTTTTAGCTGAAATATTAGGTGAAAGATTTTCATGGAAAGGGTTGTAGAGCATAGGAACAGGCTGCCTAGCAAAATGGTAGAGTCATCTTCCACTTAAGCGTTCAAAACAAAGTGCAGAGATGGCACTTGGTGACATAATGCGTTGTGGTGAACACAGTGGTTGTGCGAGGTTGACAGCTGGACTCAACCTTAAAAGTCTTTCCTAACCTTAACAACTCTATGATTCTATTATTTTCTGAGTAGTTCTATGAATGGGGTTTAGGTGGGCTGTACAAGACCTACATTGATCTCTACCAGCCCTCCCAACCCCTGTTTCACACAACTTCCTGCACATTACATTTTAGATTTTTTGATGTATTTCCCCTACTAGACTGGCTTCTTTATGTGGTTCATGATACCAAGAGCTTGTACAAGTGGTTGGTGACTGTTATACCAGATGGCATCAGAGGCCGGGACTGACCATGTTTAGCTACAAGAAAATAATGCAGCTCATTAGCACAACATTTGAGATAATCCAATTATCACTTCTCTTGGCACTTCTTAAAGTATGAAGGGAAAGCTATATTCTAGAGTCATGCAAGTATAATGCCCAGATCTTAAATCTAGTCATGAATACATTACTAAAAGGAGGTTGTAGAGAGGTGAGGGTCAGTCTCTTCTCACAGTTACCAAGTGAAAGGACAAGAAGAAATGGCACAGTGGTACAACAAGAAGTTGCACCAGGGAAAATTAAAATTTGATATTATGAAAAAATTATTCACCCAAGGCATTGTCAAACATTGGAACAGGCTGCCCAAGGAAGTAGTTGAGTTACTGAGCTGAGTGTTTAGAAGAGGTGTAGATGTTGATCTTAGAAACATGGTTTAGTGCAGACTTGGTAGAGTTGATCTTAAGTCTCTTCCAAGCTGAATAATTTCATGAATAGAAATGCACAGACTGAAGTGTTCCTACAAGCCAGACTTTAAATGAAGGATTGGATGGTAGACATTTGGAAAACTAGACTACTAATAATGTTTACTCACATATAAAGAACAGTTGGCAAAGTATAGAATTACTTTCCTGATTAAAAAACAAGAGTTAAAGTATCACACTTGTACCTTTTCGTATTCTTCATGAAAAGTGAAGTGGTGTATAAAAATGTATACAAAAAGGTGAATTAAACATATTTCTTAAACAAAACAAAAAATCAGGTCTTTAGTTCTTGTTTATACAGACACTTGAAAAACAAGATGGAATGACATCATCAAGAAACTGAAAGTTGACCTGATGCTTTGCCAGCCTCAGTCACATAAGGAAGTTACTAGATTGCTCAGCTTTTTTTTTTTTCACACCTGCTAAGCTTTTGCATCTGCCAAAATGGTGGGAGACATAAAAATAAAATATTTATTCCTCAAACTTCATATGACAGTTATAGAAGCTGCTGCTCCACAATTTGATCAGCTCAAATGCTTTTATAATGAACAGTTCTCTATTTGTTATCCTCCACATTTAACAGCCAAGACTTCAGTACTCCTTAGGAAAAAAAAATTACAGAAAAATAAGACCTTATATCCAGCTGTTCACTTGCAATTCCATACAATTCTCTGCGAAGTTCTTTTATATTAAGTGCTCTACATGTAGCAGATGCCAAAAGTGTCCTAAAGGGTTTTTAAGGATCATGTCTTTTATTTATCACAGTCAATATATCCTCATCAATATACCCTAACTTTTGCTGGCAGCCCTAATAGACAAAATATTCTAAAGCATTCCAAACTTCACATAGCTGGTCAGACAGCAGAAACCATGCTGACATGTTTCCTGGCCATTTCAAAACATAAACAGCAGTAGTGTGCTCCATCTTTGTCTCAGGCAGCATTCTGTCTCTGTGTCCTTGAAATTCAGAAAGTGATGTAGACAAACCTGTAAATACTAGAACATTTCACAGCTGTAAACCTTCCCCAGATGAACAGAATAGGTTTTGGTGGCTGGAACAAAATGGCCTTGCAAGAAACGAGAACTAACAGTAAATTCATAACTATTTTTCTTCCCCCAAATTAGTCAGGCTGAAAATGGAAGTTTAGAAAATAATTATCTGAACAAAACTAGTCAAAAGGTACACTAACATCTGCATGTGAGACTGTGTGTTCTTCATATTCCAAAGCTAAATGTTCCTCATTCATAGCTCTTGAAAAGTCTATTTTCTTCTCTTCAGGTTTGCAGAGAAGTGCTAGAAAGGCAAGTGATAAAAAATGACCCAGCAAACAGACTGTGGCTAAAAACCATGCTGAGTAGAAACACAGAAAAAACATTTAATTCCTCTCTTAAAACTCAGTAGTTCTGCAGAGCTGACAAGGTAAAAGGAAGCAACACTTTACCATTTTTCTTTAAATATATTGCTTATTATATTCCTATTTTTATGCAGGCACTTCTCAAAAAAACTGCTTTTTTAAAAGCTGCTTTCAGACTGTGCATTAAAAAAAATCTCATTCAACATTTGAAAAAACAAGAGGTTATTGATGCATAACATTTATTTTTATGTTTCCCTTTTAAATGATTAAAACCTGCTTACAAATTCAAAATGTCTTTGCTAAAACTGTGCAGGACAATACAACATAAAAACAAGTAAGTGTAATGTTAATGGTCTCAAATTCAAAATGCTGCCTATGAAGCAAAATACTAATTCAGAAATGCAAGAATATTTAGCCACCATATTGTATTAAGAACTGAAGTATAGATTCACAGACAAGCAAAATAAGTCAAATACCTTTAGCCTCCAATTATCTCCTACTTCCGTTTTGATTCTGTTCAGCCAATTTTCATCAAAGTAAACTGGATCTCTGAAAGATAAAATGTGTATTCATTAAAAATACGTAACTGAAATAGTGAGTACACATTCGTCATGAAGCTCATATCTCAGGTTTGAGTTAAATTACTGCTTCTTGTATCTGACGCATTGCCTGAACATAGTAGTTCAGAATCCTGTTACTATTCCCTTTTCTAGGATCTTGCACACTGTTGACAGCACAGCTTAATTTGTGTGGCATTAGCAGCTAATGCTTTTGAGGAAACTTCTCTATATTTTGAATGCATTTTGCTAGTTTTCCCTCCGTAAATCCTGCTTATTAATTTCTTCTCTAGTGCTGCAGCAATATTTACTTATATTTCTTCAAAGTGTTAAAAATTATTACTTTTCCAAATATTATGGATCCCAACCATCGTACACTGCTTACAACTATTCAACCTCTAAAATAAAAGCCTGGAACTGAACAATACATATGCTTTCTTGATACAGCAAGACGAGCTAGGAAGCACCACTGAAGTTTTTATGACTAAGAACACACTTCACTATTTCATCTACCAAACACTATCAATTCTTGAAATCCTTTTTTCACAGTAACCCTACACAAATCTTTTTGTGAACACCCTTCCTCAGAAGCTTTTCTATACTCTGCACTTTTGACAAGGCAGTCAAGAAAAAGAACAGAGAACTCCTACTGCTTGCAGAGTTCTATTTCTATGGGCTTCTCCCTATTCATTTTTCCCTAAGCATCTTCCACAAGCTGTTTCTTCAAGACACCTCCTGAGACTCAATCTCTCCTGCTGCCAAGCTCAAAGATCCTCTAAAAGGCTAACATTTTCTACTGCTCAGTTCAAATTTTCCCTTTATAATAGAGAATTTTGAAAAGGCTATAATCAGAATAAAGGAGAAAGAATGCACTACATATAACTGGTTTTAAAGGAGTAGGAAACGTAAGAAAGGGCTCATATTTCATCCAATATATAAAGTAAATGCAGTCAGAGTGAAAAAAACCCAACTTCTTATTGCTAGCAAAATGCTTTTAAGAATTAGTGTTACAGTTTCAGGTGAAGTACTCTTATTTTCTGGATTACACTGCTGCATTTGCCGTCAATTACTATTTGGTTTATCACTGCACCTTCTACACATAGAAGACTTCTGGACAGCTCTTTTTTTAAGGGCAAGATGCCATAAGATCTTTAGGCAAAACTTCAAGAAAATTCTGAATATGCCTGGAGATTCAAGTAACATCCATATCATACATACTGTAAAGCAGTAATTACATCAGTACTTTTATTAGAGCACAACTCTGCAGCCACATTTTGCACCTGATGCACAGTACATGCTGTATTCCACTTTCTCCACAGTGTCCTCACAATGCATCAAGGTCTGCAAGATGTATTACAACTACAATACACAGCAATGGAGGAAGATCACAAACAGCAATGTTTCTCTACTGACACATTTTCATTGCTATTTTTACACACTTTGTTACAGACTCTAGTAAAGATTACAGCATATTTCATTTCTCTTGACATGGCATCCACAAACATATATCTGGAAGAACAGCTTTAATTACTAGTTAAGTTGATGATTCCAAATTACTTCATTCAAAAACAGTGCAGTTCTAGCACAGATGACAGAATCTTAAATTACAAAACAAAAAAAGCAATGTCTCATCCAGACTATCATCTGTTTTTGAAATATGTTTTCAAATAGCTTTCAAATGGCCTCTCTGCCACAAGAAGACAAGTAAACCCAAGAATGACATTGATTCAAGTACATATAAGGTATCTGACATATGAAGAAAGTTCACATTCAGCTTTTACATGAAATAAATAGCTCTACGTGTAAAAAGTCTTAATTAAAAGTCTTAATTTGTTTAATTTCCACTCAATCATAATAAAATTGTCTGGACACTAATGAAAAGAATGACAGTTCAAATTGCATTTTAGGTGTGGGGTTCAAAAAACACACTGATGACTGTCAAATGGGTCTTCTGAGAACTGCCAACACACAAATAAGCTTGCTAAACAACAGACTCACAATTATAAAGCATTCATGCAGCTGAGAGAGAATGCAGGTATGACCTGTGCTTCCCCACCAGAAAAACCCAACAGGACTTCCTTAAGGATTGTACCTTATAATTTTAAGGGCTGCACTTGGCCACTAACATCTTCAGCTGCTTCAAGGCTGCAGTGCCATGAATATATCAATCCTTTGAATACCATTTTCATGGTAAATAATGGATCTAAGAAACAGCATGGCTAAGTATAAAGAACAGCCCACAAGCAAAATTATATTTGACTGGGTAGCTGATATTGCATATCCAGTTTTCAACAATAACAGCACCAATAAGGGCATCATAAGTATCACGATTTCAGAGTTAGGTCCAACTCACTTCCTTCTGGAAGGCTGAAATTCAGCAGAAACTAAGCAGCTTTTCTCAGCTGCTACTGTAATAACAGTAACCCATGGACAAGCAACTGTGTCTTTCAGTCTTGATGAAAGTCACAGGCTATCTAAACCCTTATATATGTAATCAGACATACTTAAGAAAGGTCCCTGAGAAATAAATCTAAATTCAGTGTGGTAGTTCTCTTCCACAGATCCCATTTATTCTTTTATTTGTATGTATACAAACCTCATGGAAGCATCCAAGGTAAGCAATTCAGTTGACATCAATACCATGTAACAGTGATCAAAACAGCGCAAAATTCTTTCTAGAGAATCTTCATACAGGTTACACAATAATTCATTGCACACTGCAAAAACACTTGGGTTGGAATACAATAAGCAGAAAAGCAACAGGTTGGGTAACAATCAAATCTAGAATGATCATCCTTTAACCTAAAATCACCTACCATTATAATTTTCTTTCTCTTCAAAAGTCTAATTAAAGTTAATTACTAATACCAATAGCAACACTCTCTCTATGTAACAAACTACTGGAAGTCAAACCTGAAAAAAAAACTTTTCCACAACTATTTCTAAATATACTTTTAAAAAGGGGCTTCCAGATGTTAGGTCATTCACAGCCTTTGCTACAAACAAGTCTCCCTTTGCTGCATTTTTGGGGATCAGGACTCAATCAAATTCAGAGTCCTTTAACTACCTTTGGCCATTTCATTTGGAAGCAACAGCATTCTTCTTACAGTGTTTGAAAAAGCATCACCTAATCAAATATGAAAATGTGTGGCTAAGAAGTGAGCAGCTAGAGCAGCTTCATTACCACAAGATGACTTGTGCCTGAACTAAGTATTTTGAAATCAGTAAGTTTCTGAGCCTAGATCCAAATTTACACAATCTCTAACACTGGATAACTTTCAGGTTTAGAAAGGTATTTGTGCATCAACTGACTGCTGTCTACTATATCAGTAGTACTGCAGACAAATGGGACTTTTCTTCAGAGCACAAGATACTTATGTTGTTAATGCTCTATCACTTCATGTGATGTTTTCAGCAGTGCTCATTTATACCATCTCCATCTTATTTTGTATGCAAATTTTCCTTTATTTAAGCAATCATCTCTCTGCATCACAGATGCCAAGAGACAGAAATACTCTTCTGAAGAAAACCAACCCACAGAGCATGTAGTGTAACTCATGATTATTACTCATTTTAACAGCAGTACAGTAAGCTGCTTCAAAAAACGTGTATTATACAAAATCATGGCTTTTGTGTTTTGCATGTGTTAATACATATACAGTGTATTTCAACTTATAATATAACAAATGAATAATTCATTGAGAGGGGCACAATGCACAGATGACAAAAGAAAAAAAATACAACCTTTCTTACATTTACCAAGGCCAATATGACAGAGCAAGAAAGACTCAAAACAAGAGGGACACCTGGTATTAAACAGTTTCCAGAGTGGGATGAAAGGAAAATTTTTAAATGTAGTATAAAACAGGAAATTGTGCTATTCTAGGGATATCACTGGACAGTGAAAACATTAAGTAACATCATTGCAAACTACACCAAAAAAAAAGGATGTGATTCAGAAGCAAGCTATGGCACTTCTACCAGCACAAGCTACACAATTTTAGGCCAACAGTCATAAAAAAACTAAACATTTTCTTTTGCTTCCACTCTTTACTCCTGGAGTACAACATTCTTTAAAATAGCCATCAATACTGAATGTGCACAGACATTTTATCTCACTGTATTTCATATCAATACTAGTCAGAGGGACTAATGCTAATAACAACGATCACCACATCTGATTAGAAACAATGAATATTACAGAGTAACACACAAAACATAAGCTAAAACATAGGCTGAATTTCTTCCTACATATGATAATACAGTTAGCATTACAGAATTACATTCAATGGTACTTTAAACTGAAATTCAATGATAAAGTTTTAATGCTATAAAGGATGAAAATATCCTTTGGGAATTTATCAACACCTGTTTTTTAACAGCTGAGACTGTAAGCAAAACATTCATACTTGGTTACATAGAACACATTTTTGCAATTTACTACCACACACTACACCAACAATGAAAAGTTTCTGAAGGTGTCAGTAATTTCCTCTGAAACTTTTCTTCTCACAGCTTCTTTTAGCAGTTTTGTTAAAGAGAATTCTGCTACATTTTTTGTGATGTCTGGCACTTACCTACAAATCCACTGGTACTGTGAGTACAAAAATATTGAGGATGATTTATGAAAAATTAGAAACCATAGAAGAAACTGTCACCCCTTTCCACTTGGCACAAGGCACAGCTGTTTTTTTCAGCTGATGAGCAAGCAATGTTCTTTCTATTCTCTTTCCTCCTTTCTTTCTTTTTCTGACAATAAACCCTACAGTTCTCTTCTGTGCAAACTGTAGATATGTGTAAAACAACTAATTCCCTGAATTAGGCATCTCTTTAAAACCATTCCTCATGATGACTTACATCTCCTATCCTCATAAGTACCAGTAGACTTATCCTACGAAGGTAGATGTGAGGAAAAAAAATAGAAATAATAGAGTTCACTTTTAAACCCTTAAGTTTTTTTGGAAGAAATGTTATCATCAATCCACTATATGGAAATATACCCAGATCACTGGAACACCCTAATGTCTTTAAATCTTCAGCAATGCTCCTCTTTACTGGATATATTAATCTGTTCTTTCAGCTATTTTTTAAACATTTATTAATTTATTATAGTAAAATCCTGATGCACACAAAGTTGCCAGAAATCTCCCCTCCCTACCTTTATCTAACTAACCTCCCCTCCCATTGTTGTTATTAGGCTCAAAGAACACATACTTGAAAAGAGGCTTTAACAGGAAGCACCTATACTAAGAAACACCCAAATTTCAAATATAGTAATTTATCCTTCTCAACAGAGTAAGAGTAATGGCATTTAAGTTGTGTCTTAAGTTGCAGTCAAAACAACACATTTTTCCTTTGAAGACTAACTTTTTTGAGAGATCTTCATGTCAAAGACACCTATTCAAGTTTTCACTGCAAATTATATGTCTGCATCGACATGGTGCTTTCAGGCTTGCTCTTTGCTATTTAACATCACTGCATGATGTTTCCAAATTATCTTAAGCATGCAGCTGTCTTTCTGCAAAAATTTCCTTCTACGTGAGTATCTTTCTTGGGACAGAGTGGGAACCTGTGCTGCTAATAGAAAAAGCAAAAAAGCCTGCTCTAGACTTGCTTCACATTGTTGAACACGCCCTGACTCCCAGGAGTCTTCCTGTTGTATCTCTTCAAAGGACCAAAAGAAGAATTTCACTGCTGGTGTTGAATTTGGTTTTGTTTTCAAGAAAGAATATTTTAAATGGCTTTGTCAACGTACTTCTGATCAGTTTTCTAGTCAACTATACAAATGCTGATCCCTGCATTTGACCTATATTCCAAACTCATGTCCAGGGGAAAAAAAAAAATTGTGTATGCTACAATCCTTGGTTTCTACTTCAAAAATCAATTAGACTAACCTTCTGTTACACTTCTCATCTTATACTATTTATCTTCTGTTCATTCTGTTTTACAAAGAAAAACAAAAAAGCAATATTTTCTCTCAAAGATTGTCCTGCTGTACAGTCTAAGATCAGACTTCTGCTGCTCTTCAAAGTTTATCTCAACAGGAATGCAGTCAAGATTTAGCAATACTGTTGCTAAATTTCAGCATGAGAATATGCCTGTTCATTACATAAGTATGCAAAATGTTAAATCTAAAGCACACTATCATAAAGTAACATAGTTGAATACTAATTTTGGCATGTTCAAATTATTACGTAGGACGTAAGGAAAGAATTATAAATTGTTAGGTGATCTTTATGTATTTTAAAATCATGCTACAGAAATGTAGTATTTCTATTGTACTTTAAAAGTATCAGTTCACCAGCTGAAAACAGTATATCAGAACCACATGCTAAAAAGTCAGGCTTTGAAATATTTGGCTATATTGAGATTTCCCTTTTCCCCTTTACTATTCTTCCTGTGAACTGGCTGCTCCTTCTCTCACTAGAAGGAAGGCTCCTGCTCCTGAGAATTTGCAACTATAGAACAGACTCAGTCCCCTCATAGCAGTTACAGCACTAGGAGCTCTGTCAAACAAACCACCGGTGTTCAGTAAGCCTGAGCCACACAGCAGCACTAGAGGGAAGTACTCAACACTTGCACAGGATGGAGGACCCTCATCTTCTGACTGACATCACCCAAGAAGGGCTGTTGCTTGCTTGGGGTTTGAATTCCTGGCATTGCTGAAAGACTGCTGAAGCTTGTCCAGACCTCACATTATTTATGACTCCTTCTGCTCTTCCACCTGGGCATGAGATGTACAGCTAGGGAAACCTGCGAAGTTCCATGTGTGATTATGCGGCTTTGGAAGCTATGGTCAAGGCTCAGGTGGTGTTCTTGCCCTGTTGTACCAGCTAGTGACGAGGAGGTTTGAGCAGCAGACAGACCCTTCAGGTCAACAACCAGCTGTGATGTAGTGTTGGCAACAAAGTTTTGGTTACAATAACCATTAAACCCTTTTGAGAATAAGGACTGGGCAGACATCTTCATGAACAGACTGGCAAGGTAGTAAGAAGAGTTCTACAGAAGTAACAACAGAAAAACAAACAATACGTGACAAAGTAGTGGACTCTGTTGAAGAACTGGACTCTGTTGAAAAACTAGGGGTGAGGAATGTTATGAACAAAAGAGGTCTGGGTAAACTGGGATCACCCCAAGCATATGCACATAAATATAGAAAAGCCTAAAGAAGAACACTCTTGGGAAAGCTTCATTCTTAGGAATCAGAAAGACCAGATGCATATGTGGAGTGCTTATGCACTGGTGCATGCAGCATCAGTGGAAGAAGGAGTTCTATATGTATTTACAAGGTCATAGTCTCACTAGGATCATGAAGTTGTGGTAGGATGGCTCACATGCCAAGGCTGCTGCCATGAACATATACAGGCTCTTCAGGAAGAACAAGTTGAGAAGGCAATGACAGAGACACCCTTCCTGCAAGAGACCAGAGGGAATGCATGAGCTCTCTCTTAGGATGGATGTGAGCCAGCTGAGAGATTACTGGTCAGAATGACTAAGATCAACATGAGTGACACTGCTACAGATTCCTGCTATAGACTGCTTTATCATGACAACATCTTCATAGAAGAACTGCTGAAGCATGATGGGGCTATCTGGATAGCAAAGTGGGCTGAAAAATGGCAAAAATGCTAGGCTCAAAGGTTTCAGAAGCATGAAATCCAGCTGGAGGTGAGTTCACTAGCAGCACATCCAAGGGGTCAGTAGTATAAAATGTCTTTAACAGAGACCTAGATGATGGGACAGAGGGCAATTTTTCATATAATATATAACAGAAGCAGTGTTTGATACACCTGATAGTCATGCCATTTAGAAATTCAAGCTGGAAAAACATACTAGAGGAACCTTACACACCTTCAGAAAAGGTAAGTGCAAACAAACCCTATTCATCAGTATATACAGGGGGCCAGCTTTGCAGATGAGAAACTAGGTAGAAACTAAGTGAAACACTCCAGCAACGTGTCCTTGAAGCAAGAAGGCCAATCACAACATGGGTTGTGTGTTGGGGAGATTGCTGCCAGCAGGCCAACAGAGGTACCACTCAGATCTGTTAAAACCAGGTCTGAATTGCTGCATCCAGGACTCCCCAGTAAAACAGACACCTGGACATACATGGAAGTTCAGCAAAGGGCAATTAAGACAACTGACAGACTGAAGTTTCTGTCAAATGAGGCGAGACTGAGTGAGCTGTGTCTGTTTAGCTTCAAGAAGAGAAGGCTCAGTAGGATCTTACCAATCCTGTGTATAAATAACCTGATGGTTCCTTTTTCTTTATACCCTCACATAATCTCAGTGGTGTCTGGTGAACAGACACGGGGTAGTAGAAACAAACTGAAAAGTACTTCCAACTGCAAACAACTAAATTGACAGTTCCATTCAGTTTATCATGGAAGCTTTATTACATTTATACAAACCAATTCTAAAGCTACTGACTACAGTTTCAAACAATGATCAGGGCCAATTACCTTACCGAAATCACCGATTTCAATTTTAAGTGTGAATCTGTAAGTTTAGTTTTAATTCAGCTTTTTTCCAGTAAGTTCACACTTGAATGAAGTCTTCCCTAAAACAAAACTTTTTGTGTTTTCATTTAAGATAGTTATCTGGAAACTACAGAGAAGAAATTATTAGTCATGTTCCAGTTGAAAGTACCATCTAAGCCACATCCTTAGGGAATACCAACCATGGTAAAACACATAGAAATATATATTTTAAAGTACAGTAAAAAACCTCTGCATTTAATTCATTAAGTAAACAATTACTTACATTTTTTGAAGAACCTGGGCCATCACAACCCCACTCGTTAAATCTTCCACGGTCTGGCATGGTGCCTCTACATTAAATGTTTGGATCTGTGGGAGAAAGGAAAAAGTTTATCTTCGTTTCCTTCAATGTCAAGGAATTTTCAAAAGTTTGAAAAAAAACCCGCTACCAAATAGAACAAACTCCACAAATTTAGTGAACATATTAGGTTCAAAAAGCTTTATATTTAATATCCATCATCAAAGAAATGAACAGAATTCAGTATCCTTGTTTTCTCAATGAACTACTACAAAAATCAATATTGCATTCTCCAAAAGGCAAACTTTCTACTGTATTTTCTACTTGCTGCAAAATCATCAGTGCATTCAAGTACTTCCATACATTCATGTGTGTATATTCAAGTAGACTCTCTCAATCAACAAAAGTAAGAAACTCAGATTTTAGAAGGAACACTGATCCTACAGAACACTCATCAGATCCCCACAAACAGAAGATGAAATGTAGACTAACATACATATTCCAAACGTGATTATTTCCCACAATCAGATGGAAGATGAGAACACAATGCTGCTAAACCCTAATTGATCTGTATGCTACTAGAATTCTCACTATTTCATGCTGCTGTATTAACACCGTGACAAGGCACCACAGAGCCTGTGTACAAAAAACAGCAAAGCTCTTTACTTCCTTGATCTCTTGGTGAGAAGAATCAGTTCACTTCAGGACAATCATTTTAACTGCTTTAAGTTACTTGATAATTTACTTTAAAGTAACATTGTTTTTAAATTACAAGGATGAGTCTGCAACAATAATTTTGATGGTATTTTTGCAGAGTATCTGCCTAATGCTTTCTGCTACTACCCTCCTCCCAGGAGAAGCTTGGGTTTATTCGTAGAAAGCACTGCTCATATGTACAAGAGATAAGACAGTCTACAAGAGCACTTGCAGCTTGAGAGTACAGAAGTGTTAGATACATCAATCATTTTTTCTGAACATAATGTACAACCATTCATACTTTAGTGGCCTTTAAAAGAGTAACAGTGGTCAGACATTTCCCAATAAATAACCTTGATATGTGTGTATTACAATCAAAGACAATTTGTCTTTCAGTGGGAAATTTTGAAGGTCTTTCTCTGAGAAGGTTCTCAAAAAGGTGAAGTGCACAATAGCCAGATTCTCCTTACACCTTTGGAATAGTTATAAGCACTCTTGGTCATGTAAGGTACAATAAGTCATGTAAGCACTCCAGCAATGCCATTTAACATTAATTTGGACTACAGGCACCTAGGTGAATTTTCCTTTTTTTCATTTATTCTGGAAACAAAAAACTAACACTCAGCTAGGGGAAAAGAAAGCAATTACATCCATGAAGAGTCAAAAATTGAGCTCTCAGAGCATGTTTCCTGAACAAATTCCAACTGCAACCAGTCAAAAGTAATGAATGATGTCCATGTCCCAACAGCAAATGAATAAATTACTGAATGGCATATAAAACAGACAGAAGTGACTGTCTGCACTTCCGATTCAGATTTTCTTACAGCATGGTCTAACGTACTTAAAAAAACCCCCACAGATGCTTCTCCATAAAATCAAGAACATGTCACAGACTGTAAGGATGCTAGGTGGAAAATCAGAGTGGGTGGGTGAGGAAAAAAACCCATGCATGAAAACACAATGTAACAGGATATAACATTGAACTGCTATTGCGCCAGAAAATTGAATTTACCGGTAGTCTCTGATGTGTGGCAACACTGTTGAAGGAATACAGAGACAACTCTGAGTCCCCAACTCAGCAACACATTAAACAAGTAACAATGCTTTACAGCTACAACAAAAAGGGTTCCAGTGGCATTATGGATGTTTGTGCTTGAAGAAGTTCAAGATGCTAAAAAGATACAATTATCAAGCACAGACAATGAAAACTTTCTTTCTAATTTTTCATATTATACATTTAAATAATGAAAATTGAAATCACTATACTGCACTGGAGCCAAATGAAAAAAAATCACTTAAGAACTACTACTGTTACAGTTTTTCAGAAGTAGACAATGTTAAATGTTCTTTTCAAACAAGCAACATAATTAAGGTCTTCACAGTGCAAACTAACCAGGGTATTTTGGATTTATTTTGTAACTTGATATATGAAACACTTCCTTAACTGAATAAAAGTGTATATAGATGATAACACTACAGCAATGGTCAAAGAAAGATGATTAAGCCTAATTCCAAAACACAGAAAAACAAGATGCATATTCTCTGTTGTTTTGTATATAATTTTATTATCACACTTTCCCCCAAACACAAAAAAGCACAAAATAGCTCTTCAAATTTACATCAAGGTTAAACTCCTATATGATTGCCAGTTCAACCGTATGCTAAACTCATCTAGCTAAGTAAGAGTTCATTTTGCAGAAGGGAGCAAACTACAAGAATGTGGCAAATGATAAGAATGTTGCAAGACAGAGTTCCAGCTACGGAGACAAAGAAGCAAATTTCTGCCTGTGTGCCTCTAAACAGCTATTCAGTAACAGCTGTTAAAACACTGCTCTTCCTGTGCATTGTGATGCATCTCCTTCTGGAAGACTTCTCTCCCTTCCTGCAGGAACTGCTCCTCTGCTCCTAATTCCTGAGTGCCTGCAATGCAGTCCTCATTGTTAGTTCCACAACACTGAAAATTAACTCGTGTTTGCTGTTATGATTACCGGGGTTCTTTCCCCACTTCTTGAACTGCCGTATGGAGCCTCTCTATCACGTCTGTGGGTGCACATGAATCTCATGAAGTTCAAGGCTAAGTGCTTCATCTGAGTTGGTCTGTTCTACTGCATTCCCCCAACACAGGCTTGAGGATGAACAGATCAAGACCAGCTCTGCCAAGGAGTAGGGAGTGCTGGTGGGTGAGGGGCTGAACATTAGTCAGAAACCAGCAGGTTAAGGAAGGGTTTACTCCCTCTACACCTCTCTTGTGAGACCCCATCACTCTTAATACTATGTCCAGCTCTAGGGTCCTTTGTACAAGGAAGACACAAAGATATTGCAGCAAGCCCTGAGTAAGGCCTTCTTCCTATGAGGAAAGGCTGGGAGTGTTGGGGCTGTTCAGCCTGGAGAAGAGAAGGCTTCAGGGAGACCTCACTGAGGCCTTTCAGTACTTAAAAGGAGGATGGAAATAGGCCTTGAAAACTCTTTAATAGGCCCTGTAGCAATGAGAAAAGCAGTAACTGTTTTAAATTTAAAAATCACATATTCAGACTAGATAAGGACGAATTATTCTATGATGAGGGTGGTGAAACACTGGAACAGAGAAGAGGTAGACCCCATCCCCAATAAGGCTGAGCTAGGCTCTGCACAACCTGATCTAGCTGAAGATGTCCCTACTCAAAGCCGAGGGGTTGGACTACTTGACGTTTAAAGGTCCCTGGCAACACAGACTATTCTATGATCCTATCACACAAGACTCCGGTGAAAAGAAAGGGAAAACCCCAGCTACTTGGCTCTATCACTAGGTATAGTAGGCCTTCATACCTTCCACCAACTATCATGCAATGAGAGAAAAGACTTATTTAATTTTATTAAATATTAATCCAGATCTCTGATCCACATGGACATGAACAGCCAATTTTTATACAAACCTTAGAATAAGAATTAACAGGTGACTGTGACAATGCAAAGGAGGCTATCACTGGGAACTAAATAATTGCTTCAGAAAGACAATACTTTAGAAAATATGAGTTACAGTTCCTGATTACATATATGACTAGCAAGGATTTGTTACCTGCTAGGGATAGGAAACAAAAAACATATTTAATGAAAAATACTTTTGATATGAAGGTCAGTGAACTGGACAAATTCAATTGTCAAAGACAGTAGGTGAAAAACAGGATAAAAATCTTACGGGGAATCCAGCATTCCATAAAATCTGATGGAAAAAAAAGTAAAAAACGAAAAAAAGCAAAGCAATTCCTCCTCAAAGACAAAAAAATTCTCAATGACCTTTTCCTTCTCAACACTAAGGAATAATGAAAGATTTGCTCTTTGCACAGTGATTATATATATAGCTTGGTTTTTATTAATGATGCAGTTATGTAATAAACTCCTTAAGTATTCTTTTGCAATAATACCTGAAATTGTCATTAGTGGTTCTTAGCAGATAAAACACTGTGTTACTGGTTACCTTAAGCACAAACACAACAAACAGTAACACCTAATTTCCAGCTTACCCTGCTGGAGGACAAACTGAGCACAGGTCCACAGATCATGACCAACCCGCTTGTTTCTGTCAGTTTTGTCAGTCTCTTTCCTTCTCCTTACCACTATCATTATTATTAACAATTATTATTAGTAGCATATTTAGTACTATGTTATATTCATTATAACTATATTCTGTGTTTATGTTACCTCTAGCCTATTATTATTATTATTGTGATATTTTATTTCAATTATTAAATTTTTCTTATGTAAACCTGCTAGGTTTACCTTTTCTTTCCCACTCTTCTTCCCACTGGCAGGGGAATCAGAGGGGAATGAATAAGCAGCTGTGTGATCCTTAATTGCCAGCAAGGGCTAAACCATGACACCACAACTTTAGAATTATTTATCTACTATTTTCCTGTATTTTTTTGGAACTGACTATACAAGCTTACAGCTGGTTGCTATGAAGAGCCAAGAGCAATGCCATGCCACTACAAAAGAAACAAATCAGAGAGACAAGATGGGGAGAAGTGGCTGTGAAAGGAGACAAGAAAGGAACCAGCCTCATTGGGTTGGATGCTAAGAGCACATTGGCAGAGAAGAATAAGGTGGGTTGGATACTTCTGTCCTCGTACATTAATCCTGTATTACCTACAAGATCTGCAAGAATCTCACTAAAACACTTTACTCAGCTTCAATGCCTGGAGGAAACCAGAATATAAATTCTTTTCAAAATAGCGAGATAATTAAGTGATAACATGCAGTAGTTCTTCCTCAGATGTAAAATTATTGTACTGAGCCAGTCCTTTCAAGTTAGAAATGCATTCCAATCCTAAAAGCAGATCTTTTCCTTTTGGATAATCTTAAGGTATCTTTGCCCATTTTTCTCCTCACTGATGGAGGACTGCTGCTGCATGGTCATGGCATAAACTGTTTTTTCATGTTTTTCAAGACAACAACAACAACAACAGACTGCATGAAACAAACAATTGGGAAACAGATTCTCTAACAAGCAGCAAGATCTTTATTCCAATATTTAAATTTGTGAATGTTTCCACTGACTTTTATGTTATCGGACTTTCATTACTACAATCTCAAAAGTTACTTTTCAATCCAGCTGTAATGTTAGCTACTCAATTAGCACAACAAGAAATAACATTTCTACTGGTTAGGGTAGGGTTTCTTCTAGGGAAGGACTTGAATATTATTATTTTATTAATTTGCCTCTTGTTTTATGTATATTGTGTTTAACCCCAAATATCTGAATAGGTCAAAGTCATGAAGTATCTTGATCAAAATATTTTATTCCAAGTGACACTTTTTCAGATATTAAATATTTCCTTTGCAGAATGCAGAAAGCAGAAGACACACCTTAACTAAAGCTTACTTACTAAATGACCTCAGAGATGAGAGAGCCACAACAGCACAAACCAGTTACTACTGCACTGTCTTGGCATTGTCACTAAATTGCTGCTAACTAACATGTTCAAGGATGACAAATTATTAAAATACAACAGAGTCTCAAGTCTGAGTGGTTTTTGGTTTAACCATTTCAGAAACACTAATGAGAGGACAAGCTAACCTAGCAATTCCTGTGGTGAAAATGAATGTATTTCTATTTTCAGCTGAAAGCCAGATGAGCCAACTGAAGAAAAATAATTCTAAAGAACATTTGTAATGAAGATAAAATGAAGATATACAATACATAATAGGAAGACCTGAAACAGCACCATAAACCAAGAGGTCTTTCTAAGCCTTCATCCATCTCATCATGGTTTATTTAAAAGTAGTACATATCAGTCAATGCTTTCTCTTTTCAAAGTACAAGATACTAATGAAGTGCAAAATTGCCAAACATTAAATCAATGCACCCACATTTATAGGATACCTACATTCACACTGCACAAGCACCAATGAATTTCAGAAAGCTTCAGAGATGCCTTTTAAGACTAGAAGTATCTTCTCATGGAAAAAAACCAAATACAAAACACAAACAGTAGGACTTCCAGGAACCAGTAGTTTCCTCCACTAACCAGAGAGCAAAAAATTTCCACCACTATTGCCCAGAAGAAACAAAATAACACACTTATAATGCTGTCATATTACACAATGAAGTAGGATATCTTCTACCTTCAGCACTCTGACTCACAGAAGCCTAGATGGCAATCCAGCCCACAGAATTGGGACACATTAAATTACACTAAAGCAGGATAATGAAATATCTATACAAATAGCAGAAGAATGTTCAATGAACAAAAGAGTGAAATTATTTTTATTCTGAATGAAGATGGCTAGGCTACTAGAAACCTGAACAACATCAGGCAAATGTGCCCAAATGGATCCATACTAAAATAAAGAACAGGCAGCAAGACATAGCATTTATGTGAGGGCACAGGGCCAAGTAAAGTCAATTAGCTCCTTGACTGGCTAGGCTAGAGAAACTTTCCAAATTTATACATATTTCTAATATTACTTAAACAAAAAACAAACAAATCCAAAACAAAAAAAAGCTCCACCCAAACAAATCAACCAAACAAAAATCAAACAGAACAAAAATAAACAAAACCAAAACAACAAATAGTAAACAACAGATGATAGCTTTCCCCTTGCAAAATACAGAAGAATAACAATTATTTAAAGCCTATACTTCCAACCTCTGCAGCTATAATTCAGATGAGAAACAGGCTCTATTGACAGGTAAAACAAAGAGCTCTCTTCCCAAAAGCACAGAAGATGAATACAAGAACACTATGTTCTACTGAAATATCATCTGCACAAACTTTTTTATCAGTGTGGAGACACAGGTTTTCAGAGGATCACATGAGTAAGAAAGATTTAGCAACTAAAAGACAGGATTAAGAGAAAGCTGGCACTAAGTTTTCACCAGGTTAAGAAATTTCAGACTTAACAGACTCAAGAACTGGTAACAGATATATAGCACCCCACTAAACTCAGCATATATTGCAGTTCAAGTCTTCTCCTTTTCCTTATTTATATTTCAACAATTACCTGAACTTTACTGAATTCTGTGCAGAATAAGATTTTTCAGAGGCTGACTGAATTCCATGACTCCTTAAAAAAAAAAAATACAGTAGCCACCATATATATAACAGGCAGCCATCTTTTGACATTGTCCATAAAATAAAATCATTAACCCTGCCAGAGCGATCAAGTCATGCTGGGTTTTTCTTCCTAGTCACAAAAAGGACAGTAGAATTTAAAAAAAAAAATAAAAAATCAAGAAACAAAAAACCCACACATAAATTCTGTTGCAGTTAATCATGCACTTATTTCTATTTATTCCTACACTGAAGTGAAACTATGGATACCTTGCTGCCATGGCAAACAAGTTCCCCCAAAGATTTACTTTATGTAATCCTGAAATGTAGAAAAGCTGTAATTCATTTAATACTTTGCAACACTGCAGCGAATAAATTACAGATGAACATTTCCCTGATCTGTTGTACCAAAACATAAATCATGTGGGGTTAAATAGGCATTACTTGTTTTAGCATCCTAACTTAGCTACCTTGAGAGACTTAGCTTAAAATGGGAGGTCCAAAAAGGATACAAAGCACAACACTTCCAGCATGACACACTTTTGCAAAGAAGCTTGCAGCTAAATGGCATGAAAGAGCCCTAGGAATTCCAGGGCCAAAGCACATTATCATCAGATTTGCAATGCCTCTTCTTGTGCAATACTTTCTCCACTATCTGCACCACTTCAAAAACATCTCCTGTGTGCCTCCTTTGAAATGCTTCCATCCCTTTGTGGCCTCAGCTAGTCCACTGAAATACAACTCCAGCTTTGTATCCATTCAGAAGCTTCTGTCTGCCACAGTCAGGAGTGGAGCAGCGCTGGCTGGACTCCCCCACCCTTAACCTTAGAGCTTCTTCTCCATTCACCAAAACCTTTCTCCTTTCTATGCTGCCTCTTTGGTCTCTGCCCTGAATGAGCAGTACTAAGGAACTTACAGGAAGGAATGATTTAAGTCACGTATGGCAAAGGCAGACAGAAAAACAATACAAGCATACTCTGCAGGGCAGGAAACCACTACCACTGGTTAAGGGTAAGAGTTAATCCCTCTCCCTTTCCTGTACTGCAGGACCTGCAGGCTGCTGTCGACAAAAGCTGCAAGGACACTGCTACTCTCTTCCCCTCACTTCCAACCATGCATTCCTGCTGTAACCTCGTGCTAGTGTTAGTTGCCATGTGGCAAATAACCTCGCTGTTGTTTGGGGTTTTTTTTTTAATTAATCACTAGGACTTGCAAATTAAATTGATTAAACAACCCCAGATTTAGGTTCTGAAGCTGGGGCACTTAGCAAATCGAATTTAGGCATAGACCTTTCTAAACGACCACACGAAAGAGTGAGCCAAGAAAGGAGAGAGCAGAAGTGCAATTGTGTAGCAGGAGAGACAGAAGAGGCCCGAGGCTCAACTTCAATGTCTGCAATTGCTGTACAGAAGTCAAACACATGCAGCAAAGATTTCTAATGGTCCAGGAAGAACAGAACGACAGAATATTATCTCAAAGTTTACAAGCTCCAAAATGTCACAATAAAGACAGACAAGTTGTGCAAAATTCACAGTCTGACTTCATCTCTTGGAAACATCTGTGTTTAAGTATTTCAGAGAACACAGAAACAGGTTTCTCTCCACACCTCCCACTTTGAGATTAACAAGCTAACAGAAAAGTTGTTTCCTTTACACTCTCTAAGGTTCACAGATCCTGGCAGCAGTCTGTTTCTCCTCTAAGCAACATCTCTCAACCCCTTACCAAAAAATGAGGGGGCAGAACTGGGAGCAGAAATTGAGCACATACTAAATTGTATTGAAATGTTTTTTTTTTTCTTCAGAGAACTACTGTAAATATACACTGTATAGAACAGCTCTTCAGGAAGAAGAAAATAGGGGAAAAATGCAGAATTTGGAACAAAGCCCCTAAGAAAGAAAATCTAACAGCGTCAAAATGCACGCCTGATGAATAATGCCTGCACCTCCAAATTCTGTGCTCAGTCTTTCTTTATCAGATTGACTTAAAAGATGGGGAGGATGGCAAGGAACATATACAAATCATACCCTATTACCTTTAATTATTGTACTCTTACATTATCAGCCTATCACTCGCTCTTCAATAAAATCTTGAAGAGAAGCTCCTGTTTCTCCTGCTTGACCTCTTGGCAATACAACTAAAAAATCCCTATTACCCAATAATAGTGCTAGACGCTCTAGCAACTTCAAACATGGTAGATGTTACACAGAATATCACAGTCAGAGAAAACTATGCCTTTTAAAAAAAAAGCTGGAGCAACAGATTCTTTACTATCTTAGTGAGAGGTCATAAAATATAAAAAAGGTTGCTCAGTCTACTGGTCCTTCATATTAGTTACATGGGCTGCAATCTGCCAGGTTCCTCAAGCCATATTCCATGAATGCTGACAAGCTCAAGTTTTTTTGCCCTCTGAACAGCATCACATTGTATTCAAACAGAATAGTTTTCTTGATTCACTGTCATCATCAGCACAAACAGCCACTGCTGAAATATGTTTTTTTCAATACTTTTTTTTTTCAATTCCTTATGCAATTATATTATCAGAAGAAAATGAAACTCTACAACTTTGTGGTCACTGGCCAAGGAGTGGAAGAAGAAACAATTTAAACAGGCATAGCAAGCTGCCTACAATCTTGGCATCTACAAGAAACCAGAAGAGTACTTAAAAATGCAAATGCACAAGGATCGAGAACAGCAAAATCTAAAAAGAATATAACTGGACAGCAGGGAAAAACAGCCTCCATAGCAAATTCCCCCACTAATTTCTCTTAAAGTGCCTATCAAGCATTTGCAAGCAGCCTTTTTGAGGAATCTACTTCAGTAGTTGGTCACATGGTCTCTATACTTCATACTACCACAGATAAATCCTTACAGGAGGGGAGAGGCCACCACACAGAAAACACAGATACACCGCACTGATGAGATTTCTCAGCCAAAAAGGGGGAAAAGTCAAAAAACTCAAACCACATAAATGACCAAAGTGCTTATAAAATGGAGGATGTTGAAACAGGAACCTTGTTGTGTTTAGAAAAGTTCTCACTTATCAAGAAAAGTTTTAACAGAAACTTTATTTGGCCTTGAGGGCTGGAGAAGAAAGAAAGAAAGCAGACAAGATGCAGCTTGGTGGAGCCAGCACATCTTAAAATAAGAGACATTTAACATCATGAAAGAAAGTTCATGACATCTCCACATCAACTTACAACCACTTCGCAGCAACCTCTTTTGAGGAATTCTCCTGTTTACATACCAATGCTAAGCAATCTTTTCAGTATCATATCCTAGTTATATGCCAGAAAAGAAAACTTCTCAGGTTACGTAGCAAAAGCCCATAGCCACCACAGCGATTTCACACACATTAAAGTGTAACTGGCACAGGCATGTTTGACAGCTCTCCATATTTTATGAAATGCCTCAGCTATGCATCTAAGTTGAGAGTGCTTCTGACACTACACACATACACACAAACAACCCAAACCAAACACCAAAAACACATGCGCTCATATGTGAGCCAGCCTTAACTTTTCAACAGAAGAAGCTGTCAATCTCCGTTAGATTTGCTGAAACAACTTTAGTATTATTGCAGGTTTACCACACAGCCACTTCTTTCTAAACTGCCTTGGCTGAACTGTATCTTGGGTAACAATCCCACAGTGTGTAGGATAGTCTCAGAGGAGGCTTGCGGGAGATTTTTTGGTATAGCAATAGTTCTACAATTACAGTAGGTTGCAAACACTGCTAAAGTAGAAATACCAATTTTGAAAATACAAATTTTCGTTCAGTTTTGCTCAAGTTGCCACTACTGTGGCTGTCTCAAAATAACATCATGGTCACCTGCTAAAGTGGTAGGAAGTCAAAGCTCACCCAGCTGTTTAAAATCCTGAACAAAGTTATTTAGGAAGCCATGTGATGACACTGTCATAGAGGTGAAAAATAAACAAGAATTACAACCCAATCTAAAGCCTAACAACAGAAATGGGTATTGGCAAAATACTAAAAAATAAACCAAAACATATTCAGAGTTAAGCAGCTTCCTCCAGCTTAAATGCAGCAGAAGAGAAATCACAAGCATGAAAGGTAAAAAGCCTAATTGATATTCTCCATAATTAAAATCATGAGTTGGCATAGGGAGGAGCAATTTCTTTTCACCATCTATCCATCTGTACAAACATTCCATTCAGACCAAACAGGTTCTCAGACTTGCAGAAAGCCTTATCTATTCAAAACACAGACAAACCAGTTTAAGTACTTCTGTATGAATGTTAAGCAAGCAACCTGGGAAGCTAAACCAGTTCTAAAGAGCAGCCAGCTTCTCTGCCATAATGGGAAATGACTGACCTTCTCAGATGTGCATAAACTGTTATTAAGAAAGTTCTATCCTCCTATCTAAATGAACGGTTTCCCAAGAATCATTATGGGACTTGAGAGAAAGCAAAGCAAAAAAGCATCTTCTTTACATACAGTCAGTTTCACTAAAAAACAAAAAATTTCATTGCCTTTTCTGCAAGTTTCATGTATCCTGGAATAAAGTCACCTTTCTCCATTTTTTAACTGAGTGCTTCAAAGCCATGTTCCCACATATATGATGAAACTCTAAAAATAACCCATAACTTCATACATTCGTCTCAGAATCAAGCTGACCCATCTGAATGTTGTTTAAGATGATTTACTGTTTCTGCTAACCAAAAGAGAAGCAGCTAGTCTCCTCATTAGGTCAGTATCTGAGAAGTGTAAAGGAACCTGTGTGGCCCTTTACTACAGACAGGACCAGGCTCCACTGGGTACGTACTTCAGGACTACAGATTATAAAGACTGAGCCTCTCACTCAGCTTTTCTTTGCCAGTATTAACACACATCAACTTCCTTATGTTGGAACTTTTAATTCCTCCACACGTGAAAGAGACAGCATGGAAAGCCAAAAGCTATACAAGTGGCCAAAACATCTTTTCCAAAGATGGAAAAGTTGGCAGGAATGTGAAAGAAAGAGAAACTAGGTGAGCTATTCCAGAACTATATAAAGCACTTCCCGAAGAACCTCTTCTACAAAATTGTTGCCTTCTATACTTTCCAGGCCACTTGTTCATCTTTAACAATAAATTCACTTCCCTTACTCATCCTTTTTGACTTTTATTGAGAAACCTAACGTGTTATTCCCCAGGAACTTGTCACCATCAGAGCTTCAGTCAGCTCCGGCATCTCATGGAAAAAAATGTCTGAAAATTTCTGTTTCTATTCAACAATCAGCTGTATTGCAGAGTTTCACATTCTAGGTATTTACTTGGCAATTTTGAGTATAGAGGGGGGAAAAAACCCCAAACCAGCTGCAAATCAAAATCCAGTGGTTTCAAACAACTGACCAATAACTCAGCTACTACAGAAATGCAAGTTCCACGTCTGTGTTACAGTCATTATTTAGACTACAGGTAGCTGCAAACCCAGGTGTATTGTCCACTACATTGTGGCGGATCTTTTGAGTGACAGTATGACCTAAGGACATTTTTGGAAAAAGACTGGAAACATTAAAGTGGCATGAAGTAATATTTATCATAAGATCATAGAATCATACAATGGTTAGGCCTGGAAAGAAACCTTGGAAATAATCTGGTTCCAACCCCCCTCCCATGAGCATGGACATCTCCAGCTAGACTAGGTTGCTCAGAGCCCCATCCAACACGGCCTTGAACACCTCCAGGGATAAATATATCACCTCTTAAGTTGATACTATAAAATCCTCGACCTCATTAGTGAATTCTGTCTCTCGAGACTCAAGCACCGCTTAAAAACAGAGAAAAATAAGCAGGCGGAAATGCTAGTTTCTGATCAGAAAGGCGGCCTTGCTGGTCAGAGACCGACGGGCGGGTGCGAACATCGGTGTACTGACATGCCGACAGCACAGAAGGGACAAGGACCCGAGCCACGGCCTGCAGCTCGCCAGCCCAGCCCGGGCTCACCTGGGGGCGCTCCCGCGCCGGCCCCCGGCCCTTTGTTCCCCCGCTGCAGGGACAGCGTTCAGGCGGAGCACGGCCCTGCCGGGCACCCACGGAGCGCCAAGACATAAACAAACTAAGGCCGGGCCGCCGGGGCTCCGCCGAACCCAACCCCGGCCCGGGCGTGGTGCGGGCCGCGGGGCCTCTATCGCCGGAGCGGAGCCGCGGCGGGGCGGGAGCCGCCCGGCGCCGCGGCCCTGAGGTGCGGCCCAGCTCGTTGCGCGCACTCACCCAGGTGAGCAGGCTCTCGCCGAGCTCGGCGCGCTCCAGGCTCTCCACGTTGAACATGGCGGGGCTGCGGGGCCGCGGTCGGGTCGGTACCGCCGGTCCCGTCCCGTCCCGCCCCGTCCCGGGCCGGGCGGTGGCGCCGACACGTCACCGCGCCCTGACGGACCGGCCGCGCGCGCCTGCGCCCGGCGGCCGCGGGGCGGGGCGGGGCGGGGGACGCGGCGCGACCCGGCAGCGTCGGGGGAACGGGGCGGGGCCGCGGGGCCGGCGGCGAGCGGCGGCTGAGGTACCGCGGGGGGACGGGCGGGGCCCGACCGGACCGGACTGTCCGCCCCTCGCAGCCGGCCGGCCGGGGGGGCTGGGGAGGGTGAGGGTGAGGGAGACGCGAGCTCCTCCGTTGCATGCCCGCCGAGGCACCTCGTACGCCGCCGGGCCCTCGGGTAGGAGGGGTCTGCAGCCCTTCTCCGGCTCCCTGTGTGTGTGTGTATGTGTGTGTGTGTGTATGTGTGCGGGTGGGTGGGTTTGTGAGGATGGTATACTGTAGCAGAGGCGTTATCCTGTTGGTGTGTAATGTGGCTTGGCTTCTGGATGGAGTGGCCCCTACAAAGTTTTTCTCTCTTTTTGGAGTAGGAAATGGCCTTTCACCTGCAGACGTTCTTCTGCTAGTGAAAGGAGCCGCCCCTACAAGGTTTTCCTCCTTTTGGAGTAGGAAATGACCCTGCACCCGCGTACATATTATAATCTTAGTATCTAGTGTGGCTTGGCTGGTGTATGGAGCAGCCCTAATTAACTACTTTCTCCTCTGCTTTTGGAGAAGACAACAACGTTAGCTTCCTTTCAACAAAGCTCCGCTGTAGTAAATATAATGAACAGGCAACCTACCAGCATCTGAAGGTGGTCTACAGGGAAGTCAGAGAGAGACTCTTCGTTAGAAATTGTAGTGACAAGGAGTAATGAGTTCAAACTTAAAGAAGGGAAATTTAAGCTAGATAGCAGGAAGGAATTTTTTTTACTTTCAGGGGTGTTCAGATGCTGGAGCAAGTTGTCCAAGGAGGTTGTGGATGCCCCAACACTGGCACTGTTCAAAACCAGTTTGGATAAGACTTGAGCAACCTGGTCTAGTGAGTGGTGTCCCTGTCCTTGGCATGGGGATATGGGGACAGGATGATCTTTAAGGTTCTTTTCAATCTCTTAACATTCTATGATTCTATAAATTACTTTCTTAGCGCTAGCCGCAAGTGTTGACTAGGAAGAAGGGTGATTAGGAATGGGCTGCCCAGGAAGGTGATGGAGTGACAATGGCTGGAGTGAACAATGGGTGTTCAAGGAAGGACTGGACATGACACTTGGTGTCATGGTGTGGTTGACAGGGTGGTGTTCAGTCTTAGATTGGAGTTGATGATCTCAGTGGTCTTTTCCAGCCTAATTAGTTCTGTGAGATTCTTCAGGTGATTCAGTTAATTTTTTATCTCAAAGATAAGGAGTCTGTCTGTGGCCAGAGTCCCCCTGCATCCTTGCTGAGCCCCAGCCAGAGGAGCTCTCCATCATGCTGCAAATGGGTCACCTGAGGAGTTCAAGTAACTCTTTCTCAGTCATGTGTTGGACTTTGGACTATTTGAAGTTTGTGATGAGAGTGTGTGGCATAATGATAAGTTCTGCAGTTCCCTATCAGTTAACAACGGGCCTGACTTGCAAGAACCTGGAGTAGCAAGCACGGGGCACTGATAACAGTGGAGGGGTGTATAAACAGGAAGGGCCACAGATGTGGAAACTGCCACTATTTCCCCCCATTTTCTCAGAGTTTTCCCATTTCATAGATTAGTAGCATGAACAAAATCTGAGTGCTCCCTGGATGTCAGCTTCTTTTGAACTGGAGAGTATTGTAGAAGCTATGAAAATTTTCAGGTTTTCCCAGGAAAGTACTTTCACACTAATTTCATTGTATAATCTGCTGTTTAAGTTATATGTCAGCTTTTAATCTGAAGATAACTTTCAGTTTCAGAATGAATTTAAAGTCTTAGAAAACTGTATACCTACCAACTTCCCATTCCAAGTTTTAATGTGTGCTTTAAGCAACATGATTTGTACATTTGACAAGCAATGCTTTCACAGGTACATTGCATTGTTTAAAGTTTTCTGTCATATCTTCTTCTGTGCCTCATTTCCCACTCTGCTTTGCATGTTGTCACAAGGTGTAGCTTGTATTTTGTTGACACAAACAAATATAGTAATGCTTTTTTTGCCTTGCTATCTGTTTTAGGTATGAGGTTGTATATGGAAGTAGCGCTTTCCACAGTAATAAATTCTTGGGCACTTTTCCTAAGAGAGATCTGAAGCCTCTTCATGCTTACCTGAACTATTACCATATTCCAGTAAATACTATTATAACAAAGTGACAATATGTTCTTTTTCTTCCTGTCTGACCAGGAAAGTCAGTTATCCAAGCCGAAGGCATTAGCAGGCTCTTTCTCATTCTCCCATCTGCATATGAATTCTGTTTGTTTAGAACTCTATACTTTTCATTATGTTTTGGCCTTATGAAGTGGTGGAAGACTTTGTTGGGAATTGTTTTACACAAGTCTTACATCACCCAGGCAGATACTCTGAATAATAATGCTAAACAGGCCATTGAATTTGTCTTTTTGCTTCAAGCCATTCATGGTTTTGGGCTCAAGAGAAAAAATATTGGCGACATTTTGTTTTCCTAGTAGAATTGTATATTAATTTTGGGTTATTTTCACTCACAGCCTTGCACCTGTTGTTTGCAGCTGCTTTACTTTTAACTTGCAAACATGATTCCATCTGAAAAAGTAGAATATCTACTTTCTTTCTTCTTTTTTTTTTTCCCTCTTCAGGAAAAAATGTTCCTCAGAGACTGCTGACCTCAGACCTTGCAGAAACCTGCTTTATCAGGCAAGTGCCTCAGCTGGTTAGTTCATAAGATATACTCGGCAAAATCATTATTTACCTACTGAAATTGTCCTCTCCTCTCTGTTGGCACGACTGTTCAGGCTTTTCCATTCTCTTCTGCAAGAAGTATGCATACACTTAAATGTAGTTCTGAATGCAAAGGTGGTTTATAGTAAGCATGTAACTGGATATTATACAGCTGAGTGTGGCTGTATTTCTTGTACCAGCTGAACTGATTTGTAAACCCAAATTTGATGCAAACTCATAATAATGATACATTAACAGACTGCATGACCAAATTACCTTTCAAATGTTGAACAAATTGTACCATGCTCACAAAGTCAATACAGTAAGGCTAATAACTTGTATCTCACTGTTTACTTCTCAGACATTGAGAGAGCCTCTTATTTTTTTTTACTGTCCTTGCACATTCCTTGGTAGTGGGTCCTAAAAATCTCTGTGGTTTTGAGAGTGTATTATCATATGGCACTTCCCTGATAAACTCAGAAAAGTTCAAATACTTAAGAAAACTATAGGGAAAATTCTGACTTGGGATAGATGTTTAACATATCATGGTAAAGACTGGATTGTTTTCCATGTCTTTATGAGTCATGGCATAGGGTATTGTTGTAGCTGTGCTTTATGTTGAGCATTGAAAGTCCTAATACTACTTTTCAGATCTGAAAAATTAAGAAATAGTACATCCACACTAGTGTACACCTTCATTCCCTCACACTTCAATATTATCTGTATGAATTTCCAAGAATAAAAGCTATTGTACTTGCAGTATTGCTCATTATAGTTCTACTTTTTTGCTTAAATCTTCATGCCTTGTTCATACATAACTACAGAGGGAAAATGTAGCTTCTAAAAGGAGTGTAGATTCTTATTTAAAATGTAAAAAAATAAGCATTTCTTTCTGTCAGTGACCACTCTGAGAAAAACTGATAAGAAACAAGATGATTTTCTGTACAGATGATTAATTACTGACAGATTTGCAAAAAAAACCGTATGATTTTACAAACAGTAAATTGCATTACTTTCTATTGTAAAACCTTTTGTAGACAATTTATTCTGAGGTTTTTTACACTCTCTAGCCATCAAGAACCCTCACAGAGATAAACCTGATCCTGGTCTACTGGGATGCAATGTCAAACTGTAGCTTAGCTAGCCATAATGGAATGGAGGAGTAATTCCTTGTCTTTTTCCCCTCTTTCTGTGTTATTTTACTTGAAGCAAATGCCAGTAGTCTGAAGATAAGATAAAAGAAAGCTGGAATTTAAGATTTGGGCTTTGGTGGTGTTGTTTTAATGTAGGAAAAAGGCCCAGCATTTTTGTCAGTTTTTAAAAGTTTGTGGTTGATATTTTTAACGTTCTGAAGTTAATTATATAAATTCCAGTTTTGATGTGAGTATTATGAGAATTGCTTAGCTTTCATCCTCTCAATGGAATGCAGGGCGGAGTTATACTTGCATTTAAGAAAGACATCCATGTGAAAAGGCTACAAAGAGAAAAGGTATTGAGTATAACCAGAAATCATTTGTCAGAATTTAATCTATTTTCAATTACTGCCTTTTTGCTCTGAAGTAATCTTGTGCAGTTGGTACTTTCCTCAGAGCTAGTGTAGACAGGAATTAATTTATTATATTGTCAGATAAAAAAAACTTCAAACCTTCTTGGCAATTATAAAAAGAAACAAGGTAACATAAACCTACAGAAAAGAAAGAAAAACATTAAAGTAACTTAACGTCTGAAAAGCCTGTGATGTAGAACCCAGATCTGAAAATAATTATATGAAGAAAAGGTTGAGGAAATGTAGTTATTTTTCATAACCAGAAAAATGTAATGGATCAATGGGTGGAATTTAGTATGAACCATACAAACTTGCTCTTAAATTGCGTCAAATTATTAACGGTGACTATTTTAGAAGTGATTAGATATATGTGATAAGTTCTGGTTTTGGAAGGTTTCCCTGACACACATTTACTTGGTCTTCAGCAAAGCTGGCTGTCTCTGCCATGTAATGAGTCTTCATTACATGATTTAAGAGTAAATCTCCTATGGCTTGCTTCTCAGTCGCACCAGCTGAACGAGCTGCACTTGCTAAACACATGCACTCTGAGGTGAGATTTCTTAGAATCTATTTTTAGTTATCTAGCCTGTCATGCATTCAAACCACTGCAGATAACTCTTCGGCTGTTGTGGTTGAACTGTAAGCCTCCAGTTCTGGGTATTTTGAGAACATTCAAGATAGCTTTGAAATCAGAAAATTCCTTTGTACTTCAGTCAGACATTTTTTCTGTTAGTGTATTTTAACATTTTCATTGTAGATATTGCTTTTTTAACATGGTCTCTCAGAGACAGGAAGAGGAGATTGTTGCTGAGGCATTCAGAGAAAGTATGTATTAGTTCTTTTGAAGTGACACACTTCTGTTTTATAGTACCTAGTCTACACAAGTCTGGTCAGCTCTCCTGTGAAGTGATCTTATTCAGAAAAAGTGCTGGAAGTAATAAGAAAAATATACACAGCACTTATTGGCTGTCCAGAAGCAGCAAGTAAATTAAAATATGAACAACATGACCATTAAGCATTGATAGTTTGTCTACTCTAGAATTCAGTGATAGAAGCAGCTGAGAATGAGACTGAAGCTGAGATTCCACTGCCCCTCTATAAAGTCTTTGCAGTATTGATACATAAGTGAAGACAAAGTATCTTGGGGTGTTTATGTGGAGAGAAAGACTGTGCAATAATTTCTCTTGGACACTATGCTTGTTTCAAAAAGATTCTTGGGAAAGTCATGTATGTTTCAAAAGGAAGGGCTGAAGTAGATAAAAGTTAACTGTTGTTATGTGAAAGAAGGAAGAGAAGGTGAGGATCTGTGTATTTAGTTTTGATGTTCTGATGCTAACTTTGGCACCTTAGTTTGGTATTTCAAGAAACGTAGGTGAGCAGAAATGAAGGCAAGCAGATTCAGTGAGTGCTATTAATGGTAGGGAGATAAGAATTTTGAGTGTTGTTGCAAGGAACATACAGAGCTGGAAGAGATGGAGTTGTCTTGAAGGCTGTTCAGGGAAACTGATTTAAATTGGTGTGATACTGATAATTCATGTGTTGTTTTCAAAGTGCATCAAACAAGCAGTAACAGGAAGTTCAGGTATTAGTGTAAGAAACACTTGCCTTCCAAAGGTACAGTTAAATCATCATGTCTCTGACACAATAGGTATTTCTGAAACAAAAAACCAAAACCCTGGGTAACAATGGGATGTAGTTGGCATATTGGTATATTCTAACAGAACTGATGTGGAACAATGGAGGAACTATACTAGTTCCTCGGCATTTACTTCTGGTTTTGTTCTGAGTGGTCAACCCAGAAAAAACAGTGGGACACAGTAAAAAGTAGTCGACTGATAATGATACATAAGGAGGAAAAACATAGGAATTGAAGATATCACCATGCACAGTTGTGGAAAATGACTGTCTCAGAATGATGTAGAGTAAGAAAGAGAAGCTTCTTCAGGACTGGATATGCAATGAAATTAAGTGTAGAGGGAGATTGATCTTAGGGAGCCATCACAGCACCTACCAGTCCGGATCCTCAGCACCAGGGAACTACTCAGAAAAATTTTCACAAAATCATAACCTCTCGACTTTAGCTATAGGAATGTAATTGTGTAACTAGCTATGCAGAGAAATGCTCTAACTCCTTGTGTAGGCCTGTGTTCCCATGTAAGACTTTTCAGAAAGATACAGTCTTTTATTCATTAGTATATGTGAAACGTGTGTAAACATTGACCTACTTTAAACATGTCTGTTTATGAGTCACTGGTGTTCCACCTTTGAAAGAAGTTACTCTTTGCAAATACTGTGACACAGTTGCTTGTTAAAAGCTGTAATTAGCAAAAAAAAAACCACACTATAGTTACAGGAATAATAGTTCAGATTGGCACACTTAGGATAACTTAGTTTATTGTTTCACTTCATATATGCTTCATTATTCCATTTTAGTTTTCACAGTGAATGCCCAAGAAACATGACAACAATTAATGAAATATCCCCTTGTTCTCTACAAGTTTGCTCTGCTCTTATGCTACTTAATTTCTCAACAATACTTTTAGAATGTATCAGCTTCTCTTGTATTGTTGCTACAGAAGACAGCTCCCACAAATGTAAAGAAGCTTGAAAAAAAGCTTCACTGCTTATGCTAGAAAAAATCTGAAGGGTGAGATTAGCTGTCTTAGGGAAAAGATGTTGCCTTTTTATTAGCAGTAGACTGACATGTTGAAATCTTGCCAGGGTAGTCATTACAGGTATCCACTAAAAGCCTGATGACTTGTATTCCATTTCAGTTTTGCAATTAATTCAGGCCCAGAGGATGTTTGGTGATATTTTCTAGACAGCAAGGTTTAAATATAAAATGACACATGAGTTGTGAGGTGTAGTGAAACACTGATTTAGCTTGCAAGCTGGAACAGGAAACAGAGAAAAAGATACCAGTCTTACTTGCCTTCAGAAATCAATACTGGGATTTTTTTTCAGCTTCATGGAAAATACTTCAATTGTGTGTGGACAGAGCTTCAGTATGACTTTTCATGTCATTTGACAGAGTTAGTTTCACCCTTCTGATTTTGTAATATTCACAGCCATAGTTCATTTCACTTCCTGATTGCAAAGCAGTGATTCAGCAGTGGGTTGGAAACTATTTTATGTTGCGTGTCTCTAGATGTAGGTTGGTGCTGTAGGTTAATAAATGTTAGCCTTAGTCACTGACGGCTAAAAATGTGAAACAAACATAAAGTGAGTGTTCTAACTAGGGAATCCTGATACTATTTTTCTTTCAAGTTTTCCACATGTTTCCAGCTAAAGGAAAACAGAAAACATAATGCACAGAATGCACAGAAAACACTAAAGAAGTTAAAAATCTACCCTGTGTATCCAAATGAGCATTTAAAACTAAACCCAAAATGTCCTTGTTCCTTCCTTCACGTAAGTGGTGAAAGTTAAGTTGGTGTTGGCTTAGCCTACTGGGAATGATGTGGTGTGTGATAGCTAAAACTCATCACAATGATCCTGATAAGAGCCATTAATTTTTTTTTTTTTTTCAGTAAACTCTCCTTAGAATATGGCTAGTTCAGTAATGACCTATTCCTGTGCAATTTATTTTACAAAGATTTCCTGGTGAACTATCTGACTATTTTTGTTTTTTTTAGTCGTAACACAGTCATGTAAGATTTGTTTGCTACTGCTTAAGATCTCTATAGCAAATTCAGTGTTTCATATAAATGGATACATTCCTTCCTTTTGTACCACTCTTTTCTCCCAGCAATGACTATTCTGTTTACGTATTGTTTGTAACTGTGTTTAAAGTGTCTGTGCACATATGTTTTAATATATGTATTTATTTCTTTTTGCATTTTAGAGCTGTGATGGCCAGTCACCAAGCAGAAGTTCAGAGTTTGAAGCTAGATAATGATTCAGTTATAGAAGGAGTAAGTGACCAGGTACTGGTGGCAGTTGTGCTCAGTTTCACTTTCATTGCTGCTCTGGTATATACGCTTTTAAGGTGAGAATGTGTTGACAGGAATTATTAATTTTTTATGAAAATCCTAACATCCTTGACAACTTTGTCCATTGGTACATAAAACCCGTGATTTTGTTACAGTAAGGAAGTGATTGTTTGATTGCTTACTATGTTTAACTAATTGTTTGGCACAGTTAGAATCGAAAGTGGAGTTTAATTCTTATGTTTAGATAATCAAACTGAGTAGTGTTCCTCATTCCTTAAGACAGAAAATGGTTAAATTCACAGTCTGTATGGCTTCTGTGTTGTATTTGGTTACAAAATACAGATTTGTAAATGACTCTAAGATTAAAATTATATATTCCTCCCATGTATGCTCTATCTGCAGTCTCCTTCCAAGAAAACAAACAAAAAACAACCCAAATCCAAATAAATTGAGTGATTTTTTTTTCAGATGAACATGCTGTAAGACACTGGACTTCAATATGCGTTCCATACAGGAAAATGTTAAGTTCAGAATTCAATAACTTTAATGAGCGAGTCATCAAAGCTTATTTTCATTTCAGAGCTTTTCTTTGCACCCTAACAAATATCTTAGCCTATGTGTTTTGGGGAAATGAATATGAGATTCCGCTTGGCTTATTTTGTTTTATTTTATTTTATTTTATTTTATTTTATTTTATTTTATTTTATTTTATTTTATTTTATTTTATTTTACGGATGTGTGTAAGCTTCTGAACACAGAGTAGTTTTCAAAACCAAGGGAACTCAGTTTTAGTGACACAGAGGCATCGTTGAACTTACTGAAGAGGAAATGTCTATGTGAGAAATATTGCTGAGGTAGCATTACTTGAGAGCAAGCTACAAAATAAACTATAGGTGGAAAAACTTGATTGGATTCCAAGGCAGTGCTGCTGTTCAGAACCAGGAGATCACAAAGTATTCTTAAGAAGTACATTCACTTCACCTTGCCTTTTTTTCCCCAAAAGCTGTTTCACTTATCAGATTTAAGAATGCATTTTTTTCATCTGCTCTGTTAAGATTTCTCTGCCCTTCATATTGACATTTTGGCAGTTGTGACTTGAATTTTAAGTGTTTCATTTGAAACATAACTTTATTTTTGAACTCTAGAAAGTCAAGTAAGAAATATTAAAGAAGAAGTAGTGGAACAAGTGTCAGCGGCTGGTAAGCGTAGCAGGAGTTCAGTCAGAATTAAGTTCAGGGAGATGATGCATCAATTATGAAGAGTTACTTAAGGAGGAAGATAAGGCTAGTTATTGACTGCTTCTGCTGTGTAATGAGGTAGGTAAAAAGTTTGACTGTGAATCCTGTTGCATACCTTGATGGTTTATTTTCTGGAGGGGCAAACAAACAAAAAACACAGAACTTACAGACTTTGGAGGTCTGCACTGTATGATTAGTGTCCAGTGTCAGGACTTGAGGAAACACATGAAGTTGAGTCAGAGGAGATTAAGGTTAGATATCAGAAAAAAGTTTTTCACCCAGAAGATGGTTGAACGTTGGAACAGGCTCCCCAGGGAAGTCTCAGCACCAGCCTGACAGAGTTGAAGATGTGTTTGGGCAATATGCTCAGGCATATGTGTCTTGAGGTGTCCATGTAGGGCCAGGAGGTGAACTGAATGATCCTGATGGGTCCCTTCCAACTCAGCATATTCTCTGACTGTTATTCTATGACTGATGACTGAAAGAAAGTCTGACCAGTATCCTCTTAGCTCCCTGCTCAGCCTTCTGGTACTTTCTGAAATTGTCTGTATTCAGCAGCACTCTTCATCTGTCTCCTTTGTATTGTTGCCATCAAAATTTATACAGTATGCTAGAAAACCTGTACAGTACAAAAATTATAGTACTTTTAATTTATTTAGCACTGAGGGGGAAGTGAAGGAGGAAAACAGTATTTTCTTTTTCTTCTCTAGTTACATTAGACAATACAGTGGTCTTTGTGTTCCTTATATGATATTCATTACCCTGCTTTTTTTCTTTGTCTTTATTGCTTCTGTAGCAGCAGAACTGAAATACTTAAGCTGGTTAGGAACAGGTCACAGGTAAGTATATACAGGAAAGAAAGCTTACTATAATGAATAGTTGCAGGAGCTGAATAAAAAGGGAAATGAGGAGCAAGGAGTATGTGCTGCAGTATACTTTAAGGGGCAGAAGCAGAACAGGGAGAGAGGTGTTAAGGGATATAATTGTTGCACTTGTTTCCAGGTGAAAGAACTCAATGAAGTATCACATCAAGGCTTCATTCATGCTTCTGATGGAGCAACTTACAAGTCATAATTAACATATGGAACAAGTCGCAGATGTGTAGTTTAAGCACTATATGATACTTTTGTGAAGCCTATATGCTTTTGAGTTAAAAATCTTGATTAAGTGAAGTCAGATTTTTTCCATCATCTTTTAAACTGGTGAGTAGGTTGTCACATCACAAATTAAATTGTGAAAATTCAGTGTATTCAGCAAATTAGAGGAAGCCTGACCCTTTAATTTCCCACAAGAGATTTGTCCTAGATGACTCACCTGTTCCATGCTTATGGTTCTACAGGTTTATATCTTTTTAATTTCATTTTTCTATCCATCTATAGATCAAGTCACTGTTTTCAACAGAAGTGAGATCTTAGTCCTTGGAAATTAAGAGCATCCATCACTGCATAGTGATTCACCAGTCCCCTTAAGTACTGTCCCTCTCTTTCCTTGTGTGAGACTGCAGACTGCATGAGTAGGCAGTCTACTTCTTTCCAATAGTAATAGTTTGGTGGGGCCCCCTGTGGTACATAATATAATTTTTCCACATCATGGGACCTTTTTCCTCATGTTTTGGAGTGCTAGCAGTCAGAAATGAGGAAACAAAAGACCTTTGTCTCTAACTTTATTTCTTTCTGGCTTGTGTTTGATAATGCCTTTAATTACATGGCACCATATTGATTTTCATTTATTTCAGTTGTCTTCTCACACTAATTGCATGACAGAAGTTATGAATTTGATATGTCTTGGGCTCTGCCTGTCCCTTCCTTAAAGCTGCATGGTTTTCAGCTACCTCACAGTCTTGTGCATAAGTGACAGTACACGCTGTCAGTTCTGCAGCTCTGCAAATGCTCTCATGATTTCATCATAGTATGTGATACCAGGGTAAGGTCATATAAATGAACACTTTCAGTAGCAATTTTGCAATTAGTTTATGGTGAAATCAGAATAAACTGTTTTACAATTCACACCTTCGGCTTGTGTGTGTATCAAATTGATCTGAAAATGTATCAGACATTCTGGCAAAATGAAGATGTGAAATATGTTCATTTTGTAGCATTTAAACAGAAAAATACTTCTATACACATAACATGTATGACAGACCTAACATCCACAAAATCTGATTAATGGAGATCAAGGGTGTGTAAGTAGGGATTTAATATAGGCTTTCCATCATATAACTTTCATATGTCACCCACATTAGTATTAAATAAATTTTCTTTTTACAGAGAGCCATGTAAATATTAACATTGAAAATATGGGACTTGTCTATTTCTCTTTGAAGAAAGAACGAAGCAGACAAAATGTTAAACGTAGCAATAATGCAATATTATGATTGCCCACATTAACTGAAGGACAATATTGCAGAAGCTTCTAGAGCCATTGAGGAAATTATATAATATAACTGCAACCAAAAAATGTCCTAAAAGTTCACCCAGTCCAGCCTTCATCTCTAACAGAGGATCATCTTACCTCAATATCCCTGGATGGATATTACAATATTGCGACCTGTTTTTTGATTTAACTTCTAGTCAGGGACGGATCAAAATAACCTGAGGTAATCTTGTCTGATTTTGTACACTATAGAGTAAAAATGTGTTTCCACAAGCCTTAGGTAACTGTGGGAAATAATTGCTCATATTTATAGAACGAAATACTTATCCCGTCCCCTTTTCACTCCATGAACAGTCTTCTATACTTACTGATGTTTCTTAAGTCTTTCTCTAGTATTTAAAAAATGTGGGCAGTAGTTCTTATTATCTTCTGAACTTCCTCCAACTTCTCTATATATTTCTATGCATTTAGCCAAAAAGGAGAACAGACTCCAGCTGAGACTTCAAGAATGCTGAGCAGAATGTATCATCTTTGAAGTCCACGTGAATTAATAAAGCATAAAAATTCACATTTTTAATATGCTGTTGACTCATATTTATTGTAACTTAACACCTCTGATTGTTGCCAGCACGTTTTTAATTTCAGTTCTGTCCCATTGTGCTTTTGAATTTCAAATTTGTAATATATCCGTCCCTCCTTCATCAGTGTGTCCCTTCCCAATGATTCCTCTTGGCATATCTAATCTGTAGTTTGCTTGTCTGTAGAATTGTTACTTTTTAAAAAAAGTGATTTTAAAAGAGTGGTTTCTTTTTATATCCAGTCTGCTGACAGTTACATAAATTCAATATTCCAAATGTAAGTTTGTCTAACCTTTCTTATGCAAATGTCATGTAGCAGATAAAATTGAAGTAATTGGGAAGTTTCAACTCTATGACTTAGGCATTGAGTGAAAAATTAGTAATTTATGAGTAGACCAACAAATAAGAAACTAGCAGTGGTGACAAAAATGAAAAATATTTCCACGTGTTTAATAAAAAAGCTTTGAAGCAACTTCATTTTTTGTAGGCTCATGGCCTAATTTTTTCTCAGATTAAAATCTAATTTTAACATGATTTAATGATTGATTGTGGATTCTCTGAAAAATCTTGCTGCTGTACAGCTTTAAGTGTCCAAAGTAACTTTACAGTCCAGAATTAATTCCTGTTTCCTTAATCATTTATTATCCTTTAAAAGTATTCATAGCAGGAAAGAGTAATTTTTATGCCCTTTGCTCAAGTTTCATATTTATTTCAGTGAGTTATTTTTCAGTGTTGGATCACAGGGTTTTTTGTTGCTTGTATTTCCTTTCACAGAAATGAACATCAGAACATACATCCAGAAAATCAGGAGCTAGTGCAAGCTCTTCGTCAGCAGCTTCAAACTGATCAGGTGCTGTAGTAATTGCTGGGCGTCATTCAGCTCTGTCATGTGGGGTACTGTAGGCTTCTCTGAGGTTCTGGAAGAAGATGATCTTGAGAGTTGTGGGAGCTTACTTAGTGTACAGAGGCATCCTTGAAATCCATCAAGTAATGAGATAATGTAGCATTGTTTTAGTGGATGCATTAAGTAATTTAAGCTAAATTTTGGCTGGTTCTTTTTTCAAAGAAATTTTTGCCACAAGGTGGAGTACGTTAGATTGTGCTGTGTGCTTCCTGGAATGTTCCTGGGAATTTAATGGTAAAGGAAAGGAAATCTGGTGTACAGTTTGCTGAGACAGGACAAGGGTTAGATGTTTGGACTGATAAACAGTGTGTAGCAGAACAATGGCACAGCAACAAGAGCCAGGCAACAGTGACAGAGTGGAACTTTTTAGCAAAACCTTTAGTCACAGGACAGAGAGTAGTGGTTTTAAACTGAAAGAAGCTGGATTGAGATGGAATATAAGGAAGCAATTCTTTACTGTAAAGGTGGTGAGGCGCTGGAACAGGCTGCCCAGAGAAGTTATGGATGCCCCATCCCTGGAAATGTTCAAGGCAGGATTGGATGGGGCTCTGAGCAGCTTGGTCTAGTGGAAGGTGTCCCTACCTATGGCAGGACAATTATAACTTTGTGATTTTTAAAGGCCCTTCCAGCTCAGACCATTCAATGACTCTAGGACTGCATCCAGTTTGGACAGGTAGACTCTAGGCCATACTTTTGGAGAATATTGAGAACAGTCTTTCATCATGATACTTCTTGAAATAATAACACTGCATATTTATGTGAAAGACAAATATGGCAAAATGGAGAGAAAAAGTGTTTCATGACAGTGACATACACAAGCTGATATTTGTGTTTGGGCTTGGGAGCAGTAAATGCTGCAACTGATAAGCAACACAGTTCAGTTACCTGGCTTTGGAAAGAACTACCCAGGATAATGGTGTAACAGTACAGGTCTGAGTTTGTTATTCATGCTCCAGCGTGAGTCTAACCTGACTTAGTGTGAAGGACAAAGGAGGTACTTTCTTTGTGGTCTTTAACTGGCTTGAAGCACACACTTCTTTAATAGATGAAGGGAAAATAATGGTCCTATCACAAGAACTTGCTTATTGAATCAATGCATTTAAGTACGTTTGATTTTTATGTGTAAGTATATTTCTCATTTCATATAGTTCTGTTTCACCATTAGACTTAAAATGAATTAATACAAATTTATTGTTATTTTTTAGAACTCAGTAGACTAACATAAAATTGTATCTCTAACATTTTGCATTTTCCTGTTGTTCCAGCAGGATGCTTCTGCTGGTGATAGGCATCGCTTCTATACAGATATGTCGTGTCCAGTCTGTTTGCAACAGGCTACATTTCCTATAGAAACAAACTGTGGACATCTCTTCTGTGGTAAGCAAGAAAAGCCAAAGATTAAGCTAGAACAGAAATACAAACTTTTGGCACTAACTCAGGCATCCTAATTCAAAACTTTGTTTGCTTTTAACTTTTTTTTTGTTTGATTTTAACTTTTAATAATTTTTTATTAATGGTTGAGAAAATACATTTATTAATAAAGAGTCACTTTAAGAGTGTGCTGCACTGTTTCAATGCTATCAAGAATGAACTGGTTAATTTTAAAATGTTAAAGAGTATAATTATTTCCAGTTTAGTAAAAAACTTAAGAGGTTGAAGGGCATTTGGATATGTTCCATTAAAAAAAAAACTGCTTTAGAAAGAATTAGAAAGTATTAAAGTATTAGAAAGAATAAAATATTCTTTATCTCTTGGAAGTTCTGCAGAATTATGAGTAAGTGCACAGTTGATAAATTTTTTGGTTTTGTGGTTTTTTGAGGCTACGTTTATATACAGAAACCCTGTGTTGCATTTTGCTTCTTCTCCTTCAGGTTCCCAGTGGGATTCTTACACTGCATTCATCTAGTTTTATGAAGTATATGGTGTATACCATGCCTAGCTGTTTAAATGAAAAAATAAGCAAGTTTGGAAAACAGATAAAATACTCACATTTTTATATTTGTCTTCATCTGCTGAAACTGCTGATGATTAAGCCAAGCTTTTAGGATAAATTTTACACCTCTTGACATTTTTGTGACTTCTAAATTTTAAACTGGTAAAAATTTTAATTACTTTCTTTTTCACTTCATTATTAAAAATTGGTTGTGTTTTTAGGAGATAATGCCTTAAAATTACTGATTCAGTTGAACCTATTCAGGATTTTTCTCATTAACAGCATAAAATTTGAAGATGTTAGTTTTTGGTATCTTCAGTGAATGCTGTACGCAAAATTTCATCAGAAGATGTAGATTTAACCTAACTGCTTGTATACACTTTCTGTTGTTTCCCTTGGTGTGTCACATATTATTTCAGGCGATGCATTTTTCACCTCAGGAGTTTAAATGTGCGTACCTTGCCTTCACCAGGTTCCTGCATTATTGCCTACTGGAGGTATGGCTCATGGCTGGGAGCCATCCGCTGTCCAATCTGCAGACAGACGGTAATATTTTATGTCATTGTGGACCTGTCAGTTTGGCTGTCAAGGATAGCCTGCCACAAGGCACTTAGATGTGAGCTGCAATAGTGAGGCTGGCAGATAAAGAAGTCTGAGAAACTGACAGAATATAGAGGGATATGTGAAACAGGAATGGTGGTCATCCCGTTTTTCTGAATTTCTTTCTTCAGCAAATGGCTCAAAAATTCAGATTGTTCCTGCAACTCAAACATAAGTGAACTGCACTGATAATTCAGCTGTTTTTCTGTGAAGAGTTTATGAAAACAGAAAATTGTGAGATTTTAACTACTTTCTGTTCAGGATGTTATTTAACTTCTTTTACCAGAACTTGCATCTGAAAGGTCTACTGTTATGGTAGACTGCCAGTAGCAGCACACTACTGGTTCCTGTGAAATACCTTCTCCCTTCCCTCTGTCCCTATCAAAGTCCTATCCATGTCAATTTCTTATTTTGACCCTATTTTTAAATTGTACATATTAATAATTTCATCTTTGTAGAGCAAGCATTAACTTACTTCCTACGCAACTTACTTATATTGTCAGTTTGAAATATGCTTCTGCAACTCATTAAGGCTTAGGATCTCTGAGTCTGATGGTGTATGTTTTAACAAAAGTACATCTTTATTTTAGCACTGCACAAACTACTGAGCTAGGAACTTCTAATTAATTATATAACTCATGCCCTTGCCCCCTCCATTATATCCTGCTTTGATTGTTTTTATCAGCAGGACAAATGACTGTAAGAAGACGGCTGAAGGAAAGAAAAATAGATATGACTGGAGGAAGAAGGAGCAGGTTTAGAGTGTAGCCAGTGAGGAAAGAGACACAAATAGTAAAGGTGGGGAAGGTGGAAAAGGGGAAAATTAAGTGATTTTTTTAGTGTCTTTCCTTATATATATTTTCGTTTACCTTCCTGAGAGTAACAGATATATTAGGTGGCACTGTTTGCATGGTTATGTATTCGTTCTCACCCTGGTTTATAAATGGGGAAGGGAAAAATGTATACACGAACATGAGTCATAAAGAGGTTTATGGCAGGACCAGAAGCTGAATGTAGATCTGCTCATGCTCTCCTTCCTAAACGTGACTGCCACACAGATTTATATGTAGTTGCCAGATATAAAGGAAGCTTTGGAAGTCTCTAATATTTTCAAGTGCTATGCCTTCCCTGTTTCCTATGATAATCTGCATTTTATGCATGTATCTTGCATCCAAATAGAAGTCTCAAGTTTTCAGCAACTCCTAGGCAGAAAGATCACATGCATAAGGTCATATTCACATATCTGGTATTTCTCTATGTTGCATGAAGTTTAACCCAAAACAGAGTAAAATTCTCTGTCCTTACAAAACAGCTGAAGGTTAATGACTTCTTTTGTTAATTCATCTCTGTATGAAGATCGACATGCAAAACTATAACTTTTGCTGATTGTTTGTTGTCATGCAAAGCAATTCTAAATATAGAAAAAGAAAGGCCTCATTGATTGCTTTATTTGATTTTCAGTTTAGGAAACAAAATTAAATTATTTTGGTAAATTAACTTTGTTCTCCAAATCATCTCTCCCACTTACGAAACATAAAGCATTCAGGCATTTAGAAAAAAAAAGATACAAGCCTCTCTTAAAAGGAAGGTTATTTTGTGCTTTTTTAAACAATCCCCTTAAAAATTAATATTCTGTAAGGAGCTGAAAGCAATTAATTAGTTAAAATTTAATAGCAGTATCCATGCCAGTATTTTTCAGTTTATTTTCCTACTGACTACTCAACTAAACCAAAGTTTTTTTCCATATATTTAACTGAAGATGACTGTTTTACAGTGTAACATAATCTCCCTGCTGTACCTAGGTAACACTATTCTTACCACTCTTTGGTGAAGATCAGCAGGGCGCAGCCCAAGTGTTTCAAGATGTTAACGATTACAATCGAAGGTTCTCAGGACAGCCCAGATCGGTAAGTTTTGGGTAAATTTGGGTGGAAGTCAGTGATGTCAGGAGAGTTTGAGAGCAATTTTTCTGTAGTTTTGTTTTATCCCCTTCTTTATCTTTTTTTTTTTTTTTTTTTCTCTGGGATATGGATTTTCTCTTCCTGATGCTTAGGGCCTAGGCAACTTTTCTTTAGGAAATTCATGTTGAAATAGTTAGGTCAAACCCAAGATCTCAAAATTATTTATTTGTCATTTATGAAAATGTGTGTAAACTTGCTTTTTTGTTGTGAGAATCTAAAAAAATCTTGAATTTTCTCAAGTGTTCATGTGTTAAATTGGTTTTGAGATATGAGTCATTTTTTGAAAGGATCAATAATTAGTCAGTAAAACTACTTAATAAAATACATGACCTGCATGGAAGAATATTCACTTCATTGATCTCTTTATCCTGATTAAAAGACTCTGAAATTCTATTCTGTGCCTTTCTCCTCAGACAGCTATATGCTGTCTTGATTTTTAAATTTTTCCCCTAGATTACATTACAGTCTTTATTCTCCTCTCTGAGTGAAGAAAAACAGATTTTTTGTTCCTGTAAATGCCTAAGAAGGGTGGTCAAAGTTCTACAAATCTTAGAAAGTCAGCCTTGTGAGCCCATCTCCTGTGTGCATGTCCTGTTTTGCAAGGTGAAATGTACACACATGCATATTAATACCCTGCCTGCTTGTCTTCATTTGTAATGGAATTTTGATATAGCAAGAAGACAATTTTTATTAGAAAGCAAAATGTACAGTACAAAGAGACAGAAGAGGGAGGGGTATTTTTCTAAACCACAAAATGTATGGGTTTTGTCCAGAAAAGATTGAAACTACCTTTCAGGCTCCATTAGACCTCTGCGAGCTGTGTCTAGTCCACAGTAACCTGTCTGAGGTCATGCCAGAAATCTGCACTAAAGCCCTAATTGGACTAGATAAATTGTCTTTGATTTATACACAGTATTACCACATACAAAATTTCTTTCTCAAAAAGTCTTTCAGCTATGGCAATAACTCAGTTTAATGGAGTTAAACAGCTCTATGTAGAAACTGTGTACTGTAGAAGGGAGCCAGTATAAAAAATGTTTTAAAGTTCACCCCTCTCTACTAGTCTCTACAAAAAACATTAATATTTTCTATTGAGCTGACTCTTGCTAAGCTGGCAGAATCATAGTAGCAAAATGGAAGGGAGCTAGGAATGGATTAATTTAAAGTTTCTTTAGTTTACTTTGAAGCTTCATCCATCCTTTGGAAATTTGTGTGAATCATTGGTTAGACACCAGGAGAGGGGGAATTCTGTTTCTGAAAAATTGTAATACCTGCACTTATTCTACTTTACCTATTAGGTTTTCTCTCGCAATCCTTGTTTTCTTCTGATCAATATTTCACTCCAGTTAACCTGTTTGCTGTTTCTCACTTTCCCAGTCATTTGTTCTATTCTAATATTCATTGCTTCTCCTTCATAATAGATGCAGGTATATTTTCTAGTGATGTATGGTTAAGTGTATGGTCTTCACTGGAGAGTAACACAGTCCGACTGTTTCTTGAAAACATATGTATTCTAAATCTGACTTTCTACCCAGTAAAACTAAACTCATTAACTCTTCCCAGATTTTGTTTTAATTCCTGTAAATCAACAGATTCTAAGATGTAGTAGTAGAAACTTCAGTTTAGTATTGATGAGTTGCTAAGCAAAATACTAACTTTTGTGTTCTTTCTTTATAGATTATGGAAAGAATTATGGATCTCCCCACTTTATTGCGACATGCTTTCAGGGAGATGTTTTCTGTAGGGGGCCTCTTCTGGATGTTTCGCATCAGAATATTCCTCTGCTTGATTGGAGCCTTGCTGTACCTGGCTTCACCTCTGGATTTTCTTCCTGAAGCTCTGTTTGGAATTCTGGGGTTCTTGGATGATTTCTTTGTAATTTTTCTTCTGCTGATCTATATCTCTATCATGTACAGAGAAGTGGTAACACAGCGTCTAAATAGATGAAATGGACAAAAGTGACCTAAAAGCACAGTCAGTTGTGGAATGTTTTAAAAAGAAAACTATAACGTAAGTATGATATAGCAAGGTGCCTGCTTTATCATCTGTATGATTTCAGTAGAAACAATTTCTTCGCTGGTTATGTTATACAAACATAAAGGGTTAGTATATGGTGATGCTTAACTGGAATCTTTAATTTAATATGCATTACATATGCTTCATAAGGATGAGGTTAGTTTTATAATGTTGTAATAAACCTCCTTCATCTACTTCCACCAGATGAACAGCTGTGTGTAATGAAAGCAGGAAACAATTTTTGTGGTGTGTTGTGGTTTGTGATAAAAGAGTTCTAGCAAAGTACTTCAAACAAAAAGCCTGTTTGCATAATCTAGATGTGTAAGAAAATTCAGAAATTCTTCACAGTATAGTTATCATGGCTAAATTGTTTGATGTCTTGCTGTTGTAGGCTACAGTTTTTTGAAATAAAAGTAGCTTTGTTTGTCTCTGTGGAAGAAGAAACCCAAGGACCACATTACAGCTATCACCCTGCAGTTTGCTGTTGTCATCATGCTTCAGAAGAATAAGGATAATACCTTGGTATTGCTTGAACTGCACTGTGTACAGTTGCATGCAATTTGTACCATTTTATTTTTATATTTGGGAATATACACACAGTATCTGCACTACATAGAGAAATCAGTATTATGCACGTCACACTTGTTAGTGCTCTATTTTTTTTAAGTGAGAGCATGTTTTTTCTCTTCAGACTTTTTTATTTGGCAAGTATATATCTTAGAAGCAGAGGTTGTGTGTTGCTTTGGGTCAATGCAGTATGTGTGAAATGCAGCTTTGCATTTCTGTAGAAGCATTTGGCCAATTGGAGAGGATACTCAAATTCCAAATAGTGGTTGAAATAAAGAAGTCAGAACTGGATGTTTACACTACATGTACATATATTTGTATGTGTACAGTGTAGTTGTTTACCCAAATATGCATTCTGCAGTATATGTGTACTAAACAATATAGATACTGGGATGATTTTCAATTGGAGTTCTCTTGTTTGGTTGGTTGTTTGATTTGGATGTTGAAAGAAGAGGTTCTGAATTACCTTGAAAAAGAGTCTGTGATAACAGAGAGGACCACAAAAAAATCTTGAAAGTGTTTTCAAAAATACCAGGGTATTAATTATCCTTAAACCTGATATTTTTTTTCATGTTGAATTTCAGCATAGGCTATCATAGCTGTACAAGTAATTTGAAAATGCTTTCGTTTTGAGCAATGATTACCATAAAGGTCCAGGATATGACAGATCATTGTACTTTTTACCTAGAGGAATCATAATTGCAATTTAACTTCCTGAGTACTTGAAAGACAGTGAATGAACAGGTGATTCTTTGTGTGTTTACATACATGGAACGAAAGGGACCTTTTCACTGCTTCTGTGTTTTCCCCTTGCAGGTGTCCTTCCACAGCTTCTAGCACTTAGACCTGTGCAGGAAGATGATAGAACAGAAACCTCAGGTGTCAGTCATTGAGGGTGCAGATTGTCCTTCAGTGTCAGTGTTCTAAATGACATTCATTTAAAACTAAATTCATTGACTCTTCATTTGAAAATTTAGTTTTAGAAGTCCAAGGACACTTTACAGATGAACTGGAAAGCTAAACTTTTCTTTTTGCTGTTTGTTAGAGATGGATAAGGAGGGAAAAGGGAAGTGAAGCAAGGTTTGGAGGAAGAGAGCTAGAGAGAAAATTACATTTTTGGAAGCAAATGCTAGCTAACTTGTCTTGAGCATCTTAGTTGAGCTTTTCCCACTGTGTTGGCATTGCTAAAGTATGGTGGTGTTTTAGCGGCTACCTCAATTAAAACTCTTTAAGGTATTATTGAGTAAGGGTGAGATATTCATAAGCCATTAGGTGCATTTACTAAGCAAGATAGTAGTGTAGGATGTTATGTAAGACAGGATTTCACAGTTTTGCTGTAAGTATTTTTTTTATTGTTTTGGGGTTTTCTTTCCCAAGAAATCTAGTTGAAAACAAACCTCAAAAATTCTTTTTTGATTGAGTAAATTTAACATCCTCTTTTCTCCTGGAGTTTAAGTTGTAGGTCTGCTTAGAGAAGAGTGTGAACTGTTCTTGTAGTGTAATTGGATTTTGTTCACGGAATTTGTTGATCTAGTACCTCATCCATACTTTTATCCTATGATTGTAATTTTCCTATGACTCTCTAAATCCAGAGTGGATATAGATGCACATGAAGCTGCTTACTGATTGGTTTTCTTTGAATTTCTCAATTCCATGTGCTACTTTGAAGTTCATGTGGAAATTCTCTATCCCATCTAAGAGGATCCTGTGTATCTGAAATCATACATGAACATACATCTGAAAGACTATATGAAGTTTACCACCCATGTTCCTTTTCTTCAATAAGTTTCTGATAGCCAGAAGGGTTTCACTCAGATGCATCTGTTTCCTTCTGAGTACTGAGTAACACTGCAGTCGTAAATTCAACACATTAAATGCTTGACAGAATTAGGACTGTTCTTTTCGGTGATATGCGTGCTTGCTTGTGGATATACTTTTTTGGTCGTGCAAGCCAGTGATAAACAGTATTATGACTTGTTCAGGCCTTTTTGTGTAATGCAGAGATGCATCTGTCCTGCAATGCCTGGCCACTGCTCCTTTCCACAAATTTGAAGTAGATATAAATTAGCTATCTTGGGTACTTAGCTTGAGCTTAACCTAAGCTCTAGAACTCCCAAGAAGCTGGAGAATAAAATATGGGCATGTAGTATTCCTGAACTGTGTGCTGCCATGTTGTTCTGGCAGCAATGTGAAAGGTAAGTGTTAGGGCTGAACACTGTCTTCAGAATGTGGAGGAAATATATGATGCTGTGTGCAGAGTGACTGAAACACTGCTGTGGTTTTGTCTCCTGAGATGGGGCAGGCTTGTCACTAAGGGAGAAAAATTTAAAAAAGGAAAACTATAGCAGGAAGATGTATGGGGATAAAACACAGTTCTTAAAAGATCATGTGGGCACCAAAAGCTATGTGAAATATTTGATTGTTCTAGCAATACTAACAAAGAGGGAAACAAAAATAATACTTAATAGCTCTTGCAAAATAACTTGTAGCATCTTGAGGCCTAATGATCATCGCTGTATAGAGCGATCCATTTCTGTGCTGTTTGTGTGCCACACCATTGATGTCTGTGATGATCAGGCAGAATGGTGTGGTTTGGGGATACAATTTTGCCGTAAGTTTCATAGAACTGTAGCAGTATGTTACTCTAGATTTTTAAGACAAAAGAGTTTAAAACTACTTGTTGTTACTTTTAATGATAATAAATTGCTGTTGAAGAGATTCTCTTGAATTATTTTATTTTATTGACTATCTGGATGCAATATCATTTTATTTCCCCTTTTTCCACTTCCATACATTAAAGCTGTAAGTGTGGCATCCCACCCCTGAGAGGACGGGAGTGCTCAAGATTTGTTGATGTTCATGGCCAAAAGGAATGACAAAAGTCAGAGGGTCTACAAAAATTCGCAAAGTTCTATTAGTAAATTGCATACTTGGTATGGAAATTGGTATAAGTTAGGACCTGATCTCCTCTATGAATGCATGGCAGTGGGTTTTGAACAGAGGGGTGGGGTGAAAGGGGAGAGAGAAAAACAGAAATAAATTAAAGAGGAGGAGAGAGTAAAAGAAGGAGAGAGGGAGAGATCACCAGTCCTAGTTCCAGCATCAATCCACCTGGGATGTCCTGGGGATGCTCACACATGTGAACTTGGTTGGAATGCCTTTTATAAATAAATCTCCTCATCTTGGAGCTAAGTTTCTCACTTTGTGTGCAAATTACCAATCCTGTGCAGTCCATTCCTCTAGACCTTTCTGGAAACGGCTTTGGGGATCTCTGGTGGTCACAATCCCCTCCTACAGTCCATGCCCATTTCTCAGCCTCATCCCTGCACTTGTGCAGCGTTGTGCTCATCTCCAGGAGCCAGAACGAGGACATTTGTCCAAGAAATGTGCTGTCCTACTTCCTTATGATCTCTACTCCAGCCACATCCTGTACTTTCTCAGTGTATTATTACCAACAATTCTTGGCTCTTATCACCAACAATCTATGGTTGGCTACACAGCTATCTGGCTATTGGTGTTTGAGGCATATACATGAGCCCTCACCTCCTAGGATTCTACAGGCAGTAACTTTTCTGCAGTTGTGATCTATTTTTGTCTTGGTGTCTGTGATCAGAATGTTTAGAGAAAACTCAGTATTTTTCGTCTTTATGACTGCCATAATAAGATTACAAAATTTCTAAGATCTTAGTCCCAAAAGCAAAAATTGTACATCAGGTGTCCTTCTGTAAGCAGTCCAACCAGTTCCATCATATCCATGAACACTAAGCTTTCAGGCTGCCAAACCTGTACAGATGATCACTTAGCACCTTCACATAACAAACCTCAAGCAAACAAAAGAATAAAACTGGGTGTATGAGAACGTAAGCAAACAGAAAATAGTGTCTGTAAGTTTATAGGAAGGACAAGAGTTAGGCTTGGAAGAACTGGATGTGACTCTGTGCTAATTCATGTTATGAAAGGGCCCTGGGTGTCATGAAGACATGATCCATTCTGCTAAGAAATGTCTAGCAAATTATAGCTGGGAAGTTCAGTGCCAAGTTGGGCCAGGTTTTTTGTTAACTTTGTAGCCTGCTTTGGTACACAGTTCCTGTGTTTATGGAAAAAATGTGTCATTGCGTAATTGGTAAGATGCTATTAAATCAGGTTGAAAGTTTGATAAGTATATGCTGTTCTTGTCCTTACACGTAATGCCCATGTGCTGGCTATGGAAAGCTCAGCTAAACCCTTGAAAGTTCCTCAGCCAAGGCTGCGAAAGAACATAGATTTTTTAGGAGGTCTGTTATTCAGTTGCAGTTTTGGGTAGACTTTCTGCTTCCAGCTGTCAGCCAAACAGAAAACTGCCTATTAGTCATCCATACTGAAGCTACATGGGCATTTGTTCCATGGAGACAGAGCATTAAGTCTTACTATCCCTGTTTCTTTGAGATGGTGGGTCCTAGTAGGTTGCCTTCTCTTCCCTGTTGTGTGTGTGTTTTTAAACTGGGGAAAAAGCTGCTGAATTTCATTCAGTCTATGATTCAGTCAACTTAGGCACCTATAGAGGTTTAGAGCAGAGATAGGTCTCAAAGTCCTGCTCCCATGTGGACAGCACATCATTAGACATTGTCGTAAGTAGAGGTGCTTCCTGTGAGTTAGGGATTTTTTTTTTTCATTCAGGGCATGAGAGGCCTACACAAATAATAAATAATTAATACTGCAAAACCAGGAAAAGACAGGAGTTTAGAGTTGCATTTCATATTCTACATCTTAGATTCAGCCCCTTGGTATATCCCTGCTCTGTACTGTGCTGCCTTGTGTGAGATGTTTGTCACCTTGACATCCGCATAAGTCTATCATAGGTACATTTTGCTTGTGCCTCAGTAATCTCAGATCTTACCATGGGGATTTCTATCACAACCTTCATGTCAAATGTTAGGGCTGCTGTATTGAACAGACGAAATCAAAGGGTATGGAAGGTTGGGGGTAACAAAAAGGGTCCTCCTAAAGTAAATTTCTAACTGCGTAATATACTCTCATTCATACTTGTATGAGGACATCCAAATATCTTGTCTCTCTTTGTTTATACTAATGGTAGATGAAAGGCACAAGCATTATGAAAAGACTATAAAATAAATCCAGAAATAAAGGTTGAATAAACTGTTTTTTGACTATAGGATAGACCAAAGAAGGTAAGAGTCTTTATTTACATTAAAACAGGACAGTATTTCCTGTATTGGATACAACTGGAGAAATGTGTATGGCTGGAGTTTGAGTGATAGCAAATGAGACTTAGACTGGAACAAATCTGCCAAAGTGAACAGGGAAGGGATTTTGTGTTGTGGGAACTCTCCTGGGAAGCCTCTGAAGGGAGTCCAACACCTGTAGGGACTGTTTTTTGCACAGCTAGTCCGGGAAAAGGGCAGGACAATGAAAAGCTGTCTGCTTCCAGGGCAGCTCATCTGGGCCTTAATAGATGTGAGACCAAGGAAGCTTGCTCTGACCAAGTCTTTATTGCTTATGGTATTTCTGACACACATTACCTGTATGCATCAGCTGGTAGATCTGACCAGGTTACATTTCCCCAGGAATTTTGCTAAATAGCAGTATTTAAAATGGCATAACAATATGGCTACACCTTATTTCAGGACACCTTAATGATTATTTACTATAGTACTCCATTTTATTGGCAAAACTCCTTGTTTGTCCAATATTTTCCAAGTAGAGGACTGTTTCTCATGATTAACAGATGATTAATTGGTGGGAGAGAAGGAGAGAGGAAAGGAACATAACTGATAATATTGAGTCTATTGCTCATTGCTGGAAGGTAACTAATGAGAAACCATGGGTGGATCAGGTATTAGTAGTAACTTGGCTAGAATATGTTTCATGAAAGCTGTTCAGCTTCACACTAGCATATGCTGTGCTTCACAGTCAAGAATTGTTTTCTACTCCTTCCCCCTTTTTTCTTCTTTCTGGAAACTCATTTCTTCTTTTACCAAGATGGGGATGCAGCAAAACCTGAAAATAATCCACACTTTATACAGGGTAGTCAAGTACTACAAGTAAACCATCAATGTTTCAAGGATAGGCTAGCCATCATTCCATGGGATATGTCCTTGCTCTCCAGAGCAGAAGGTCACATTTTTGTCCTTCCTGCCTTCTTCACCATCTAGTTGCGAGGGCTTGGTGCTGTCTGATGTGGTGTTGTTATTATGTGTGGGCTATAAGGAGGGTCATGATAAACAGTTCAATGCAGGTTGACCCAAAATATGCCTCATCACTTTGGTAGTTTATGACAGTTTATATTTTCACCCCATCTATGGTCTTCGGCATCCAGCCAATCTGACCTGAAGCTACTCTAGTTTCATTTCTCTTTTCCTTGCAGGATTTAGCTGTTTGTTCATTCCCCTCCTACTTTCTTACTCTTCTCTGTAACGACCAAAATGAAGATCACAAAAAAAAAATTGATGAATCATTTGCTTATATATTGCAACAGTTCACACCTTATCCCTGAATATCCCTTCCAGCCAACCCCTTCATGTTCTTGCATCTCACAGCCCATGCATCAGGAAGGAAGGTAGACACATCTGTCATTAAAGGGCTAAACTCCTCATGCAGCAACCTGAAGAAGACAGTTCAGTACAGCTCTGTGGCTCTGCCTCCTGTCCATGCAAAGCGCTAGGCATCCTGGGTCTGCTGTCTTTTCTAAGAAAGGGTGCAGGACCTGAAGTCCAGTAGACTTTTTCCTTACACCTATAACTTCCCTTAGTATTGTCTCCTGGTTTGGTAGCTGCAAGTGGAGAGTGAAGCAGCAGAAGAAGCAAGGCATCACATGGACCTCCTAGTTAGGCAGGCTGTGTTTGTGCCTGGGAGCCTGGAGAAGAGCCTAAGGAGCTGTTGCATTCAGTTTCAGTCACATCTGGAGAGACTGGTTTTCTGTGTCACTGAGGTTGTCAGGTACAAGTCTTTTCTTGATGAGAAACAGCATTGCTTTGAAAATAATCTCTGTGGTGCTAACCTTTATTTACATATAGGTATTTTGAGCCCCTGGGGTTCTTGTTCTCATGGTTTCTTTCTTAGCTTCCACAAGCAAAGATTGCCTCAATATGAAAAGAAGAAGAGAAAACTCAGTAATCATATTGCAACTGTAAGAATCCTAGGAAAGAAACCAGCCATATAAGACACTTGATTAAAACCACAAGGACTGGCAACATGATGCCAACAAAGCCACTTCTCTGGAAATCCCATGAATTTCCCATTCTGAGCTGCTGGGCAAACCCTTCCCTGGATTCAGATTTTCACTTGTGATTCATCTTGTTCTGAAGAAACCGTTATTGATAATAATTTTTTATTATCGAGATCAGAAGCAGAATTAGCCACACTGCCTCAGCTCCAGCAGAACTTCTGCTGTTCTACTGTGGGCTGCTGCCCTCAATGATTGCCTCAGTGACTCACAGGGGCACTGCAGATGCTGTGGTAGATCTGGGGCAAAGGGTGTAGGGGATAGTTAAAACATCTCATAATCCATGATTGCTGATGTCTCATTGCCAGGAATGGAAGAAGGAAGTAGGGAGATCTTTACCCTTTGAAGGAGAGAGGCAGTCTGGGGACCACTAGCTGGCCAGGAAATCCCTAAGCAAGGGTACATACCACATACCAGTAAGGTATGTGGTGTAATCAGATCAGATCCTAACAGAGGCCCGTGATGATCCCGTGAGGAGTGTGAGGCAGACCAAAAGCAAGGCCAGCATAAAGTTGCAGGCTGGGCATTGGCCCTCAGCATCAGTGAGCTAATGGAGGGGAGCTGCAGCAAAGCAAGATGTTCCCCACTGTTCCCTCAGCACTGCAGAGCAGCTTCACTGTACACTGGAGAGGAAAGCAAATCCCTGGGGCCAGGGCTGAACTGGTAGTGGCCACTGGCCCTCCACCCGTGAGATCTGGTGAGGTTGTCCTCATGCTATGATCCTTCATGTTGCAGCAGGGCTTTCCAACATTTTTGAGGACGATCTGGCTTCTCAGGGTGTCTGTTGCTTCTTTGAGCTGCTGCTGATGGAGTGACCAAAGCCCAGCAGGAATGAACTGGTTGCGCTGCCCTTTTCAGAGAAGCTTAACGTGAGCTTGCTTCTGTTCTGTTCTGTTTGCTTCAGCCAGTCACTACCCAGTGACTCCAGGGTAGTGTTAATCTTGATAAAGATGATGGCAGGTAAGCAGAGACTGCACTGTCCAAGCAATTATGTGAAGATTCATTATGTGAAGATTCAGCAATAGACAGAGGACAGGTGGGCTCCTCTGGATACTACGTGTATACACAGATGTCTCACCTGATTCCTGTAGGTATCTTCCATAGTTTCCTTTTTCAATCTGCACTTTCTGTACATTTTCCTTAAGTACTTACGCTTTCTTGGAAGGGATATCTCTTTAATCTCCATTGGAGTACTGCCTTAGAGCAAGCCACTTCTCCATATAGCATGTGAAAAATCACAACAGTAAGACCCTAAAGGGTTAAATTTTATCAAGTACCAAAATTTAGCAAAAATAAAATAATCCGAATGGGAAAGGAAAATCAACTTAGGGATTAGTCATTACTGAGTAGGATTTACAGAGGAGTAAAAGTAGCGTAAAAATGTAAACTAGCTTGGCATCCACCCACCATACCATGTTTGCTTGCTGAGAAACATCAAGCAAGAACCAGTAGGCACATCATCTGATATACTGCAGCAAAGGTCCATGGGTCAAAATAATCTAGCAAAAGAATGACATGTCACATAGCAAGTGTACATGCCTGAGCTGGAAAAGACCTGCTTACAAACACGGAGCATACTGGTCACTGGCCACCAAGTGGTCACAGCCTTTGCCCAGAACTCTGTCTGCAGATCTTGGTACTTCCCATGGGCCATTCCCTGAGAGATGTTTCACAGGGAGGGTTGCAATCAAAAATATTTTTCACCCAAAGCTGTACTCTAATTCTTCCTGTTGGCACCGGAAAGATCATGTACTTACCTGTGGACTGTACTATGGCAATGATGAGGTTGTGGACAGATGTGCTCCCATGGATGACTCCTTTCACCCTGATACAGCCCTTTGCAGTAAGGAATGCGGATTAAACATCCTGTGTCTCAACTGTATTCTCCTGCCCTGCTCTGAAAGCCCATTCCCACTAAGCCCCAGCCCCTTCCCAATAAAAGGCAGCAGCTTTGCACATTGCCAGTACACAGGGTTTGACAGTGTGCACAAGGATGATGATTCATTTGGCAATTTTGAGGATGTATTTAATTCTTCGTTGTTCAAAGACCTTTAACTTTCTGGGCAAATGTAGTCTGATAAAGAGATTTCAGTATATTGGATGCTTGTGTTCTATCCTGTATCTCTCCCCACAGTCTTAACAATTGCCTCTTCTTTTCTTCTGACAGCATCAGCACTGTTAAATCAAACCAACCTGGCACCCTGCTTACAGCCCCAGCTTGGGGAGTCACATGAGCATGGAAAAGTCCTGGTTTACATTAACCCTTCCTCACAAGTCTCATATTTCCTGAGAAAAATTCAGTATCAGAGACCCCATGCTTACAGCCCTATATACAAAAAAAAAAAAAAAAAAAAAGAAGAAGAAGAAATCAACTGCTGAACTCGTGTTTTGCTAGGTTTTATATTTCTGAAGCAAGGTTATGCTTTTGTAGGACTTGAGTTCAATTAACTTTTTGAAGGTATGATTTGTCAGCCTTAGTGCTTCTGTTTTCCCCCTTCCCTCCTACTACTGCCCATAAGTCTGTTTCTTCTCCCTTTTGTCTTGCTTCCTTCCAAGCTGCCCTTTCCTCTCCCCTTTGCATGACTGGGGAGTTTCTGCTTGCTTACTGCTGTACTGTATCTACCTGCATGTTTAGTGTGACACCACTTCATGGAAGGTGATGGAAGGATAAGGGGGGTCCTTTCACTTAAGACCTCAGCATTGGTACTGCAAAAGTAAAAACCTTAAGCTCTAGAAAATGTGTGAAGTTTTAGATACATATTCCCCCTAATTTAAAAAATATAATTATGCCAAGCCATCTGTTGCTGATGTAAAAAAAGATGTAAATAGATGATACATAGAGTATGGAGTGTCACATGAGTGCTCCATCTGCTATGGGGAAAGGCACCACTCCCCAGCAACAACACTGGGTGCTGAAGTGTAATCCAGCATTTGGAGCAGCCTTAGGCTTTCCAAAGGCATAACCAGATCCAAAGGCTGACCCAAAAGATAAACAACTCAAACAAGAGTGGATTGGTAGATCTCTATATATCAATCTTTCATCTCTTGTTTTTCTGACAAGTAGCAATAGTGGCTTCATTGAGGACAGGGTAAGTTTACCTTTATGCTCTTATTTCAGACTCTTTGCAAGCTCAGGGATCTTGCTCTCCTTACTCATATTTCCAAAGTTTAACTGGCAGACAGGAGTCTAACAAGCTGTGTCTCTCTACTTAACAACATCAGAACGTGCCCACAGTACCAGAGTAATGGGGCAATGAATTAGCAAATGAACTGCAGCTCTGATGAACATGAAGTAGTGGGCATGGGGCAACAGCAGTCCTTGGGTGCTGACTGATGAACTCCATGTCGGCTGTTGCCACTCAAGAAGAGACCCAAGAGCTGCTATGAATGTTTTGGTGCGTTCAGCAGTGGTTAGAAAAGTAAATAAAACATTGAGAATTACAAGAGAGGTAATAAAGATCAATTAATCCTCTAGTGCGTGTGACTGGAGAATACTCAGTCTTCTTCACCGTGAGCCCTCCACCTAGTTCTGGCCTCCCCATCTCAAAATAGGTGGAGTGACAGGACAGAGAAGCTGGAAGTAGAGCATAGTTCTCTGCCTGGATGCAGCAAGGGTACTAGGATCCTTAAACTGCTAAACAGAGAAGGTATATCAGAGATCTTAAAAAACCAGGACTCTGATGGGAGATGTGACAGAAAAAACACCGCTTCTGATGCCACCAGGTGTGCGTGACATCACAGGGAGTTAACAGAGCATAGTTTCTAAACTCAGCAAAAGGATGAGCTGCTTCACAAGACTCAGTTACCCTCTGCTGACAGAACTGGTGATTTAAAGTTTGTAGAGTTTCCCAAAGCTTCTAAACAAACCTGTGGCACTAGTTACATAAGAACTGATAGACATGGAAGCCTCAGAACAGCCTCCAAAAGTTCCCAAATGCTTGTTAGCAGTAGATGGAAGAAGATCTTTCATCATGCCATACTCTTTTCCGATGTGTCTGCTGCTGTCAGCCAGGGAGCTGTATTAAATGGCTCCACAGTCTCACCAGCCTTGAACAAGCAGTTTTGCAGAATCTGGTACCATGTTTCCAGCTTGCAACAGATTTGGGACAAAAAAGGAGAGCAAACCAACCCAGCAGGAAGCACTGATGGGTTGAGAAAACAACCTTAATTCCCACAGTATCGTCAGCCCTTCCTTCCCAGGTTTCTCTTGGATGGGTGTGAGATAGATGCCTTTGAAGGGCAGGCTTTTCCCTTGGGGGCATAGCCCCTACATGAAACCCAGAGATGGGGAGAAAGGCAACAACACAGAGAGCAGGGTAGGTCATGGTGGGTGGCCCCTTCAGGGCTAACTACCCTGTGATCCCCCCCTGTTACTGAAGGAAAGAAATGTTATCCAGTCCAGGGATGGAAGGTGAATCATTCCTCAGGGACATAATTGAGCATTCCTCTTTCCTTTCAGATGTTGGAGTGTATCATCCAGCACATCTTCATATCCAAAGAGGCCAGGAGGCTTCACTTGAAGGGTAGAGCAGTACAGAGTTTTTCACCTCTGAACATGAAGGTGATGTCTGACTCAACAACAAGGATTTTCACAGCAAAAAGATGAACAGAAGATACCTGACAAGAAACCACCTTCTGGGAGAGGGGCAATGGGGTGAAAGGGGATACCCTTGTGATCTCTGCCTTGCCCAAAGCCAGGGCTTCTTGCTCCAGTGATGCTGGGGAAGACACAGTTACATCAAAACACCCACTTCTGGGGCCAAGGCAGCTGTTACCACTGGCATGAAACTTCCCCTGTGCTACCAAATCTGTCTGAGAAAGCAGGATACACATGGGTTTTGGAAACAGCAAAACCAGGTACAAAAAAACCTGATCTCACCAACTTGGCACCAGCCCAAACATCTGTCTGGTCCAGACAAAGCCTGAGTTTTGCTATTGCTCAAAATAAAGTACCACAAAAAACATTTTCTGCCTTTTAAAATCTGATTCCTTGATCATAGGGGGGGGTCTAATTCTACCTTTGGTGGGAAGGGTATGATCTGCTCTTGCATCTTGCTCTTGCATCCTTATCAGGTAACAAATGGTCCCAGCCGAGTAGATCATGAAAAGCCTAATGCAGACCAGCAGGAGGTAAATGCAGTTTGTTTGACCATGCAAACTGTGAGGTTTGGAAGTTCAAGATGGGACCAGGAACTGGTGCCAGCCGAGTTTGCCCCCCACCTCAATCTCCATAGCCAAAGCTCAGCTCTTTCTGCGGATGTGGAGCAAGAGCAACAGCGCAGGAAAGCCTTTATCCTCCCTGTCCCTGTCTGGAAAGCTGCTTCTCAGAGGTACAAGCCAGCAGCTGAGAGGCAGCTGAGCTGCCAGTGCTCAGAGAGCATTTAGGCACGTGCAGACTGGCTGTAACAGGTCCCCTCCTGCTTTTCACCTTTTACAGCTTCTTGAGAGGCCTGAATGGCCCTAATTTTGCATTTATGTCCTTTTCTCTGCTGAGCAAACAAGCAGGGCCTTGTCTCCACCAGACTCCTCCACCCTTTGTTGGCTGCCTTTCAGTTATCTGCCTTAGTGCATTACAGGCAAATATTTGCTCTGTGGTCTCAGACACTACCTCACTCCTGTTTGCCCAGGTTCTCACTTCAGTGCCTTGAACATTGTGCTTATTACACCCACAACCTGGGGTGACCAAGTCACAAGGACACAGCTTGCTGTGCACTGCTGTCCTCTGTGGCCTCCTGCCTTGCCTGTGTGGAAAACACACAGGTCAGAGATGTCCAGGCTGCCAAACCCACCGGCAGTCTTTACAAAGTGTGTCCTTGCTGGGGGCTGTACCAGCCATGCCTTGCCCACCAGTAAGCACAGGGAGGTGACCAGAGGGGGCAGATACCATGCCTGCTTTTTGTGAACCTCTGTAAATGCTAAGTTCCTGTGTCAAAATGTGCGGTGACTACAGTCTGCTGCAAGCCCCGAGTCTTGAAGTCTCATCTTTTTCACTCACCTTGTAAACAGAGCAGTCACTTGGGAGGGCTACATTTAATCGTTTAATTATGTGTGTAGTCTTTTTCCATTGAGCTGTGTTCCCATAAGGACATGCAAGCCACATAAAATTATTAATTGTGACCATGGGGAGTGCTGTGCATGAAACAGTCTGGAAGGCCACTTAAGTCTCCTTGTCTAGGCAAAATTGTCCAGTTAGGGCAGATACAGGTTCATCCTTCCAATGATTTTCTCAGTGGTCTGCACATTTGTGACTGGGTACCACATACTCCTCCTGGGAAAGCACTGACTTAGACCTTAAGGAGCAAGAATAAAATGAAGTTCCCTGTTGTGTTCTGTTTTGTTTACTTTTTTTTTTTTCACCTGTCCTAAGCTCACAGACCTTCCAGAAAAGCTCAAAAGTCCTTCCAGACCCTTTGTGTTGCACAGCAATGGGGCAAAGACCCCTAAAGTGCTCTCTATGTATTCTGATAGCAAAGATGGCCCATTCTGCATCTGGAGAAGTTTAGGCAGGACTAACACCAGTGCTAATGTAGATCCTGAAGACTGTTAGAGTGAAGCAGCAGCTTTGGAGAAGGCCCACATGGTTTTAATTTGGGAGGTACCAGGGAAGAGCCACACACCCAAAAGTCAGGCTGCAGCAGTTGTACCAGTCACAAGCCAGATGGACACATTCTGCTGTGGGACACCTGCTCCAGGGAGGCACTGCTGCTGTTGCTGCAGTGGCATGGAGCAGTCAGAAACAGCACAAAATTGTACATATTGTACATTGTGCACTAGTGCAACTGCCAGAACTACAGTGACCAGTTCTAGCAGCCATGGATCTACTCAAGAAGGAGGGATTTGCCTTCCTGGAGCTTCTTGCAAGGCTGATGTGTGCAGAGAGGAATCAAAGTATATGGTTTTAATAAAAAAACACCAGCATTAAATTTGTCAAGTTCTTCTGTTGAAGTAATTTGTCTTTCTTTCTAGCCAGAATACTCACACAGTCAACAGAGAAAAACAGAAAGTCTCTCCTGGTATTGTCCATCAAGTAGCTCAAGTAGCAATGCTAATTTTGAAAGTAGAAGGGAAAGGGAGTGAGGTCAAGAGGCAATTGCCCATTGATCCCAGCTGCATGGCACAAGGCAGACACTCCCCTGGGCCCTACTTTGCAAGTCTGTCATTTCCAGAAATGACAATGAGTCACATTTGCCCCATGTCTCATTTAAAGAAACTGAAAGAATTAACTGGTAAGGCACTGGGAAAAACTTGTTGTGAGTCATGCTCTCAGAGCCACAGCTGCACATGCACATGGCTATTCCCAAACTGCAGCCCATGGTCAAAAATATCCCTTAAAATCTCCAGAACCTGCAATGAGTGAGACTCCAGCACCTTCAGAAAGCCAAGACGGAATCCAAGGGGGATATTGAGGGCTTAAGATGTTCAGTGGCATAATGAGATGTTCAGTCATTTGTGTAGCTGTTTTTGGCTGGGTTTGTCTTTACCCACAGTGTGATCTCAGGTAGCCTGGAAACAGGCTTCAGAGTAGTTGTTAAGACAGCATTTTGTCCAACACCCACAGCCATTCTGTAACAGAGACATTATAGATGAGAGGGGAGAGCTGTTAATTACCTGAGATCAATGAAGCTGGCTTAGCACATAGAGTTAAATCTCCATTTCTCCTCAAAAAGTTACAGTGATGAGAGAAAGATGCTGGAATACATTTCTTCCCAGTCAGCTCTTACTTAATCTGAACTGCAAATGCTGGAGAGCTTTGGCCTGTGGCAAAACAGCAGAGGTAATCTGGTACCTCTGTTGTGCTTTCTTAATTACCTTCAAGTTTTGGGTTTTCTAAAGCATGCTTTGGAGAATAGCAACAAGTCTTCCCATGCTAGTGTTTTGCCCCAAAGTATTTACATTAGTCTCAATTTTGTGTAATTTTCTGTCTGGGATTTTCCTTCATTCTCTCCCCTACTTAAGCCTGCAAAACACAGAACCCAAAAAGAAGGGAGATCCAAGACCTCCCTAGAACCAAGGTGCAAATCCACAAAGCCCACACAGTTTTTAAGGCCACATTCTTTCTGAGACTTTACCGTAGCCCTGCTGAGCCCAGGGAAGCAAGGCTGTGCTGAACCTGCAGGTTCATGGGACTCACCTTAGGCAAAGGCTCCCACCCTTCTACAGTTGCAGTTGTCAGTCAGTTTGTTAGTTCACTGAACTGAGATTTTCTGCTTTTGTACATCTACAGGTGGAACTGTGGAGGATAACATGGTATGCACTCTCTCTGTCCTCTCTTCAGGGGGTGTATTCAGTTTGCTGCACAGCAAAGTGCCTACACACACCTGGGCAGGGAAGGCAAAGAGAGAGGGAGGGGAGCTGGGAAGGCTGCCAGCCACAGCCTGAGGGAGCAGATGGAGATGCAGTGTTAGGGTTAGAGAAGTGCAGTGAGTGGGAGGCACCAAAGAAGAGCTCAGACATAGAGAAAGGATGGAAACAGGGTGGAAAGGAAGAGAAAGTTCTCTTTGCGACTGTCTGTAGGCATCAGGAATTCCAGCACATCGGGAGGTTGCATTTGGTTTACACGGCGAGGTTCGGGTGATGGGGTCACTACAGAGATGGCTTCTGGGAAGAGCTACCAGAAGCCTCTCCCACATTCAACAAAGCCAATGACAGATGGTTCCAGGATGGACCTGCCACTGGCCAAGGCGAAGAAACTCAGAGATGGTAATAATGATGCTGTGATAACATCTTGAAACAGGAAAAAATGTTATTGTGAAGACTTAACTGAGAAGAGAGCTAACTGAGTTAAAACTGAGTTAACTGAGAACTGGCCAGAGAAGAGAGGAGTGAGAATATGTGAGAGGGACAACTATGCAGACACCGAGAGAAGGTGAGGGAGGAGTTGCTCCAGGCGCCAGGACTGTGTCTCCCCACGCTGGAATAAGTGGGTTCCTGAGAGGAGGCTGGACCAGGGTCCCAGCAGGGACCTGCAGACCCATGGAGAGAAGAGCCCATGGTGGAGCAGGTTTCTAGTAGAGCTTGTGACCCCTGTGGGAGACCCACACTGGAGCAGGGGAAGGACTTCTCTCCCTGAGGAGAAAGCAATGGCAGAAATAACATGTAATGAACTCACTATAGCCCCCACTCCCCATCTCCCTGCACCACTCATGGGAGGAGGTAGAGAACTGGGAATAAAGTTTAGCCTGGGAAGGTAGGAGAGGTAGGGAGAAAGTGTTTTTAGGAATTGTTTTACATATTATCTTGTTCTGATTTTGACTGGTGGTAAATTCAACCCAAGTGAAGTCTGTTTTGCCCATGATGGTAAGCAGTGAGTGATCTCTGTTGTCAGCTCCTAAGCCTTTCCTTATGTTTTCTGTCCCCGGTCCACTTGTGGGGGGAAGTGATAGAGCAGCTTTGGTGGGCACCTGGCATCCAGTCAGGGCCAACCCACCACAAAGGCCCAGCTGTTTGATGAGGAATAGAGTAACACAGGGGCATGGCTATTCTATTGTAGAGCACAGGCCATGTGTAGCTGGAAACCTGTGGGGTAAGATCTGCTTAAGGCCTCTCAAGCAGATGCAAGCAGTTGCAGCCAAAAAACCCCAAAATCCATTTTATATTCCTTTCAGTGACCCCTGTAGCTCAGGGCCATGGATGACTGAGCTGTTTGATATCCTGCTTCCTGTGGAAACTGGACCTGTTGTACCAGGTCCTAAGGAAAAGAACTGACCAAGAAAATAAGCAAAGGATGAAGATTTGAACCCAGGCATACCTACTTCAGGTAGTGTGGTGTTCAGAGCTGCTGCTGTGTTGGAGGTTATATGGTGCTGTGGCTACAGGTGCACAGATGCTGCCAGGTCAGAGCAGAGAAGGAGCCCTTTTAACTCAAAATTATGGGTCAGAGAATGGCCAACTCCAGGTGCCTCCACAGATTACTAAAATCTACAAGGTGATGGTCAGAAATTATGTACTCTGGCTGCCTATGTGCCTTCTTCTGGCAAGAATCTCCTGGTCTGGGTAACTGGATACCTGAAGAATGAGCTTTGAGACACCCTCCAGAATTCAACCATTACGATGCATTTACACGGAGCAGTCATATCATGGGGCGTGACATGTATCCAAGGTATCTGTCACTGGCCTTTGCAACTTTAGAATCTCAGAAATTAGGCCTCCAGCCCTGCCCAATTTGCTGGCCACAAGCTGATATCCATCCAAACACCTCCTTGAACTGATGAAGCCATCACTTACAGTCATTAACTCTCCACCTGCCCTGAAGCTGGGTCTTTCTGGGGCTGACCTTTGAGAGTTGTAGCAAGAATGATGAAAGCATAAATTTCAAATTTGGCAGAATGGCTCAGATGATGAAACATCTGCCCAAATTTTGTAATTTACACTTCCTGACCTACTTTACAGTTGGTGGGGGGAAGCCCAATGCAACTTGCATGTCATATCTTCCACTTAGCTATGTCACACCAGAGAAAGAGAAAACTTTGAAATTACGATAATGCAGCCAGCTTAAGATGAAACAGAAAGTAACCAGAACCACATCAGGACAAGTGAGAGAAGTTCACAGCTTTTGTGTGTCACCTGCTATTTGACTTCAGACAACTGATGCAGCTGCCAGATCTTTCTGAATGGCCTATGCCAGAACCTCAGTCCCTCTGGCTGAAGGAGAAAAAATAATAGGCTGTGAGAGCACCAATGGGCCTTTGCCTCCCTTAGTCTGGAAGATGTGCAGGGCCCAGGAATAAACTGTGATCTGCTGTTCTAGGTCAGGACTGTAGATTAAGACCTGTGCAACTGTTTTAACTGCGGTTAGAATTGTGTAAGGGCTGTGTCTGTTTCACTCTTGCAAGGAACCCTGAGACAGAGGGAGAAGAAGAAGAAGGGACAGTCTCAGAAGAAAAAAGAAAACCTGAACACAATCCTGCAGGTTATTCAACTAGTGCAAAGCACCCACTTTTTTCCACACCCTCTGGATAATAAAGCACAATCAGTCTCAACTATCTCCTTCCTGAGCACTTCTGAAGGGACCATTCTGAGGCACTCAGAGCCAGAGGAACTTGAAGCTTAAAGAGAACAAGTAGACTGGTTCCTATCCCACATACTCAAGACATTTTTCCTATGCTCTTAAATTCAAATTGACCTAGAAAATTAACAGTACCCTTAAACATCTATCAAATCATTAAAGGCACACTCCATTTTGTTGTTCTACTTCCCCTCTGCGATTAATTTGGAAATCATGAAGATTATTGCAACAGTGCTACAGCGTTTCCCATGAAGAAATCTGTCTTTATTGGAAATCGGCAAGGAATGGTCTGACTGGCATGTGTGAAACACAGCCTGAAGCCATGCACAACACAGGGATTAAAAGGCATTAAACAACTCCCAGAGCACTGGAGGAGGCACGGTTCCCATTTAGAAGTCACAGTAATCCTACACCAAACTGATTATGTGGTCATGAACCTAAGTGCCAACATACAACAGCTCCAAGTGTGCTTACAGCTTCCTTCCCCTCCCCTCCCCCAGCTTTGTCATGCCTCTGAAATCCTACCATTCGTTATCTCAGAGCAGAAAAAAAAAAAAAAAAAAAAAAACAACCACCCCAAAACATTCCCTCTACTGTTTCTTCAGTGCCAGACCCGGAACCCACGCTCTGCAGAGAGAAGACAGGGTCCAGCTGTGTGCCGGCGTGCGAGCTGGCACCGCCAGCGCCGCGCTCCTCCGCTCCCACTTCAGCTTGGCATCCCCGCAGCATTCCTGGTGGGGCTTGGCACCCACTCCGCCCAGCCTCACTGCTCCGAAAGGACGTATCCGGAAGGCAGGGCTGCCTTCCCAGAGCACGGGAGCTTCCAGCCGGGAGCTCAGCAGTGTTTTCAGCACGTGCGGATGCTCACCGAGCAGCTCTCCTTCGGGAGCACGACAGGATGTATCAGCGTGCGTAAGAGCACTGATCACAGCAAAGAAAAAGAAACACCTTATTTCAACAGATTCGCTCCAGATGTGGTTCAGAACAGTTCCATTTGCAAAAAACGTTTTACTGTCACTCGTTCTGTTGAACCACAGAAGTCAAGAACATGGGTCACTGGAGACCCATCCCACAGTGCTGATGACTCCAGTCAGCTTTTCTTAGCAAGGGCCTGAAACCTGGTATCATCACACTGTGTCTCTTCTCCTCTATTGCTCTTTATAAAGGTGCAATTTCTGAGTTACAACTTCGCTCATATATATAGGGAATATATACATATATAGGGAAGTTATCCCGAAGAGCAACATTTTTGCAAGAAGAAATTCATCCCTCCTTGCACTTCAGTATATTGACATAGTCAAAGGAAGCAGTGTATCAAACGTGATTTAAAAGTACTTCTTAAAAGCTCAAATCACTGTGATTTAAGCTGACTTTTTAATTTCTTGCTGAAATAATAAAAAACACAGCCAAAAATATGAATATAAAGCAGTTTTAATTTTCCTCTAGATATTTATATCAAAGAAATAATACTCATGTCCAAGTACTGTACATATAATATCTTCCTTATAAACTCTGTAGTTTAAAACACATGTACAAAATTGCACATTGCAGTTTGCAAAAAATCATAAATACATTTTTGCATGTAAACAATTCCAGCACAAGGATCAATGTTATACATTCCAAAATGTCTAAGTGTCTGCTCACAAACAAAAATAAACAAAAACCCCACTGTGATCTCCATAAAGGTCCTAATGTTACAAATCAATCATTAATAGATTTCTAACTGATGTACTACACACAGGGATACATAAATGAGCACAAGGCAAGTCGCCTTTTAGTCATAAGTACTTAAGACAGAGGCTTGGAATACAATCCTGCTGCCATTTAAACCCACAGTATCCATCCCACAGGATTTAGTGGTAGCAGCATTGAGTTAATTTTTCCAAGATTGCTAATTGCAGTATGCCTTACTTTAAATTCTCAAACAAGTTGGCTACCACTGAACAGTAGGAATTTTAAAATTATTGTAAACACAGTTATCACTGTTGTATATTCAGTAAGTTACAGTATTCTCCTAAACACATCACTAAATTAAGAAAATGTTTTACATTTAATCAAGTGCAAGATGCCCACTAGTATTGTCCACTTTGTCTCAGAAATAAGTAGTTTGAATATAATACAATTAGTAAAAGTAATGTAAAGAAATTACAATGGACATAATCCTCAGTTGTATATTATTAAGCCCTGTAGCTTGTTTACATTTTAAAAAATCACCACATCAGAAAAAAGCTCTCAGAAGTGTCCTTTAAAACCTCCCCTGACCAAATCCAGCAAATGAGTAGCTACTGAATTATGTTTCACTGCTATCTCCATCTGTGTGCAATGCCCTTGCCAGCATACCTATTTGAAGACTTCCCAAAATCAATCAGGTTTAAAAAGGTCCATGACATCCATACAGAGCTACTTGTTTTGTTGTCTGTTTTGCGTTGCTTTTGTGTGTTTTTTTTTTTTGTTTTGTTGCATTTTTTGTTTTGTTGGGGTTTTTAAAATCTATTCCCATCTTTATAAAATTCTACCAAAAGCAGAGATTTTTCAAGGGTTTCTCAGAGGCTTCCTCTGTGCCAGCTAACTTAGTAAGGCAGAGTAAGAAGGTTCACATAAACCCAACTTAAAAAAAACCCAAGAAAGGATGTAGGGAGACACCCACCCACCAACTAGTTGCATGTAGGCTGCTGGAAGAGCAAAGCCCAGTTTGAACTTCTCTGCTTCTACCTTTCATTTTGAAGAGCCATCCTGAAGAAGAAAGTTTCAGCGCCATGCCTGAAGGCTTAAGAAGAACCAACTTGGATTGAAGAACTGTAGGAAGCAGCAGTTTGCTCACATTTCTTTTGGACAGAAAGAGAGCTTGGAGATGGTGGTGGTGACACAGCAAGAAGGGGATTCTTGCCCTTTACAGTAAATCCCTTTTTCTGTTAACCAGCATGTGGCATGAATCCCAGTAAGGACCACAGAGCTTGCATGATACTACCAGCGGCCCCAGCCCATGACCTTGCAAAGTATTGTGATTATAGTAATGCAGATCATTAAGAGTTTCCTGCATCATAGAAGCTCAGCAAGAAGCAGAAACCACCAAGGGTTTTCAAAGCTGGGCCCTATTGCCCAAGAGCTCTCCTTTATCTGATAGGAGTTAGTTCCTGTGATAAACTGATAGAAAGACACACTGCACAAAGACTGATAAATTTCATCTTTCCCTGTCTTCACTTAACTGGAGCTACTCCTTTCTAAGGGGATCTCTTTTGAGTATACAAGACTAGCCATCACAACCACCACACAGTGAGGGCACATGTGCGGTCCCCCAAAACCTCAGAAAGATTTTTCATTGTAGGCAGAAACTGCAGGAATAAGCCAACTTTATATGAGCCACTACAGGAAAGAGAAACTGGAAGAATGTGCTACAACTCCACAGATGGAAAAACACAGGGAGCTGAAGAGCTACTTCACCAAATGACTTATTCAGCAATACAGACCCAGCTGCCTTTCCTGGTAAGATGCTGCATAGGGAGTCTAAGAATTACCTTCACATATCATCAGCTGGAGGTAACCTAACAGATTGAGTTTTAAGGCCAAGAAGGACCAGGGCCCTTCACAGCAGAATACCCCTGGTACTGCCACCTCTTAATCACTCTACCCTTCTCCCCCTTCTCCCCTTTTGACCTTAAGAAGCCAGTATACCTGTTCCTGATTTAGAGTGGGAGTGGCAAAATTGAATGGCTAAATTTTGGTGTGCGAGAGGCCTATGCAGACTTGCCTATCGTTTTGTATTTAAAAGTCAGGAATTGCACAATAGTATATTGCAACATTTACTCCCTTCCCTTTGTCCAGTACAAAGTAGCAAAGCACAACCAAAGCAAAATCACTGTTGGGAGTGTTTAGATTGATGGCTCACATGTCAGA